>NC_064868.1:53787485-54087485 GCF_024139225.1 Suncus etruscus | reverse complement strand
TCTTTTTTTTTTGTTTTTGTTTTTGTTTTTGTTTTTGGGTCTCACCCGGCAGTGCTCAGGAGTTACTCCTGGCTCCATGCTCAGAAGTCGCTCCTGGCGAGCACGGGGGACCATATGGGACGCCGGGATTCGAACCGATGACCTTTTGCATGAGAGGCAAACGCCTTACCTCCATGCTATCTCTCCGGCCCCAGGGGGTCGTCTTATATGCCCAGTCATCTTATATGCCGGAAAATACTACTATCTCTGTGCTCAGGGATGAATCCTGGCAGGGCTTGAGGGAACCACATGGGGTGGCAGGGATCCAAGTCAGTTTGGCCACATGCAAGGCAAGCACACTATCTGCTGTATTATTGCTCTGACCCCTAGTTTGAAGTGTAATTGAATTGAAGATAAAAAGGTGTATGACTGGGAAGATAGCTTAAAGCAGTGGAGTGCATGCTTGGATGTTCTAGGTCCTAGGTTTAATATTTAGCACCATATTGACCCCTCTGTCCTACCAGAGTGTCCCTCAAGACCCCCAACTTGGTGGGCCAACAATCTATCAAATCTCAGGCCTGCAGTGCTGAGCTGAGTAGCATTGGGTTTGCCTCCAATCACAATGTACTACTGGTGAGGTTCTTCCAGAAAAGAAAATTGAAATGTGGGGCCTGAGTGATGGCGCAAGTGATAAGGCCTTGCCTGCGCTAGCCTTGAATGGACCATGGTTCGATCCCCCAGTGTCCCATATGGTCCTCTCAAGAGTAACCCCTGAGTATCACAGGGTGTGGCCCAAAAACCTAAAAAAATAAAAAAAAAAGAAAATTAAAATGTAGATGATACATGTGTGTGGTTTTGGAACCACATCTAGCCATGCTCAAGCTTATTCCTAGCTCTGTGCTCAAGGATCACTCCTGGCTGTCCTCAGGAGACCATGTGCAGTACCAGGGATTGAACCTAGGTCAGCCATATGCAAGGGAATCACCTTATTTGCTGTACTATTTTCCATCTCTTAAGTTTTATTTTAAAAATAATTTTTTCAGGGCCGGCGAGGTGGCGCTAGAGGTAAGGTGTCTTCCTTGCAAGCGCTAGCCAAGGAAGGACCACGGTTTGATCCCCCGGTTTGATCCCATATGGTCCCCCCAAGCCAGGGACAATTTCTGAGCACTTAGCCAGGAGTAACCCCTGAACATCAAACGGGTGTGGCCCAAAAACCAAAAAAATAATAATAATTTTTTAATTTTTTGATTGTGAAAAATCTGAGATTTGCTTCTTTCTAAATAACTTTTTTATTAAAACATTTAAACTAGGGCCCGGAGAGATAGCACAGCGGCGTTTGCCTTGCAAGCAGCCGATTCAGGACCAAAGGTGGTTGGTTCGAATCCCGGTGTCCCATATGGTCCCCTGTGCCTGCCAGGAGCTATTTCTGAGCAGACAGCCAGGAGTAACCCCTGAGCACTGCCGGGTGTGGCCCAAAAACCAAAAAAAAAAAAAAAAAACATTTAAACTAGCTAATGTACCTCACATAGTTTCAAATCAAACAATAGGGGCTGGAGTGGTGGTGCAGTTGTAGAGCATTTTCCTTGCACGCAGCTGACCTAGGACAGACTGTGGTTCAATCCCTGGCATCCCATATGGTCCCCGGAGCCAGGAGCAAAACAAAAAGCAAACAAAACAATCAAACCAAACAATATTTAACATATTCATTGGAAAGATTGGGGGGTGGGCCACACCCAGTGGCACTCAGGGGTTATTCCTGGCTCTGTGTTCAGAAATCACTCCTGGCAAGCTCGGGGGACCATCTGGAATGCCGGAAATCAAACCCAGGTCTATCCCAGGTCAGCAGTGTGCAAGGCAAATGCTCTACCACTATGCTATCTCTCTGGCCCCATTGGAAAGATTTTTTATCTTTGGGCTACATCTGGTGATGCTAGGGGTTAGTCCTCACTCTACACTCAGAAATTACCCCCATGCAGTGTTGGAGCACCATTTGGGATGCTGGAGATTGAACCTATATCAGCCATATGCTAGGCAGGTACCTTACCCACCATACTATCGCTCCAGCTCCATCACTGGAAAGTCTTAATCCCTACTATCTGTCCTCTGCTATTTTAGAGGTTATTTAAAAATATCCTGCCTAGTGCTGGAGAGATAGTACAAGGGTTAAAGTGCTTTCCTTGAATGCAGCCAACCCCAGTCCACTCCCCACTGCACAGTCCCCTGTCTCTCACCAGGAGTAGACTCTGAGTACAGCTGAATGTGGTTCAAAAATCCTCTCCTTCAAAAAATATTTCATAAAGGTAAGCCTAACAAGCCTGCCTTCCTTCCTTCCTTCCTTCCTTCCTTCCTTCCTTCCTTCCTTCCTTCCTTCCTTCCTTCCTTCCTTCCTTCCTTCCTTCCTTCCTTCCTTCCTTCCTTCCTTCTGGTTTTTGGGCCATTCCCAGTGACACCCAGGGGTTACTCCTGGCTATGCACTCAGAAATTGCTACTAGGGCCGGGCGGTGGCGCTGGAGGTAAGGTGCCTGCCTTGCCTGCGCTAGCCTAGGACGGACCGCGGTTCGATCCCCCGGCGTCCCATATGGTCCCCCAAGAAGCCAGGAGCAACTTCTGAGCGCATAGCCAGGAGTAACCCCTGAGCGTCACAGGGTGTGGCCCAAAAACCAAAAAAAAAAAAAAAAGAAATTGCTACTGGATTGGGGACCATATGGGATGCTGGGGATAGAGTCCAGGCCCATCCTGGGTCAGCCACGTACAAGGCAAATGCCTTACCACTCTGCTTTCCTTCCTTCCTTCCCTCCTTCCTTCCTTCCTTCCTTTCTTCCTTCCTTCCTCCCTCCCTCCCTCCCTCCCTCCCTCCTTCCCTCCCTCCCTCCCTCCCTCCCTCCCTCCCTCCCTCCCTCCCTCCCTTCCTTCCTTCCTTCCTTCCTTCCTTCCTTCCTTCCTTCCTTCCTTCCTTCCTTCCTTCCTTCCTTCCTTTCTTGTTTTTGGGCCATACCCAGTGACACCCAGGGGTTACTCCTGGCTATGCACTCAGAAATTGCTACTGGCTTGGGGATCATGTGGGATGCTGGGGATAGAGTCCAGGCCCATCCTGGGTCAGCCGCGTACAAGGCAAATGCCTTACCACTCTGCTTGCTTGCTTGCTTGCTTCCTTCCTTCCTTCCTTCCTTCCTTCCTTCCTTCCTTCCTTTCTTTCTTTCTTTCTTTCTTTCTTTCTTTCTTTCTTTCTTTCTTTCTTTCTTTCTTTCTTTCTTTTCTTTCTTTCCTTCCTTTTTCTTTTGTTTTCTTTTCTTTTTTCTTAATCAGCAGTGTTCAGTGGCTCTTCTTGGCTCAGTGCTTTGGGTGAAGGGATTACTCCCTTTGGTGCTCAAGGGACCATGTGGTATCAAGAATCAAATCTAGGGTTCCTGCATGCAAATCCTGCATTCAACCTGTTGTGCTATCTACCCAGTGCCCCTTACTCTGGTTTCTGCCCTAATACATGAACCAGTTGCTTCTGCATGTTTCTTATTTCCACAATAATTCTCAAAAATCTTCCATATTACTCTGTCATCATTCATTTTCTACCTTGAAGATATGACACTATAGTTTGATCTTTGTGGTATCTGTGGACAGCCCAGTTATTTATTTATTTATTTATTTATTTATTTATTTATTTATTTATTTATTTATTGGTTTTGGGTCACACTCGGTAGTGCTCAGGGGTTACTCCTGGCTCTATGCTCAGAAATTGCTTCAGGCAGGCTCGGGGGACCATATGGGATGCCAGGATTCAAACCATCATCCTTGTACATGTAAGGCAAACGCCTTACCTCCATGCTATCTTTCCGCCCCCCCCCCCCCAGTTATTTCTTGTGCTTTGTTACTGTAATAGCCACTGCAGCAAGTAATATTCTCCCATGAAGTCACGTGGGCATAAACCAAACTTTAGAATTCAATATGGAGAAGTCCCCTTTTTGCCTCACTGTTAGCAGTGTGTGTTAGCCCACCCACAGAGTGCCTCTGAGACTTCCAGCATATTTGCCAAAAGTTAGGAAGATTATATGTGAGACTGGGTATATTTTCATATATTTTCCTTAACTGAGAATTTCCCCCTTTGCCATTTTTCACCTGAAAAAGTTGATATATGTGGGTCTGGAGATATAGCATGGAGGCAAGGTGTTAGCCTTGCATGCAGAAGGATGGTGGTTTGAATCCTGGCATCCCATATGGTCCCCTGAGCCTGTCAGGAGTGATTTCTGAGTGTGAAGCCAGTAGTAAACCCTGAGCACTGCCGGTGTGACGTAAAAACCAAAAAAATAATTTCATGTATGGGGGCCGGAGACATAGCACAGCAGTAGGGGGTTTTGCCTTGTACACAGCCATCCAGAAACGACAGTGGTTTGAATCCAAGCATCCCATACAGGCCTCCAGTCTGCCAGGGGTGATTTCTGAGCACAGATCCAGGAGTACCCCCTGAGCGCCACTGGGTGTGGCCCAAAAATAAAAATAAATTCATGTATGGAGCTCTTGAAAGGAGAGAATTCTAGGTCAGATAATTCCTTGTTTTGTTAACAATGTTTTAAGAAAAAAAAACACCCAAGAGGGTGGGGTAGGGGATTAGATTCACTTACCATTTCCTGTGTACCTGAGCTCTTCCTTGTGGCTTCTCTTAAGACTGAGTCACAGCATTACCTTTCAGGAAGGATGAGTTTTCCCAAGAACTTCATTCTTGCTGAGTAAGAGTGTTAACTCTTTCTCTCCCACAGGGCTACGGCATGGCATACACTGTCCACAAGTGGTCAGAGCTCAGCTGGGCCAGTCACTGGGTCACTTTTGGATGTTGGATCTTCTACCGTCTCATAGGCTGAGACACATCTGTGCACCTTCAGAGCTCCCTCAAGACTCCTTCTCAGAGAGCCAACTTAAAGGAGGATGACGGAAGACATTCTTGACCCCTCTACATCTTTGACCCTCCTAAGATCCTTCCATGCACCCATGCAAATACATTTCCATGCCTGTCAATCCCCACCCCCACCGCAAGGCGGGAAGAGGGGTGATCCCTGCTGGTGCATAGGAATAAGGATTGGGGAACATTTGGGGAAGCAGAAAGCGGGAGATCCAGGGCCTCCCCTGCCTTCCTTCTTCCTTTTTATATAGTTCGTTATTGTCAAATAAAAGTAGGAAATATACAAAAGGCTCTTTCTTCAGTGCTCAGTGGGGAATAGGAGTGAGGGAGGAAGAAACAGCACCAACAAAAACTTCGAAGCTGGAAAGCTTGAAGAGGGAGCAAGCTGAAATAAGTTAATGGTTCATTTATGACTGTTCATGGTCAGATGACAAGTTCGAGACAGTCACTGCTTGATTTGAGTTGGGCCATGGCAGACTGGCTAGTTAGATGTGGGGGAAGAGCTGATATTAATAGGCTGGAAAAACAAGGGAGCCTTTCTAATGAGTTACTCTGATGCCGGCAGAGTGGAGAGAAAGAACGGATGTAAAAGTGAAGAGGTTGTGGGTTCGAATTGGAGAGGAGGTCTAGGATGAGTCTGGCTGTGACTGACAACTTTGGATGCCAGGCTAGAAGTTAGGGGATCTTTTTTGTTTGCTTTGCTTTGTTTTGGGGACCACACACAGCTGCGCTCGGGAATTACGTAATCCTGGCTCTACATTTAGAAATTACTCCTGGCAGGCTCAGCGGACCAAATGGGATGCTGAGGACCAAACTCGGGTCGACCCTCTGGCAAGGCAAACAAGCGTCCTACCCGCCGAAAACGGATTAGCTGTCTGGCCCTGAAATAGAAATAAGAGGACTCTCCCCGGTGCCATTTCGTGAGCCGAAAAGGAAGCAGAATATCTTAAAAGCCTTCGGGTAGGAGGGTCTGACTGATTAGAGACTCCTGACTCAGAATCGACCAACAGCAAAAGTGGCACCACGAGCAAGAGGCAGGGCCAACAGCTCCTAGAGGACTCCCATTGGTCGGATGAGGCACCAATTATATTCCGACCCGTTTCATTGGTCCGATATGTATAGCGGCGAAACATTAAGGGATGGGGCTTCACTAGGAATGTCAAAGGTCCTACGAGGCGAGCTCGAGAAAGCCGGGAGCCTGTGGAAGAAGCTGCTGTGAGCGCGCTGGTGGGTGAGTGCCTCCGCTCGGTCCGCCGCTGGCAGCTCCTTTAGCTGAAGGACTAGACTGCCGGCACTGCGATGAGATGCTTCTGTCTCCCGCAGCCTCGCTATTAAGCGCCGCCGCGAGGCACTTTTCCCTTAACTCCCCACCCCACCACCTACACCGCTGTTCCTGCGCGGTGGGGGGTGGGGGCGCACTGCCGCTCCTCCTCATTGGGCGTTTGGACCGGAGGGTTCCAGTTTTCATTGGTGTTCTGTGAATCTGACCTTCCTTTTCCTCCGGGCGCGTTTTGAGGTTTGGGGGTATCATGTTTGCGCCACACGGAGAGTGTGAGTCAAGAGTTCTGCTCTACTTTTTTCACTTCTTTTTTGTTTGTTTGTTTTGTTTTTGTTTGTTTGTTTGGGGGTCACACCCGGCCGCACTCAGGGGTTCCTCCTGGCTCCACGCTCAGAAATCGCTCCTGGCAGGCTCGGGGGAAACATAGGGGATGCCGGGATTCGAACCACTGTCTTTCTGCATGCAAGGCAAACACATTACCTCTGTGCTGTGCTTTCCAGATTGCTGGGAGAGACTCTTTCCGCGGATGTGCTGACCCTTGGAAAGGAAAAACACATCCTGGTTTCTAAGGTCCTCAACCCCCCCCCCCACACACACACACCCGAAATGGACTTTGCCTCTCCTCTGAAGGCAGGGAACCGGCCTGGCTCTCTTGTCTCCCCAGCTGTGTGATTCCGGAAACTGGGGATCTGCCTGGTCCCTGAATCACCTTCTCCACCAGACTGTGCCTATTGGGGATGGGAACCATATCTTATTTCCTGTTTCCCCTCCACCAAACTGTTAGCAGCGTGGGCAGGAATCAGGCTTGGCTCTCACTTCTGCCCTCCGGTGACCCCTAAAAATTGGCACCTGGGTTTGATTCAGGTGTTTAATACATTACAGGGCTCCAGAAAAGCTGGAACAAGTGTTCAGTTCTTAAAAATGCATCTGATTCTATTCTTGGGTGGATTTTTTTTTATTTGCTGTTGTGGAGGTCACACCTAGTGGTGTGCTGCATAGGTGTAGGTGGGATTGGGGGCAATAAATCATGATGAACATCAAGCCCAGAATCTTGTATGTGAAAACCAGGTACTCTACTATTTGAACCACTTGATAGCCTTATAATTACTCTGTTTAATGCAGTCTTCCACTCCATTTATTGATAATAGAAATCCATTGACTTTTTTTGTGATAATACTTGCTTTGACTTTGATTTAATGATCTCATGAAGTACTTTTTCTTTATGCAGGTTCCTTTTATTCGTTTTTGCTTCTTTCCACTCTACACTAGGCCACAACAACATGCCCACCAATGCCAGCCCCTTACATCCATATTGGCCTCGCCATCTGCAGCTGGAAAACTTCGTGCCCAATGACCGCCCTACCTGGCATATCCTGGCAAGCCTCTTCTCTGTCTCTGGGGTCTTAGTTACAGCCACATGGATACTGTCAGGGCATGTTGCAGTCGTTCCACTGGGAACTTGGCGGAGATTGTCCATGTGCTGGTTTGCCTTCTGTGGGTTCATTCACATGGTGATTGAAGGCTGGTTCAGCCTCTATCACAAGGATCTTCTGGGAGACCAAGCCTTCTTGTCCCAAGTCTGTAAGTATTGTTGCTCTTTGCTGACAAAAGGGAGCTTTCTGGGCCAGAGAGATAGCCTGGAGGTAGGACATTTGCCTTGCATGCAGAAGGATGGTGGTTCAAATCCCGGCATCCCATATGGTCCTCTGAGCCTGCCAGAAGTGATTTCTGAGCATAGACCAGGAGTAAACCCTGAACACTGCTGGGTGAGAACCAAACCCCCCCAAAAAAAGGGCGGGGAGCTTTCTGAGCAGTGATGGATTGAGATGCTTATCCATTCAACCATTCTTCGAGGAATATGTTTAACTTATTTGACATAAACATAGTAATGTGGGTGACAAAACTATAAGTGACGAGCCATAGAAATAGTACAAGAATTAAGGTACTTGTCTTGCATGTGGCTGACTACAGTTTGAACCCCGCCACCTCTAGGATTACACACATTAGCTTCAATGTGCTCAACTGTAAAAGAGGAATAATAGTAATATCCAATATATATAAGTGACTTAGAAGAAAAAAACTGAGGTAATAAGTGACTTAGAAAAATGGTAGATAGTAGGTGTCATGTAACTGTTTGTTATCCGCATCATTATCATCATCAGTTTTGTTTTGTTTTGAGGCCACATGCAGCGATACTCGGGGATTACTCCTGGCTCTGCTTAAAGATAACTCCTAGTGTTATGCCAAGTATCTAACATGGGCCAGCTGTGTGTAAGGCAAGCACCATATCCACTGTACTATTGCTCCAGCTCATCAACATTTCGATTTATCCCTTTTTACACAAACTGAAAATCCCTATTTTCTTTTTTGTTTGTTTGGTTTTTGGTTTTTGGTTTTTTGGGCCACACCCGGCATTGCTCAGGGGTTACTCCTGGCTGTCTGCTCAGAAATAGCTCCTGGCAGGCACGGGGGACCATATGGGACACCGGGATTCAAACCAACCACCTTTGGTCCTGGATCGGCTGCTTGCAGGGCAAACACCTCTGTGCTATCTCTCTGGGCCCAAAAATCCCTATTTTCATTTTTGGGAGGTTTTGTTTTTGGGCCACACCTGTTGACACTCAGGGGTTACTCCTGGCTATGCGCTCAAAAATCACTCCTGGCTTGTGGGGGCCATATGGGATGTCAGGGGATCAAACCTTGCTCCGTCCTAGGCTAGCGCTTCCAAGGCAGACACCTTACTTCTAGTGCCACTGCTCCAGCCCCTCCCTATTTTCATTTATCTTGAGTAAATATGGAGTAGGAGTAGAATGGCTGAGTCATATCATAGGTGTTGAGTTTAAATTTATGAAAAAGCAGCCAACTGTTTTCAAAGTGGCTATACTAGGCTGGAAAGAGTATTCAAACAGCTGGAGCACATTGTTTGTATACAGGAACGCTAGATTCAGTTGCTAGCACCTCATGGTTCCCAAAATACTGCTGGGATCATCACCATGTAGCACTAGGTGTGTCTGAAAAATCAAAGACTACCAAAACAGGGCCAGAGATGATTTAAAAGGCTGGAGCATATGCTTTTTCATTTTCTTTTGTTTTTTTGGGGGGTCACACCCAACAGTACTTGGCTTAGTCCTGGTTCTGATCTCAGGGATCACTCCTGGCAATGCTGGGGGAGGGACCAGAAGGGCTGCCAGGGTTCAAATCCAGGTCTGCTACTTTCAAGGCAAGCATCCTGCTTGCTGTACTGTCTCTGCCCCAGCACATGCTTTTTGAATCCTTAGTACCACATGGTGAGAATTGACTCCCACACAAAAAAGAAATTCCTCTACTATTTTATAGTCCCACCAATAACATAATTTTAGTTCCTCTACATCCTTTGCCTATACTTTTAATGATCGCTTTTTGTTTGTTATTTGTTGGGGGGCCATACCCAGTGGTGCTCAGGGCTTATTCCTCCCCTGGCACTGCACTCAGGCATCACTCCTAGCTGGGTGAGCGGATACTATGGGGTGCTGGGGAATCAACTGGGAAGAGGGAAGAGCCCTATTTACTATACTCTCAGATCCCAAACTGGTATCTTAATTTTTAGTCTTTGTGGGGCCAGAAACATAGCACAAAGGGCAGGGTGCTTGCCTTGCATACAACCCATATTTTGGTATGGCCCCAAAACCAAAACAAAAAATTTTAGTCCGGGCCGGAGAGATAGCATGGAGGTAAGGCATTTTACCTTGCATGTAGAAGGATGGTGGTTTGAATCCTGGCATCCCATATGGTCCCCTGAGCCTGCCGGGGGCAATTTCTGAGTGTAGAGCCAGGAGTAGCCTCTGAGTGCTGCCAGGTGTGACACACACAAAAAATTTTAGTCTTTATAATGAGTGTGAATGCTATGTTATTATGGTAATAGTTTTCCTTAAGGACATAGAAATTTGAATATCATCTGTGTGTTTAATGGCCATTTCTAAATCCTCTTATGAGGAATATGTTCTAGTCTCTCATATTTATTTTTGTATTTTGGCCACACTAAGCAGTGCTCAGGAGTTATTCCTGATTTCTGACTCAGTCCTACTCCTGGAAGTTCAAAGGGAAATATGGGTGCCAGAAATGGAAAACGGCCTCATACTTGAAAGGAAGTCAAGCCACATCCCAACCCATCTACCTTTTTCTGTTTACTTCTTTTTTTGTTTGTTTTTGTTTTTGGGCTACACCCAGTGATGCTCAAGGGTTACTCCTGGATATGTGCTCAGAAATCACTCCTGGCTTGGGGGACCATATGGGATGCTGAGGACTGAACCCAGGTACATCCTGGGTCAGCCACATGTAAGGCAAGCGCCCTTTCCGCTGTGCTATCATTCCAGCCCCTCTTTATACTTCTTTTTTTTTTTTTTGGTTTTTAGGGCCACACCCGGTATTGCTCAGGGTTCCTCCTGGCTGTCTGCTCAGAAATAGCTCCTGGCAGGCACGGGGGACCATATGGGACACCGGGATTCGAACCAACCACCTTTGGTCCTGGATCGGCTGCTTGCAAGGCAAACGCCGCTGTGCTATCTCTCTGGGCTCTCTTTATACTTCTTTACTAATTTTTTCTTGAGTGAGGGAGTTGGGCCACACCTGTTTGTGCTTGGTGCTTACTCTTGTCTCTGTGCTCAGGAAATGCTCTGTGCTGTCAGAGATTGAACCCAGGTTGGCAGCATGCTACAAGAGTCTTCCCCCTGTGTTATCTTTCTGGCCCTTTTACTTATCGTTTTTGTTTGTGTGTCACACCCAGCAGTGCCCAAGGGTTACTTCTAGTTCTGCACTCAGAAATTACTCCTGGCAGGCTCAGGAAACCATATGGGAGATGCTGGAGATTAAATCAGGTCAAATACATGCAAGAGAAACACCCTACTGGCTCCAGTTACTCATGTTTTTACTTGCATGTTCCCACCTGGCTTTGATCCATGACACCCTCTAGGATTCCCCTGCCAAATAAACTGCTTCTCAGCAGTTTATTGGCTACTCATTCAATCCATCAGCTAAACTTTGATTGACTACCAGGCAGTCACAGCAACATGTACAGTTATATCTGGTTTGCATATATTTAACCATAAACAGACTTGAAAGACTATAATCCAACTAACCACCCCATTTCACAGATAAAGGAATTGGTTGTGGAGAGGTTATAATGTCCACCATGTTATATGGGCTTTGGGCTCTCCCAAGGAATTCTCCCGCCATTATTCTTCATGTATGTCTTTTGTCTTCTCCAGGGAAAGAATATTCCAAGGGAGACAGCCGCTACCTCCTGTAAGTCTGCATCTTTTTGTTCTTGTTGTTGTTTTGTTTTTGTTTTGGGGCACACCCGGTGGTGCTCAGGGGTTATTCCTGGCTCTGCACTCAGAAATCACTCTAGCAGGCTAGGCAGACCATATGGGATGCTGGGGATCAAACTGGGTCTGTTCTGGGTTGGCCATGTGCAAAAAGCAAAAGCCCTACCTCTGTGCTATTGCTCTGACTTAAGTCTGCATCTTTTCAAGTGAGACTAGCATTGGCTGGGGTGGTCAGTTTGACAGAGCACAATGACACCACTCATTCCTGTCTTTTTTCTTAGAAATGACAACTTCATGATCAGCATGGAGACCATCACAGCATTCCTATGGGGCCCACTCAGTCTCTGGGTGGTGATTGCCTTTCTCCGCCAACAGTCCTTCCGTTTTGTCCTACAGCTTGTAATCTCAATGGGTGAGAAAAGGGGTTAATGCTGGAGGTACTGATAGTGAATCCAGTAACCTGGGGAGGGTTCCTTTTATTAGAATCTTGCAAAGCAGGGCAGTTTTTTTGTTTCAGGGACCTTAGCCAATGGTGCTTAGGACTTTCTCCTGGCTTTGTGCTTATGGATCACTCCTGACAGGGTTTAGAGAAACCTATGAGGTATCAGGGGTGGAACCCAGGTCAACTATGTGCTGTCCTATCTCAAGGGCCAAGGCACACTGAATAACACACTTGTGGAATGGTCAGGGCCACTTTGTGAACTGCTTTCAAGGAGGCAAGCCTGTTTCTCCTCTATCTCTGTGTCAGGTCTTCTCTGCATATTATGTGGGGCTGGCCCAGTATGGTGAGAAACCTGTAGATCTTCTCAGATTGGGATTCTGAGTGCCCACCTTCATCTGGGATTCTGTCCTCTTGTATTCTTTCCATTTTTATTTTCTTTAGTTCTGGAAGTGCACATTCTCTTGAATGCTGGAACTGAGTGAGCTGTATTGAATTACCCAATTTTTGAGTTTTCTTAAGTTCTGTAGACACTCAACTGAGTTCAGAAATTCTCAGCTCTGAATTCTGTAATTCTCCCCAAGGATTTCTTTGATTATTTATTTTTAGCTATAGCATTTCATATTTAATTTGTTCATTTTGTAGCTCACACCTGGCAGAGTTCAAGAGCTTCTTCCAGTTCATTGCTTGGGTGTTACTCACTACAGTGCTTGAGGGTGCTGGGGATTGAACCCAGGCATCCCAAATGCAAACCACATACTCCAGCACATTGAGCTATATCTTTGGCTCGATTATATATTTTTGTTACTGTATCTTTAGGATTATACTCAGTATCCAGGGACTATTCATAGCTCTGTGCTCAGGACTGGCTCTTGCTGGTACTTGGGATATCATATGTGGTATTAGGGATTCAAGAATAAAACAAAGAGACCATAGAGATAGTACAGCAGATAGGGCATTTACCTTGCATGTGGCCAACCTGGGTTCAATGCCAAAAAAAATGTAGGGTGAGCTGGAAATATAAGACAAGTAATTTAACTCTTGTATTCTCTCTAGCCCCTGATTTTATAATTCTTGGGGATCTTGAATCTTGCACCCTTTAATGATGCCTTGGAATAGCTCCTCCTCTTTATAAAGTCTATTCTTATCTCTTCTGTGCACAGGTCAGATCTATGGGGATGTACTTTATTTTATGACTGAGTACTTTGATGAATTCCAGCATGGAGAGGTGGGTCATCCACTCTACTTCTGGTTTTATTTTGTCTTCTTGAATACCGTGTGGCTGGTGGTACCTGGGATACTTGTGTTTGATTCAGTGAGGCAGCTCTCCCAGGCCCAAAGCATGCTGGATGCCAAGACTGCAAGAACCAAGAGGAAGCAGAACTAATGAGTAGTGGACTGGTCTTGCACAGTGACTGAGAAAACTTCCTGAGGCCTGGAGTGAAATCCTGTTTCTCTGGGTTGGAAGCACAAAACAAATGGATCTCTCAAACTCAGACTAATGGAAGAGGAAAAAAGGGACCAAAGATAGGTTGGGGGTACAGAATGGAGCTCCCAAAGAAGCCATTTGGGACAAAGATCCAAGAGTTTATCAGAAGTCCATGATGATGGCAATTTTTTAAATCAGGAAATAAAAACACCTTGACCCTAATACTATGATTTTTCATTACTGATGCCAGAGACATCCCATGATTGACCCAACAGATACTTCCATTTCTCCGACCACCATTTTCTCAAACATAAAGCTCCATCGTTATGCAAACCTCTAATATGTGACCCCTAGACCTACATCACAGATCCACAAAGTCCTGTTTTTCACTCTACAGATGCTACCACTGTCCCACTCCAGTTTACTTGTCTAAGTAAGCTTAGGTTGCCAAATCCAAAATACCACAGCAAGGCTGGAGTACAGCAGGTACAAGTACAGGGCATTTGGCTTGTACACAGCCAAACTAGGTTTTATACCCAAAATCCTATATAATTTCCTAAGCCCACCAGGAATAATTCTTGAATGCAGAACTAGGAATAACCCCTGAGCGTTGCTGTGTCCCCTCAAAATAAAAGAGGGCTTGAGAAAGTATAGGGGTTAAGTCACTTAACTTGCACAGAGCTAGCACCATTTTAATATTCAGCACTGAACAGAGCCAGGAGTGATCCCTGACCATAGAACCAGTAATGAGTCCTGAGCATTGCTAAATGGTTGCCACTTTCCCCTAAAAAAATAAATGACCAAAATGAATAATAAAACTGCAGATATGGGGGCAGAGAGATAGAACAACGGTAGGGCATTTGCCTTGCATGCAGCCAATCCAGGACAGAAGGTGATTGGAATCCCAGAACCCCATATGGTCCCCCGAGCTTGCCAGAGTGATTTCTGAGCACAGAGCCAGGAGTAACCCCTGAGTGCCACCGAGTGTGACCCAAAAACCAAAATAAATAAAAGCCCTGCAGATAATAAATTGGGCTGGAAAGGTACATAGTGGGTAGGTCTCTTGCTTGGCAAGTGGCCAACTTGGGTTCAATCTCTGATGTTCCACCTAAGTACTTTCAAGAGTGATTTCTGAATGCAGAACAAGGTGGAAAGGTACATAGTGGGTAGGTCTCTTGCTTGGCAAGTGGCCAACTTGGGTTCAATCTCTGATGTTCCACCTAAGTACTTTCAAGAGTGATTTCTGAATGCAGAACAAGGGGTCACACCTTAGCATCTCTCAGTGTGGCCCAAAAGTGAAAATAAAAACTGCAGATAACTAAAGACTGACTCCAGATAATCTGTAGAGTAGGAATTCAGTTCAAATCTTGGTTCTGCTAGAGACTACAGTGTACCTCCCAAAAAATGCTGGTCAAAGTCATATATTGCTTCTCACTTCTTTTGTATCACTTCCTCATTTACTTAAGCTTCACTTATGCTCTTTTATAAAATGCCAGGTTTTTCACCTTCCAATACTGTCTATTCTCTGTGCCACTTAACTACTCTTTATTCCTTAAATATTATTTCTTTTTGAGGGATGGGAGGCACACTTGGGTACTCAGGGTTTACTTCTGGAAGTGCTTGGACTATGTTTGGTACCAGGAATTGAATCTGGGTTGGTTACATACTGGGCAAATGTCCTCTCTGTCTCTACTTTAACCATGTTTCTACCTGGCATTCACTGGTCTCATCTGTAATATGCTAATAATAGTACTTACCTTGTAGAATTTTAATGAAGATTAAATAATATATGCAAACTGACATACTCTCTATTTGTTGAATGGCAGAACACATGAAATGAATACATGAAAGAGAATGTTACCTCCTGGAACTGTAGCAATGACTGCCCACTTGTGTGTGTTGTATGTGTTTTGGGTCACACTTGGCAGTGCTCAGGATCTACATCTGGCTCAGTGCTCAGGAATCACTTCTGGTGATGTTTGGAGGACCATATTCAATACCAGGGATCAAACTTGTACCTCTGTTATGCAAAAATATACTCTAGCCCATTTAGTGATCTCTCCAGCTCAAGGACTCCCCCTCACTTTTTGTTCTCCTTCATCTACTGTCTTTTTTTTTTGTTTCTGGGCCACACCCGGCGATGCTCAGGGGTTACTCCTGGCTGCTCAGAAATAGCTCCTGGCAGGCACGGGGGACCATATGGGACACAGGGATTCGAACCAACCACCTTTGGTCCTGGATCGGCTGCTTGCAAGGCAAACGCCGATGTGCTATCTCTCCAGGCCCCATCTACTATCTTTCTAGTCCAGGCTCTAAACAACCAAGACAAAAGTATTTGAGAACATAATTTCTCCATATAAAACCTGTGTCTTGGGCTGTGGAGATGGTTCAAAAGACTGGGACACAAAAAATGACAAAAAAGAACTGGGACACATACTTTGCATGTATGAGGCCTGAGTTTGATCCCTGGTATCACATAGTCCATTTCTGGGAGTGGCTTCCAAATTAAACTAAAATATAAAGCTTGTACCTCAGTAGCCTCACACTAAACTCCAAACTCCAGGTACATGTTGTTCATCTTACTTTGCTAGAGTTCTGTTGTTGTTTGGGGGCCATACTAGCTCTATCCAGGGCTCACTCTTGGCTTTGTAGTCCGAGATAATTCCTGGTGGTGCTCAGAAATGCTCAGGATCAAACCCATCTTGGCTGTGTGCAAGGCAAATATCCTACCCACAATTCTATCTCTCTATTCTCCCATTTAACAAGCCATAACTCACCTTGTTTCCATCAAAAAAAATCTAGCAATTCTAGTTCTGTGCTCAGGAGACACATGTGTCAGTGCTCAGAGGACCATATGCAGTGCTAGATATCAAACCCAAGTGAGCCACAAGGCAAGGCATGCACCCTATTATTTTTTTAATTTTTTATTTTTAATCATGAGAAGATGCAAAGAGAGAAGACAAGGTAAAGTTACAGTGGAAGGACAATCATCCATAAACAGAATTCTCAGAATAAATCCCCTTGCTGATACCTTAATTTTGAACTTTCAGCCAAAGAACATTAAGAAAAATAAATCAGAGCCCATGTACAATTACTTTGTCCCTCAAGTCCCCAGACTGAAGTACATTATAACATTTCTTAGCAGTACACAAAGCAATATAAGGCCATAAAACGTATGTAATTAACTCCTTAAACATTGAAGGCATAGTATTTTTTTACATTTCCATGCACATGCATATTATTTTAAGTTAACCTCAAAAGTTTAAGTGGGTTTTTTTTAAGGATTAGAGTCAAAGGAGCACCATAAAAACGGTGTTACAGTGGCAGTTATTGTTTGCATAGGCTCACCAAAATATGGGGGTCATGGAAAGGAAAAGCCTTGGCCTAAATACAAGGATACCCTACCCCTGAAGTTTCCTGCCATAAGACCAACTCTAGGCTCCAGGCAAACTAGTTTGTCCAATCCAAGTCATTGTCTGTAGTGCCAATACACTTTTATTTTTCACACAGTCTCTGTTGTTGGTATCATGTTTCTGTATTAAAGGTCTGGAATCTGCATATCCTAAATTGAAGTCAGGATGGGTGCACCCTATTATTTTTACTATCTTTCTGGCTGACAAGTTTTTTGTTTTGTTTTGTTTTTGGGTCACACCTGGTGGCTCTCAGTGGTTACTCCTGACTCTGTGCTCTGTCGGGCTCGGGGGAATCGAACTACCATCAGTCCAGGATTGGCCACATGCAAGGCAAATGCCCTACCTCTGTGCTGTCTCTCCGGCACTGACAATATTATTCTAAAATATATCAAAATAGGGGCCAGAGCCATAGCACAACGTGTAGGGCATTTGCCTTATAAGCAGCCTACCAAGTTTGATTCCCAGCATCCCATGTGGTCCCCTGAATATGCCAGGAGTGATATCTGAGCACAGAGCCAGAAGTAACCCCTGAGCTGCACTGGGTGTGGCCCCAAAAGATAAAAAATAAATAAGATATCAAATTAAAAGGCTTGAAAGATAGTATAGCAGGTAAGGCTCTTGCCTTGCACATTTTCGACCTGAGTTGAATACCTGGCATCCCATATGAGCACTGTCAGGTATAACCCCTGAGTACAGAGCCAGAGTAAGCTCTGAGCATTACTGGGTGCAAACCCTTCTCTCCTCCACACAAAAAAGAAAAGGTATCAAAATAAAATTGCAGACTTGCTTTAAATAGTAAAGGGTAGCATCTATTCAACCTATAATAGCTAAAGTGCAGGTATCTTACAGGATTCCTTTATTAGAAACTACATTTGTGGGTCCAGAGAGATAGCACAGCGGTAGGGCATTTGCCTTGCAAGCGGCCGACTCAGGACCAACGTTGGTTCGAATCCCAGCATCCCATATGGTCCCTGCGTCTGCCAGGAGTGATTTCTGAGCACAGAGCCAGGAGTAACCCCTGATCACTGTTGGGTGTGGCCCAAAAACAAAACAAAAAAGTAAAAGGAAAAAGAAACTACATTTGTAAAGGCAGTCTGTATTTTTAAAGCATATGGATGCTTGCCATGAAGTTAGAAATGCCATTTTGTATTTTGCACACATAAAGTTTCTCAAAGGATTTGGCCAGAAAACTATCATAGGGGTTAACGTGCATGCCTTGCATACAGCTGACCCAGATTGGATCCCAACACCACAAGATTCCTCCAGCACCACAAGATTCCTCAAGGTACAGCACTGGTGGCTCCAGAATACTTCCAGGGTGGCCCAAAATCACTCTCACACCACTTCAGGGCCTGTGCAGCATGGGAGAGGAGGGTCAGAAATTCCTCAAAGAAGTCTGAGATATGTTGTCATTCTGCTAATATTTAGGAGAAATACCATTTAATAACTACCCCCACGTATTGTATTAAATCAGATTAAGGAAAGAATATTTTGTAAATTATTATCACTACTACTATTATGATTGGCTTTAGGATCACATCCAGTGGTGCCCACAACTCCTATATTAGTGCCCAGGGGTCATTCCTAAGATTTCTGTGGGACCCTGCTACAGTGGATATCTAACCGGGTTCCACTTGGATCTATCTTTCTAGCCTTCTTTTGTAAATTATTTAAGTGTATAATTCACAGAAACTGCAAAAATCATGCATGTATCTACGTGAATTCTCACGCTATAACTTTGAAGCAATTCCAGAAAAGGTTTTATTTTCAGGGGCCGGAGAGATGGCACAGCGGTGGGGTATTTGCCTTGCGGTTCGGCCTACCCAGAAGGGACCCTATTCAGTTCCCAGCATCTCATGTGGTCCCCCAGCCTGGGTAGATTTCTGAGTGCAGAGTCAGTAGTAACCCCTGAGCGCCGCTGGGTGTGGCCCCAAAGCCAATCAATTAGTCAAGTTGTTTTTTAAAAAGGGGGGTGGGTTTCCATTTGAACAGAGGGCCACAGGCATTTGAAAGAGATGACATCATCTGTCAGCAGAAGCACGCGGCGCCCAGTGCCGGATGTGGGGTGGTTCAATCCTGAAGCAGCAGCTTTCTTTTCCCCGCCCTCTTCTCTGGCCTGGATAGATCATCCCTAGAAGGAGGTGAGCCCGGAAGTAGACAGCCCAAACAGCCCAATCATGAACGAGGGTAGGCGGGGCCTCAGCCTGCACCTGCGTACTAGCTGCAGTGAGGCCATTTGCCCGACTCCACTGGGTTCCAGGTGGGCGGGACCGTGAAGGGGGCAAGGTCGAATGGCGCCTGCTGCGCCTGCGCCTGCGCCTGCGCCTAGGCCCTAGGTGGGGCTGCCGGCTCCCGCACTCCCCTTTACCGATAGGGTTGGGGTAGCTGTCGACCGTCACCCTAAAGTGGGTGGTGGTGCGATGGCGACGCCCTCCCGGTCCTCGGACTTGGCCGCCTCCGGAGCGCCCTCGCCTGGTGGGGGAGCCCAAGCCACAGCGGCGGAGGAAGAGGAGCGAGAGGTGGTGCGGGTTCGAGTCAAGGTGAGGCTGACTGCTCACACGGGCTCCCCAAGAGATCTGTATCGCTTTCATTGTGGACCCTTCTGCACTCAAACTGTACTGTACACTATTTGTGGCAAGCTTCCGATCACGAATTCGTCCTCCTAATCCTCATCTCTATTGTATCTATTATCTCCACACTGTCTTTTTTCCCTTATATCACACAGATGAGTGAGACTATTCTGTTTATTCCTCTCCTTCTGACTCATTTCACTCAGCATACAGAGTAAGCTCCTTGTCCAACCATGTATTAGCAATACAGGGTTAATCTGTTAAGATTGAGGGAGGAGCCCGAAATTTTGGGTGTTGCCTAAGGGATAAGTCTTGAGGACTGAGTTATGGGGAAAGAGAAGGGGAAACCTGTGGGGGGGGGCAAGAAAAGGAGACTGGGCCTGAGGACACGACATGGGGGGAGGACTGGAAATGGTGGAAAGAGAACAAGAGAAGAATTAGGGCTATTATTGAGTGGAGGGGAGGGGTTCTAAAGAACTGTTCTAAAGGCCGTTGCCGTTTCTGTGTTGTTGAGTGCACTTTTGTGTCTGTTACCACTCTGAATGAGCTGGTGTGCTCCTTGGGGAAGCAAACAGCTCAATCCAAGTGATGCTTTGGACACTGGTCAATGTCAAGGGGCTGAACCATAAATGTGGGGATCTAGGGAGTTATTTGAATCATGGTTATGCTGAAAAGTGCACATAAAGGTGTGGTGGGAGCAGAGACCCCAGGAAAGGGAGTCATTGGTAGGATAGAGAGGTGAGGTGACTACAAAACCTAAGTGTCAACACTGGTGTCAACCTATGACCAAAATAAGAAAATTTTCAAAACTGAGGTTGCTATAGGAGACAGGATGGAAGTGGGAGGGAACCTGGGGTTATTGGTGGTGAAGAGAATATTAACACTTGTGTAAGGGTGTTGTATTTGGGCCATTAAATGCCTGAATCTTTTAATATCATCACGGTGACTCAATTTTAAAAAATCTTTAAAGAAAAAACGTCCATCATGTGTGCTTAATATTCTACAGAAAAAACAAGAGTTAAGCCTGGGAGGTGGGGATAAATTTGATATATTCCTTTAGGTTCCTGTATTGTAGGATCCAATACAAAGAGGGGAACAGTGTTAAGAGGTGAGTCAGAGAGGTAAGTTGGACCTTTGAGGGACCTTTCATGTGTACCCTATAAGAAAACTGTTGCAATGGTTGCTAGCCCACAGAAATGATGACTTGAATTAAGGTGGTAATCAGTTCAATTCAGTGGCATAGAGGAAGCTTCAAGGGAGAGATTTGGGAGTTCAGAAAAGATGATGATTGGGGCCGGAGCGGTGGCACTAGCGGTAAGGCGGCTGTCTTGCAAGAGCTAACCTAGGACAGACCGAGGTTTGATCCCCTGAAGCAATTTCTGAGCACATATCCAGGAGTAACCCGAGTGTCATCAGGTGTGGCCAAAAACAAAAAAAAAAAAAGGAAAGAAGGAAGGGAGGAAGGAAGAAGGGAGGGAGGGAGGGAGCTAGGAAGGTTGGTAGAGAGGGAGGGAGGGAGGAAGGGAGGGAGAGAGGGAGGGAGGGAGGGAAAAGAAAAGATGAGGATTGCCCCAAGGAAAGGCCCAGAACCACCATGTGTTTAAGAAATTTCATTTGGGGGGATTTGGGGGTTTGGCCACACCTAGCAGTGTTCAAGGCTTACTGTACTCTGGCTCTGTGCTTAGGGATCACTCCTAGAAGAAGGGACTGTTACAGGATATCAGGGATTGAATCCGGTTCAGCTGTGTGCAAGGCAAGTGCACTACCTGCTGTACTGTTGCACCACATTGTTGAATATCTACCAGCCTCACTGTTCTAAAAGGGCTAAGTGCAGGAGGCTGCCTACGGTATTATAAGCCCACTTGCTGGAGACCCTGGGGTTGCCTTTTGAGAAATTTATTTTTTTTACTTTTTTAAAAAAATTTATTTAAACACTATGGTTCCAAAGTTGCTCATAATAGTTTATCCTCCACAGATAAAGTTGTTCATGATTGAGTTAAAGTCATGCCATGTACAACCTTCATCAGTGCGCATTTCCCAACGCCAATGTCCCCCGTTTTTCTCTCCCCTGATGCCCTCTTCCATTTCACCTACCCTCTCCCTCCTGCTTCTAGGACAGGCATTTTACTTTATTCTCTGTCTCTATTTCTCTCTTCTTTTGACACTGTGGTTTTCACTACTGTTAATGAATGGGTGCCATGCATGTCACTTTATCCCCTTTCAGCACCCAGTTCTTGTCCAGAGTGATCAATTCCAACTATCACTTTCATTGTGGACCCTCCTCTACTCAAATTGTACTCTACACTATTTGTGACAAGCTTCCTATCACAAATTTGTCCTCCTAATCCTCATCTCTATTGTATCTGTATATTACCTCCACACTGTTTTATTTTCCTTATATCACACAGATGAGTGAGAATATTCTGTTTATTCCTCTCATTTTTGGGGTTTTTTTTGGGGGGGGACACACCCAGCAGCACTCAGGGGTTACTCCTGGCTCTACACCCAGAAATCACTCTTGGCTTGGGGGATCATATGGGATGCCGGGGATCGAACCTGTGTCCATCCTGGGTCAGCTGTGTACAAGGCAAACACCCTATCGCTATGCTACCACTAAGCCCCCAAAGAGTGAGCCCTTATGATTCTTTCATTTGTATTTTTGGCCACACCCAGTGGCATTCCGGGGTTATTCTTGCTCTGCGCTCAGAAATTGCTCCTGGCAGGCTCAGGGGACCATATGGGATGCCAAAGGGTATTGAACCTGAGTTGGCCATGTGCAAGGCAAATGCCCTACCTTATGTGTTATAGCTCTCCCCCCACTAGAACATACTTTTAATAGAGGCCAGTCCAGAGCTTTGGAGGCATAGAAGGTTCAATTACTGGACTATTGTAGCAGCATTTACTTCACTCTCTTCACTGCCTCATCCCCCAAACCCCACATTCTGTTTATTACAGAGCAATGCAAAGATCCCTTTATGTTTGTTTTTTTAGTTTTAGTTTACACCCAGTGGTACTCAGGGGTTACTTCTGGCTCTACACTCAGGAATCACATTTTGGTAGTACCTGGAGGACCATATGGGATGCCAGGGATTGAACACAGATAGGCATCATGCAGTGCAAGCACCTTACCCATTATACTATTACTCTAGGTCCTATGAAGATCCAAAATCAATCAAACCATGTCTCTCTTCTTAGAACCCTTCAGTGACTCCCCCCAACTCAAAGACAATGCTCCAGTCTTCACCATGGCCCAGATGCCCTCATCTCTGGCCCCCCTTGACCTTACTATCTACCACTCATTCAGCTTCACTCTGGTAATGAACATCCACATGATCTGCTCCATGTCTTCTCTCCCCAGAAATGTGAAAGTTTCTTGCAGCCCGAGTTTCGTTCTTTTGCTGTAGACCCTCAGATCACCTCGCTGGATGTATTACAGCATATCCTCATCCGAGCTTTTGATTTAAATGGGTGAGTGATGGGATGTTATAGACTCTAACAATTGCTGTTACAGTGGTTATATAGTTTTTGTGGTGGTATGTGGTAATGTTAATTGGTTTGTTTCTATTGGTGGGTGGTTTGTTTTTGGCCCATACCTAGTGGTACTCAGGGTTTACTTTTGGCCTTGTCTTCTGTTCAGGAATCACTCCTGTCAGTGCTTGGGATATCAGAGGTTGTAGCAGAGACCAAACTGGGGTTAGCTGCATGCAAGTCAAGTGCCTTAACCTCTGCACTATTTCTCTATGGCCTCTGCTTTATTATTATAAATAAACCCATGGTGAATAACCACATACACATATTCCTAGTAGTGATATTACTGAGTTAAAGAGTACATATGGGGGGCCAGAGTGATAGTACAGTGGATTGGGTGTTTGCGTTGTACACAGCTGACTTGAGACTGACCTGGATCCAATCTCTGGAATCCCAGATGATCCCCCAAGCCTGCCAGGAGCTATTTTTTAGTGCAGAGCCAGGAGTAACTACTGAATGCTGCTAGGTATGGCCCAGAAACAAAAAAAAGTATATATGGGGCTGGAGTGGTACAGTGGGTAAGGCATTTGCCTTGTATGAAGCTGACCGGAGTTTGATCCCTGACAATGTATATGGTCCTCCAGCACTGCCAAGAGTGATTCTTAAAACAAAATAAAACAAATAAGGGACCGGAACTATAGTAGAACATTTGTGTTCAATGCAATTGACCCAGGTTTGATTCCCTGGAATCATATGTGTTCCCCTGAGCCAGCAAGAGTAATTCCTGAGTACACAGCCAGAAGTAACCCTGAGTATCACCAGGTATGGTCCCAAACAAACAAACAAAACAAAAAAGAAGTAGCTTCAGGATACAGATTGATGTGACAAATATATACATATATTTATTTATTTATATAAATACTTTACTCCCATTTTATCCCCATTCTAGAGGGGCCAACATTTTATCATTTTTCAGTGTACATTCTAGATACATGCAGTATGTATCTGCTCGTCTGTGTAATTGAGCTCAGTGGGCCTAATTTCAGGCTATTTCAGTGCTTGGACTAGAACCCAGTATAGTTGAGACTGATTCTCAGCACCTTCTTCTTTCCTGGCTCTTTTTTTTTGTTTTTTGTTTGTTTGTTTGTTTGTTTTGTTTTTTTTTGGACCACACCCAGTAGTGTTAAGGCCTTATTCTGACTCTGCACAAAGGGATCATTCCTGATGGACTCCAGGACCATACATGGTGCCTGGGATCAAACCTGGCTCCTTTGGAAACCATCCCTGCATCTCCAGGGCATAGTACCACTAAGTTGACCTGCCTCCTCTGTCCAGAAAGAAGAACTTTGGCATCAGCTACCTGGGCCGGGATCGGCTTGGGCAAGAAACATACCTATCACTTCTGTCTGATTGGGACCTCAGCATGGCCTTCACTACTGCCTCCAAACCTTACCTGCAGCTGCGCGTAGACATTCGGCCCACTGAAGACAGTGAGTACTCAATGCCCCAATGTCTGGGTCGGAGGAATCACTGTTGTGGGACCCATAAGGTGATGCTATCCTCTCAACATGCAGTCAGAGCAGGTGAGGTGAGAAGGTCTATGGCTCGGCCACAGTGCAGTACAGTGCAGAACTAAACTATTGTAGTAGCCCCCTCTTCACTGTATTCCTGCTCCTGCCCTTGACTTCATTGTCTGTTCTTTGCATCTAGAAAGTAGACACAATGGGATCCTAGGGTCTTTGTGAGGGGTATTCATGTACAGTGCTGGGAAAGGAGTTTCTAATACACCTCAGATGCTCCCAGTGTGAGCTCCCAGCCAGGGAGAAGGCTATAAGGGCTAACACATGCAGGAATTCCAGGCTGGATTCTGATACATGGTCCCATGTGCACCACCAGGAGTGACCCATGAGCCAGATGTCATTCCCATTCATTGCCCGATGTGGCCCAAAAACAAAACCCACAAAAATATTCCCTTAAAAATAATAATTATTGGGGCTGGAGTGGTGGCACAAGCCTTAAGGTATCTGCCTTGAGTGCACTAGCCTAGGATGGACCACAGTTCAATCCCCCAGCATCCCATATGGTCCCCCAAGCCAGGAGCGATTTCTGAGCACATAGCCAGGAGCAATTTCTGAGCGCATAGCCAGGAGTAACCACTGAGCATCATCGGTGTGGCCCAAAAACCAAAATAATAATAATAATAATAATAATAATAATAATAATAATAATAATATAATACTGATAATAATAATAATTGGAGGAGAAAAAAGAAAAATTATGATTATTGGGGCCAGAGAGATAGTATAGCGGTAGAGCATTTGCCTTCCATGCAGCTGACCCAGGACAGATGGTGGTTTGAATCCTGGCATCCCATATGGTCCCCAAGCCTGCAAAGAATGATTTCTTTTTTTAATTGATTGATTGGTTTTTGGGCCACAACCGGTGGTGCTCAGGGGTTACTCCTGGCTCTATGCTCAGAAATCACTCCTGGCAGGCTCAGGGAACCATATGGGATGCTGGGAATCGAACCAGGTCTGTTCCAGGTCAACAGCATGCAAGGCAAATGCCCTACCACTGTGCCATCTCTCCAGCCCCAGGAGGAGCAATTTCTGTTTTGTTTTGTTTTGTTTTGTTTTGTTTTTGGGTCATACCTGGCAGCGATCAGGGGCCACTCCTGGCTCTACACTCAGAAATTGCTCCTGGCAGGCTCGGGGGAACCATATGGGATGCTGGGATTCGAACCACCATCCTTCTGCATGCAAGGCAAACACATTACCTCTGTGCTATCTCTCCGGCCCCGGGGAGGAGCGATTTCTGAACACAGAGCCAGGAGTAACTCCTGAGTGCCACCAGGTGTGGCCCAAAAACCAAAAAAAATTATCACATAATGATCATAGTACATTAACTTTATCTCATAAAATAAATGCAAAGTCATAGTAGAGCTGTACTGTGATGTATTCTATATACCAGGATACAATGCTAAAGTGAAGTTATAATGGCAGTGGTCCTTCTTTTCTTACATTCACTTATCCTGAACCCATCTACATTTGTTTGTGCTCTTGCTCTCCCATTCATTTGTTCCTTGGATCTTAGTCACTACCTATTTGTTTAATTTGGTTTTGGCTTGGTGATCATTCATGGCAAGATCTGGGGGACCTTGGGGCCCAGAGAGATAAGGACAGTGGTGTTTGCCTTGCAAGCAGCTGGTCCAGGACCTAAGGTGGTTGGTTCGAATCCCAGTGTCCCATATGGTCCCCCCGTGCCTGCCAGGAGCTATTTCTGAGCAGACAGCCAGGAGTAACCCCTGAGCACCGCCGGGTGTGGCCCAAAAAACAAAAAAAAAGATTTGGGGGACCAAATGTGGTGCCAGCAATGGAACCTGGATTGGTATGTGCAAGGCAAATGCTCTAACCACTGTACTATCTCTTGGCCCCTCATAGTATTAGGAGATATATCATGTCTGTTTTTTCAGCAAAAAACAAAAACTGATGTATGTGCATGTATGTGTGTATATATATATATATATATATATATATATATATATATATATATATATATATATATATACCTAGAGAATAAAATGAAGCAATCTAATAAAAAAGTTAATAAGTTAATAGACTGGGAAGAGAGTCCAGTAGTCAGAGGCACATGTTCTACATTTGTCAGTACCTGACTTTGAGCCCAGCATCACATGCCTTCCCCCACTGCCAGCACCTCTGCATATAGCTTCCAAACACCATCCCTGGGGGTAACCCTGGTCCCTGGCACAACAGAACCCGAGCAACTCTGTATTATCAGACTTTAGCACTGAACTTCCTGGTCAGGTATCATCAGAAGTGACCCCCAAGCCCACTTAGCAATGCTCTGGAGGCCCCCAAGAAATCTTTTTTTTTTTTTTTTTGGTTTTTGGGCCACACCCGGTGACTCTCAGCGGTTACTCCTGGCTATGTGCTCAGAAGTCGCTCCTGGCTTGGGGGACCATATGGGATGCCGGGGGATCGAACCGCGGTCCGTCCAAGGCTAGTGCAGGCAAGGCAGGCACTTTTACCTCTAGCGCCACCGCCCGGCCCCAAGAAATCTTAATAGGTGGAGCCAGAGCAATAGCACAGTGGGTATGGCATTCGCCTTGCATTCAGCCAATTCAGGTTTGATCCCTGGCACCATATATTGTCCCCTGAGCCTGCCAGGAGTGATTTTTCAGTACAGAGCCAGAAATAACCCCTGAGTGGCACCAGATTTGACCCAAAAACAAAAACAAAAAAAACCTTAACAGGAGAGCTAGATGAAGGAGGTATGGATTTTCAGTGTATCCACCTTTTGGGGGGGACACCGGCGGTGCTCAGGGGTTACTCCTGGCTCTGTGCTCAGAAATCCCTCCCGGCAGGCTCAGGGGACCATATGAGATGCCAGGAATCAAACCCGGGTCCATCCCAGGTTGGCTGCATGCCATGCAAATTCCCTACCACTATGCTATCACTTCGGCCCCGTATGTATCTTTTAATTTGACTTTGGGGCATTGGGTTATACCTAGTGGTACTTAAAGGTGACACCTGAAAGTACATTTGGGAGCTCATGCAGTACCAGGCATCTGTCTGGGTCAGCTACATACAAGGCAAGCATTTTAGCACTCTGTGTTCATCTTTTTTATTTTGTTTTGTTTTGGGGCTATATCTGGTATTGCTTAGTGTTTACTCCTGGCTCTGCTCATGGATGCCAGGGATAGAACCTGGAAAAGCCTCATGCAAAGCAAACACCCTATAAACTGTACTATCACTCTGGCCCAACATCTTTTTTTCCAGTACTTTTATTTTTTGAGGGGGCATACCCATTGGTACTCAGGATTACTCTTGGCTCTGTACTTAAGAATCTCTCCCGGTGAGCTCAAGGAACCAAGTGGGATGCCAGGTATTGAATTCAGGTCAGCCACATGCAAAGCAAGTTCTCTACCTACTGCACTGTCTCTCTGTCCCCTGTGTTCATTGTTTTAATGCTACTGATTTGAAAATAAGTTTATTTTGGTTTGGGGATTACACCCACATGTACTCTGGGGCTATTCCTGTTGTGATGCTCAGGACTGAACTCTCATGGTACTCAAAGGAATATGGTGCCAGGTATTTGAACCAGGATGGTCCACCTGCAAAATAAGCGTGTTACCCCTGTACTGTATATCTGGTCCTGTTTTGACAAGTTTTTTAATGTGGAAGGTTAGGAATATAGCCCAGAGTTAGAGCTGGTGCTTAGCATGTATGAGGCCCTGGGTTTGATCCTGAGCACACACACCAAAAAAAACTTTTGAGGCTGGAGTGAGTACAGGATCAGTTATGTGCAAGGCAAGTACCCTACCCAGTACACTATCCTTCCAGTCTCATAGTGCACTGGGAAGAAGCCCAGGTTCAGTTCCCCCATGGCTTCAGGCAAACCCTCTATCCTACCAAATAAAGAGAAAACCAACTTTCCAGTTATCTATGAGACCACTCTTTTTCTTTTCTTTTTTTTTTTTTGGGTTTTGGGTTTTTTGGGCCACACCCGGCATTGCTCAGGGGTTACTCCTGGCTCTCTGCTCAGAAATAGCTCCTGGCAGGCACGGGGTACCATATGGGACACCGGGATTCGAACCAACCACCTTTGGTCCTGGATCGGCTGCTTGCAAGGCAAACTCGGCTGTGCTATCTCTCCGGGCCCGAGACCACTCTTTTTCACTTTTTTGTTTTTGGTTTTTGTTTTTGGGTCACACCAGCAGCACTCAGGGGTTACTCCTGGCTCTACACTCAGAAATCGCTCCTGGTAGGCTCAGGGAATCGTATGGGATGCCGGGATTTGAACCACCATCCTTCTGTATGAAAGGCAAATGCCCTATCACTGTGCTATCTCTCCGACCCCTCTTTTTCACTCTTGTGTCATGTACCAGTTTTCTAGTTTGTTTCTGAATTCATGATCTCTGTTTCACTGATACTTACATTGTTATACTGAGCTTGTGGAAACAATGGGCTATTGTGAGCCCTGTGGGAGTCTCTCTTTCCAGGGATCAGAAATTTCTACCACTTGTACTCAGTGTGCCAAGTCTAGATTTGCAACCAGTTTTGCATTTATGATACAAATGCTTTCTTTGTGTTTCAAATGTCACCCAAGTTTTCTTTTTACTAGATAGATTATTATTATTATTATTATTATTATTATTATTATTGAAGTATCATGGTAATAGTTTGCTAATACTTTTGTTGTAAATTCAACTGCTCCTTCACTTCTACCACCCTTTGCCACTTCCTTGTGCAAAGTAAGTGCCCTGCCTACTATACTATCATTTCAGTCCCTCCTTTATGATTTCTGAATTTCTCCTCTTTGTAACTATTCCTTTATCCACAGTATTGGACAAATATTCTCTCACATTTTCTAATCTGTTTAGGTTTTCTTTTTCCATATTGATCACTATTTTGTCGACCTAATCTTTATTTTGTCCACTAACTCAATTATGAACTTATTCGGTAAAAAGCATGAGCCCGGAGAGATAGCACAGCGGTGTTTGCCTTGCAAGCAGCCGATCCAGGACCTAAGGTGGTTGGTTCAAATCCTGGTGTCCCATATGGTCCCCCCGTGCCTGCCTGTCTGTCTGAGCAGACAGCCAGGAGTAACCCCTGAGTACCGCCGGGTGTGGCCCAAAAACAAAACAAAACAAAACAAAAAGCAAACAAACAGGGCTGGAGAGATAGCATGGAGGTAAGGCGTTTGGCTTGCATGCAGAAGGACGGTGATTTGAATCCCGGCATCCCATATGGTCCCCCGAGCCTGCCAGGGGCGATTTCTGAGCGTAGAACCAGGAGTAACCCCTGAGCACTGCTAGGTATGACCCCCCAAAAAACCAAACAAACAAAAAATCCTCTATTATGAACAACCTTGTAACCATGGTGTTTAAGTAAAAATATATTTAAAGAAAAGGAAGGAGGGGCCTTAGCCATAGCACAGCAGTAGGGCATTTGCCTTGCATGTAGCCAACCTTAGACAGACCTGGGTTCAGTTCCCAACATCCAATATGGTCCCCCAAGTCTGCTAGGAGCGATTTCTGAGCTCAGAGCCAGGAGTAACCCCGGAGCACAGCTGGGTGTGGCCCAAAATCAAAATAAAGTCTTTATAAAAAAGAAATGGACAGGAGAGTTAGCACAGTGGTAGGGCATTTGCCTTGCACTCAACCAACCCAAGACAGATGATGGTTTGAATCCCAGAATCCCATATGGTCCCCCAAGCCTGCCAGGAGCAATTTCTGAGTGCAGAGCCAAGAGTAACTCCTGAGCACCACCGGGTCTCACTCAAAAACCAAAAAAAAAAAAAAAGGAGAGAGAGGGAGTGGAAGAGAGAGAGAAGTAAAATGCCTGCCCCAGAGGCAGAAAGGGGAGGGTGTGTGGAAGGGAAAATTGGATCATTGGTGGCAAGCAATGTGCATTGCACTACAAATCAAAGTGTCTAAAGGAAGAAAAGAGACAGAGGTAGAAAAAATATTAGCATGGGCCAGATTTACAGTACAACAGGTACTCTGCACACTGCCAACCCTGGTCTGATCCCTGGCATCCCATATAGTGCCCTGAACACCACCAGGAGAAATGTTTGAATGCAGAGCCAAGAATATATATATGTGTGTAAATCTATATGTATCTATATGTGTGTATGTATATATCGCAGGCCAGAGAGATGGAACAGCAAGTAAGGTACTTGCCTTGCACACACCTACCTACATGTGATCCCTACAGCTCACACAGCCTCTTTTTTTTGTTTTTGGGCCACACCCGGCTATGCTCAGGGGTTACTCCTGGCTATCTGCTCAAAAATAGCTCCCTGCAGGCATGGGGAACCATATGGGATGCTGGGATTCGAACCAACCACCTTAGGTCCTGGATCGGCTGCTTGCAAGGCAAACGCCACTGTGCTATCTCTCCGGCCCCTCACACAGCCTCTTGAGCCCTACCAGGAATGATTCCTTAGACTAGAACCAGAAGTGCCCTGAGTACTACTGGGTATGTCCCATTCTTGGAAAATTTATACACTTGTAGAGTAATGGGTATAGTAGTTCTGTAACTATAAAATAACAATTTAGGGGGCTAGAAAAGTAGTACAGTGGGAGGGCATTTACCTCATACTCAGCTGATCTGGAATTGAGCCTCAAATTCCATATAGTTCCTGAGCACTGCCAGGAGTGATTTCTGAGCATTGCCTTGTATGCCCCCCCAAAAGACTACAATTTTTGTTTTAAACTATGATACCAATAATCAGTGATAATAACATCTTTTATTATTTTTGTTTTTGAGATTATTTTTTGTTTGGGGGACATATCTGGTTGTGTTCAGTACTTACTCCTGGCTCTTCACCCAGGGATCATTACTGGAGGGGCTCAGGGAACCATATGGGATGTTAAGAATAGAATCTTTTTTTTTTTTTTGGTTTTGGTTTTGGTTTTTGGGCCACACCCGGCAGTGCTCAGGGGTTACTCCTAGCTATCTGCTCAGAAATAGCTTCTGGCAGGCACGGGGGACCATATGGGACAACGGAATTCGAACCAACCACCTTTGGTCCTGGATTGGCTGCTTGCAAGGCAAATGCCGCTGTGCTATCTCTCCGGGCCCAAGAATAGAATCTTGTCAGCGATATGCAAGGCAAGAGCCTTACTGCTGTACTCTCTTTTGTTCCAACACACCAGCATCATTTATTAAGTAAATGGGCATGTAGTTCGATGGTAGCATGACTTGGAAATAACCTTGCCTCACAATTAAATGAATAACCACCTTTTGACATTGATTTGAATTTTCTTTCTTTTTTTTTTTTTTTTTTGGTTTTGGAGCCACACCTGATGGTGCTCAAGGATTACTCCTGGTTCTGCTCAGGGATCACGCCTAATGGTACTGGGGATTGAATCCAGGTCAGTTACATGCAAGGCAAGCATGCTGTACTGTCTCTAGCTCCTTAACATTGATTTGAAATGTCACATTTGTCATATATTCAATTTTCTCATAAATTTGGGGAGTTTGGGGGCCGAAGAGATAGCATGGAGGTAGGGTGTTTGCCTTGCATGCAGAAGGACAGTTGTTTGAATCCTGGCATCCCATAAGGTCCCCCAAGCCTGCCAGGAGCGATTTCTGAGCATAGAACCAGGAGTAACCCCTGAGCACTGCCGGGTGTGACCCAAAACCAAAAAAACATTGGGAGAGTTTGGAGGGGGGACACCTAGCAGTGCTCAGGGCTTACTCCTGACTCTACACTCAGGGATCATTTCTGGCGGCACTCTGGGGGGCTACCTGTAAGGCAAGTGCCCTTCTGTCTGTACTACCTTTTCAGGTCTTGATATTTTTTGGTTTTTGGGTCACACCTGGTGGTGCTCAGGGGTTACTCCTGGCTCTGCCCACAGAAGTGGCTTCTGGCAGGCTCAGGGGACCATATGGGATGCCGGGATTCAAACCACCATCCTTCTGTATGCAAGGCAAATGCTCTACTGCTGTGCTATTTCTCTGGCCCCCATTTCTGGGATTTCTATTGCATTCTATAAGTAAACTTTATTTTCCTGTTGATATGCTAACACCCTAATTTGGGGAAGGTGCAGAGTTTGAGCTACACATGACTATGCTCAGGGCTTACTCCTGCCTCTATGCTCAAGGAACACTCCTGGCAGTGCTCAGATATGCCAGAGACTGAAACAGGGTTTGCTGGGGCTGGAGAGATAGCACAGCGGTAGGGTGTTTGCTTTGCACGCAGCCAACTCAGGATGGACGGTGGTTCGAATCCCCGCATCCCATATGGTCCCCAGTGCCTGCCAGGAGTGATTTCTGAACTCAGGGCCAGGAAGTAACCCCTGAGCGCCAGCGGGTGTGACCCACAAACTAAAAAAATAACAGGGTTTGATATAGGCAAGGTAAGTGCTTTCCTTTCTATATCTCTGGCCCCAGCTAATATTTTTGCTCATAGTGGTCTTGTGATAATAAATAAGGCAAACACTCCCTCCCTCCCACGATTTTTATGTTACTTCATTTTCTTTTTTTGTTTGTTTGTTTGTTTGTTTGTTTGTTTGGTTGATTGGTTGGTTGGTTAGTTGGTTGGTTTGGGACCACATCTGGTGGTGCTCAGGGGTTACTCCTGACTCTGCAATCAGAAATCTCTCTTGGCAGGCACAGGGGACCATATAGGATGCCAGGAGTTGAACTCGGGTTTGTCCCTTGTCAGCCATGAGCAAAGCAAACACCCTGCCACTGTGCTATTGCTCCAGCCCCAGTTCTTTGTTTTCTTAAGTGTGAATTCATTCATATCAAGCATAAGATATTTTATTCAATTTTAGAGGAAAAACATATAATTTCTATTTATATAGTAATGAGGCTTTGAGAAGTTTGCCAATTTTACAATAAGGAAATACTGGGTATATAGTATATCTTATGTAAAGTAACCAGCAGGGCCTGGGATAGCCATCCATATTAAAACTCTTGGTTAGGGGCCAGAGCAGTGGCACAGTGGTAGGGTGTTTGCCTTTCATACAGCTGACCTTGGATGGACCGCGGTTCGATCCCCCTGTATTCTATATGGTCCCCAAGCCAGGAGCAATTTCTGAACACATAGCCGGAGTAACCCCTCAGTGTCACCGGGTGTGGCCCGAAAACAAACAAAAAAATAACTCTTGGTTATTTATTTTCAGGGAAATATGTGTGTTCATACCTCATGGGTTGGGCCAGAGCAATTGAGCAGTGGGTCAGGCACTTGTCTTGCATGAGGCAAACCTGGATTCTACCCCCAATACCCCATATAGTCCCCTAATCATCAAAAATAATTTCCTGAATGCAGAGGCAAGCGCTAACCTAGGACAGACTATGTAGATCCAGGAGTAACCCCTCAGAATTGTTGTGTATATTTCCCTAAAAAAGTATAAATTCGGGGCCAAAGACACAGCAGTAGGGCATTTGCCTTGCAAGTAGCCAATTCAGGACGGACTATGATTCGAATCCTGGCATCCCATATGGTCCTTCGTGCCTGCCAGGAGTGATTTCTGAGTGTAAAGCCAGGAGTAACCCCTGAGCGTCACTTAGTGTGGCCCAAAAAAACAAATAAACAAAAAACTTTGCAGGTTATTTAAAGACTTTACATAGTCTTATGTCTGATCACATTTTCCACAAGATGAATTTGTAGGTACAAATAGAATAAAGATTAGTTTATACTGTACTTTTCCCTTTATTCATAGGTCCTTTCTTCCTTTTTCTTTCTTTCTCTTGGGGCCAGTTACAGTGGTGCTTAGGATTTGCTCCTGGCTTTGTGCCCAGCAATCATTCCTAGTAGTGCTGAGAGAACATATGTGTCCTAGGGATTAAATTAGGGTCAGCCACTTGCAGGAACTAATGCCTTGCCTGCTGTACTATGTCTTTGGTGCTGTTTTCTCTTTTTCTTTTTTTGAGGGGCACACATCTGGCAATGCTCAGAGGTTACCCCTGATTATGCAGTCAAAAATTACTGACTGCAGTGCTCAGGGGACAATATGGATGCCAAGAATCAAATTCAGGTTAGCCAGGTGCAAGGCAAACACCCTTCCCCCTATACTGTCTTTCCAAACACTCTTTTTGGTTTTTTTGTGGGGGAGAGGTTACTCCTGACTCTGTGCTCAAAAATCACTCCCAGCAGGCTCAGGGGACCATATGGGATGCCAGGCATTGAACCCGGGTCTGTCCCAGGTCAGCCGTGTGCCAGGCAAATGCCTTACCACTGTGCTATCTCTCTGGCTCTTTTTGTTTTTAAATGAATATATTATGCTTTTCTTGGCCTATAGTATCTTAGGCATGGAGTCCTGTTTATTCTTACAGTCCTACTGTTGCATTTGGTTTTTGTCTGTGTTCACATTTAGGGTTCTTCTGTTTTTTAGTCTTTGTCATCTGACTTTGATAGATCTCATAAAAACCTCATGATTGGGGGGCTGGAGCAATAGTTCAGCAGAAAGGGCATTTGCTTTGCTGGTAACCAAACCAGTTTCGATCCCTGGCATCCCATATGATCCACCAAGCAGTCAGGAGTGATTTCTCAGCACAGAGCCAAGAAAAAACCCTGAGCACTACCAGGTGCCCCTCATTTTTAAACCTCATCATTGAATTTATGCTTTTTTTTTTCATTTTGGGGTCACACCCAGAAGTGTTCAAGGGTTACTCCTGGCTCTGTGCTCAGAAATCATTCCTGGAAGGCACGAAGGACCATATGGGATGCCAGGATTCGAATCATAGTCCGTCCTGAATTGGCTACTTGCAAGGCAAATGCCCTACTGCTGTGTCTTTGGCCCCGAATTTATACTTTTTTAGGGAAATATACACAACAATTCTGAGGGGTTACTCCTGGATCTACATTCAGGAATCAATCCTGGTAGAGCTCAGGGGACCATATGGGATGCCAGGGATTAATCCTGTTATCAAGACAGACATTGTGAGGCCAGAGTGATAACATAGGGTAAGGTGTTTGCCTTGCATGCAACTGATCTGAGATGGATCCAGGTTTAATCCCCAGCATCCCATCTGGTCCCCTGAGCCTTCCAGGAGCTATTTCTGAGCACAGAGCTTAGGAGTACCTCCTGAGTGCTGTTGGGTGTTGCCAAAAAAAAAAAAAAAAGACAAGCATTGAATTTCTCTATTATCATTGTCATGGTAGTTGTTAATGTAGTTATTTTTCTAAATGCATTTACCACTCTTTGTGGTAAGCTTAATATAATGGGCTGGACCCTTCTAGCCTCATCTCTATTGTATCTGGGTATTATTACAATAATGTCTTTTCTTTTTGGGTCATACCTGGCAGCACTCAACGGGTTGATCTTGGCTCTGCACTCAGAAATCACCCCTGGCAGACTTGGGAGACCAAATGGGATGCTGGGATTCGAACCACCATTTGGCTGCTTGCAAAGCAAATGCCCTACCACAGTGCTATCTGTCTGGCCCCCTTTTAATTTTTTTGTCTTTTTTTTGGTGGGTGGTGGTCGTTCTGTGGTGGGTTGTAGGTGGTTGGTGGTTGGGTGGTGGTGGTGGTGGTTGTCTTTTTCTTTTATATCCCACAGATGAGTGATACTATTCTGTGTTTATCTCTCCCTCTAAATTATTTCAATAAAAATAATAGTATCCATATCTATCCATGTATAGGAAAATTTCGTGACTTCATCTTTTTTCTAACAGTTTTGTAGTATTCCATTGTGTAGATGTACCACAGTTTCTTTAGCCACTCATCTGTTGTCAGGCATCTGGATTGTTTCCAGATTCTGGCTATTGTCAAAAGCACTGCTATGTGGGGGGAAGCACTGCTATGAACATAGGAGTGCAGAGGGCATTATTGTATTGGGTTTTTGTAGTCCTAGATTATGTCCCTGGTAGTAGTATTGCTGGATGATATGGGAGCTCAATTCCAGTTTTTTTTAAGAAATATTCATACTATTTTCCATAAAGACTGGACTAGATGGCATTCCCACTAGCAGAGAATGAGAGTTCCTTTCGCCCTACATCCATGCCAGCTATGGTTCTTTTTCTTTTTTTTTTTGTGATGTGTACCAGTATCTGTGGCGTGAAGTGGTATCTCATTGTTGTTTTGATTTGCATCTCACTAATGATTAGTAATATGGAACATTATTTCATGTGCCTTTTGGCCATCTGTATTTCTTTGTTTTTTGTTTTTTTTGTTTTTGGCGGGGGGACACACCTGGCGGTGCTCAGGGGTTACTCCTGGCTGTCTGCTCAGAAATAGCTCCTGGAGGCATGGGGGACCATATGGGACACCGGGATTCGAACCAACCACCTTTGGACCTGGATCGGCTACTTGCAAGGCAAATGCCGCTGTGCTATCTCTCTGGGCCCCATCTGTATTTCTTCTCCCCATTTTTTGATGGGGTTATATGTTCTTTTCTTTTTAAGTTCTGTCAGTACCTTGTTTTTTTGTTTGTTTGTTTTTTTGCTTTTTGTTTTTGTTTGTTTGCTTTTGGGTCACACCCGGCAGCGTTCAGGGGTTATTCCTGGCTCTATGCTCAGAAATCACTCCTGGCAGGCTCAGGGGACCATATGGAATGCTGGGGTTCGAACCACCGACCTTCTGCATGCAAGGCAAATGCCTTACCTCCATGCTCTCTCTCTCCGGCCCACTGTCAGTACCTTGTATATCTTAGATATTAGCCCTTTATCTGATGGGTATTGGGTGAATAGTTTCTCCCATACTATGGGTGACCTTTTTTATCTTAGTCTCAGTTTCTTTTGAACGTCAGTAGCTTTTCAGTTAATGCAATCCCATTTGCTTTTCTCTGCTTCCATTTATTTGGACAGTGGTGTTTCCTCCTTGAAGATGCCTTTAGTCTCAATGTCATGGAGTGTTTTGCCTATGTTTTCTTCTATATACCTTATCGTTTCAGGTCTGATATCAAGGCCTTTAATCCATTTTGTTTTGACTTTTGTGCATGGTGTTAAAGGTCTGAGCTCGCTTTTTTGCATGTGGCTGACCAGTTGTCCCAGCACTACTTGTTGAAGGAGCTTTTCTTGCTCCATTTTGCATTTCTTGCCCCTTTATTAAAGATTAATTGATTGTATGCCTGGGAGTCATTCTCTGAATACTGAAGTCTATTCCATTGATCTTGAGGATCCGTCTTTATTCTAGTGTGATGCTGATTTAATGATTATTGCTTTGTAGTATAATTTGAAGTTGCAGAAAAGTATGCCTCCAATCTTTTTCTCCCTAAGGATTGCTTTAGCTATTCTTTTTTTTTTTTTTTTTTTTGGTTTTTGGGCCACACCTGGTGGTGCTCAGGAGTTAATCCTGGCTGTCTGCTCAGAAACAGCTCCTGGCAGGCTCGGGGGACCATATGGGACACCAGGATTCGAACCAACCACCTTAGGTCCTGGATCGGCTGCTTGCAAGGCAAACGCCACTGTGCTATCTCTCTGGGCCCTGCTTTAGCTATTCTTTAGTGTTTATTGTTCCAAGTGAAATTCAGGAGTGTTTGTTCCACTTCTTTAAAGAATGTCATGAGTATTCTTAGAGGGATTGCATTAAATCTGTATAATGCTTTGGGGAGTATTGCCATTTTAATGGTATTAATGTTCCCAATCCATGAACAGGGTATATGTCTCGATTTCCTTGTTTCCTCTTGGATTTCTTGAAGCAGTAATTTATAGTTTTCTTATATAGGTCCTTCATTTTTTTAGTTAAGCTGATTCCAAGATATTTGAATTTCTGTGGTGCTATTGTGTATGGAATTGTTTTTTGTTTTTGTTTTTTTTTGGGGGGGGTCATACCTGGCAGCACTCAAGGATTACTCATGCCTCTGTACTCAGAAGTAGCTCCTGGCAGGCTCGGGGGACCATATGGGATGCCAGGAATTGAACTGGGATCTGTCCTGGGTTGGCCACGTGCAAGGCGAACACCCTACTGCTGTGCTATCGCTCCTATCCTGGGATTGTTTTTGTTTGGTTTTGGTTTTGGGTCACACTTGGTCATACTCAGGGGTTACTCCTGGATATGTGCTCAGAAATCGCTCCTGGCCTGGGGGACCATATGGAGCGGTGGGGATCAAACCGTGGTCCATCCTAGGTTAGCGCGTGCAAGGCAAACATTCTAATGATTGTGCCACCGCTCCGTTTCCTAGAATTGTTGTTTTTGTTTTTGTTTTTGTTTTTGTTTTTGTTTTTTGGGCCACACCCGGTGATGCTCAGGGGTTACTCCTGGCTATGCGCTAAGAAGTCGCTCCTGGCTGGGACGCCGGGGGATCGAACCGCGGTCCGTCCTAGGCTAGCGCAGGCAAGGCAGGCACCTTACCTCTAGCGCCACCACCCGGCCCCCTAGAATTGTTTTTTAATGTCTATGTCTTCTCTATCATTTGTGTGTAAGAAGGCCATTTATTTTTGTGTGTTAATTTTGTATCCTGCCACTTTGCTATATGAATCTACTGTTTCTTTTTTTTTTTTTTTTTGGTTTTTGGGCCACACCCGGCAGTGCTCAGGGGTTACTCCTGGCTGTCTGCTCAGAAATAGCTCCTGGCAGGCACGGGGGACCATATGGGACACCGAGATTCGAACCAACCACCTTTGGTCCTGGATCGGCTGCTTGCAAGGCAAACACCGCTGTGCTATCTCTCCGGGCCCGAATCTACTGTTTCTTAGGAGCTTTTTTTGTTGAGTCTTTAGGATTTTCTTTTTTTTTCTTTTTTATTTGTTTGTTTTTGTTTTGGGGTCACACCTGGCAGCACTCAGGGGCTACTCCTGGCTCTATGCTCAGAAATCACCCCCGCAGGCTCGGGGGACCATATGCGATGCTGGGATTCAAACCACTGTCCTTCTGCATGCCAAGCAAACGCCTTACCTCCATGCTATCTCTCCAGCCCCAGGATTTTCTAAGTATAGTATCATATCATCTGAAAATAGTAAGAGCTTGACTTCTTCCTTTCCTATCTTGATGCCCTTGATATCTTTTCCTTGCCTAATTGCTATTGCAAGTACTTTCAGTACTATGTTGAATAGAAATGGCGAGAAGGGGGCAGGCTTGCCTTGTGTAGATCTTAGGGGAAATTCCTTTTTTTGTTTTTGTTTTTGTTTAGTTTTGTTTTTGGGTTGTGGGTTACACCCGGCAGCGCTCAGGGGTTACTCCTGGCTCTATGCTCAGAAATTGCCCCTGGCAGGCACAGGGGTCCATATGGGATGCTGGGATTCAAACCACTGTCCTTTTGCATGAAAGGCAAATGCCTGACCTCCATGCTATCTCTCTGGCCCCCAGAAATGCCTCTCTGTTGTTGTTTTTGGGTCACACCTGGCAGCACTCAGGGGTTACTCCTATCTCTGTGCTCAGAAATTGCTCCTGGCAGTCTCGGGGACCAGATGGGATTTGGGATTTGAACCACTGTTCATCCTGGTTTGGCTGCATGCAAGGCAGACACCCTAATGCTGTGCTATCTCTCTGGCCCAGGAAATGCTTTTAGTTTTTCTCCATTGAGTGTAATATGTGCCATGGGTTTGTGGTTAATGGCCTTGACTTGAGAAAGTTCCTTCCATTCCCATCTTGTTGAGAGTCTTTATCATGAATAGGTGTTGGACCTTATCAAATGCTTTCTCTGATTCTATTGATATGATGATGTGGTTTGTAATTAGGTTGATTGATTTGAACCATCCTTGCATCTCCAGAATGACTACTACTTGGTTACAGTGTATGACTTTCTTTTTTAATTTTTTATTTTTGTTTTTGCTTTTCTTGTTTGTTTGTTTTTGCTTTTTGGGCCATACCCAATGATGCTCAGAAATTGCTCCTCGCTTGGAGGACCATATGGGATGCTGGAGGATTGAACCATGGTCTGTCCTAGGTTAGCGTGTGCAAGGCCCTACCACTTCCACCACCACTCTGGCCCCATTTCTTGATGAGACATTGGATCCTATTTTCTAGGTTTTATTGAACTTTCAGCTGTGTTCTTCAGAGATATTGGTCTGTAGTTCTCTTTTTTTGTTGTATCTCTGTCATCTTTTGATATCAGGGTGATATTAGCTTCATACAAACTCTTTGGGAAGGACTGAAGTGATAGCACAACAGTACCTCATTTGCTTTGCACGGGGCTGACTCAGGACAAACCTGGGTTCAATCCCCAATGTCCGATATGGTCCCCTGAGCCAGATGCTATATCTGAGCACATAGCCAGGAGTAACTCCTGAGTGTCACCAGGTGTGACCCAAAAACAAACAAAAAACTCATTTGGGAGTATTTCTGTTTCTTTAATTTCATGGAAGAGCCTGAAAAGTATAGGCAGTAGGTTTTCTTGGAAGATTTGAAAGAATTTGTTAGTGAATCCATCTGGGCCTGGTCTTTTGTTTTTGGGAAGACTTTTGATTACCATTTTAATTTCCTCGATAGTGATAGAATATTCATATATGCTAGATCACCTTGTTTCAATCTTGGAAGGTTATAAAAGTCCAAGATTTTATCCATTTCTTCCAGGTTCCCATGTTTTGTGGAATAGTTTTTCTCAATGTAATCTCTGATTACCCTTTGAATTTTTTTATTGTTGTTATTGTTTTGGTTTTGGAGCCATACCCAACAGTGCTCAGGGGTTACTCCTGGAAGGCTCGGGGGACCATATGGGATGCCAGGAATCAAACTTGGGTCTGTCCCAGATCAGCTGCGTGCAGATGTCTTACCACATGTGGTCTATTTTGGAGAATAACCCATGTGCATTGGTGAATATTGTGTATTCAGTTTTCTGGGGATGAAGACCCATACATATATCTACTAGGCTAATTTCTTCTGTTGCTTCTTTCATTGCTAGTATATTCAAATTAAGTTTCAGCCTGGTTGACCTATCATGTGTAACAAGGCAGTGTTGAAGTCTTCCACTACTATTTTGTTGTTATTAGTATTTTCATTTAAGTTTGTCAGCAGTTTATTTAAAATATTTTGCTGGTCCCTCAGTGCATGTGTATATGTTCAGGAGTGTGATTTCTTTTTGTTATACATATCCTTTAATTATTAAGAAATGTCTATATGTCCATCCCTGTCACTTATTTTTTGTTTTTGTTTTTTTGGGTCACACCCGGCGGTGCTCAGGGGTTACTCCTGGCTGTCTGCTCAGAAATAGCTCCTGGCAGGCTCAGGGGACCATATGGGACACCGGAATTCGAACCAACCACCTTTGGTCCTGGATCGGCTGCTTGCAAGGCAAACGCCACTGTGCTATTTCTCCGGGCCCTATTATTTTTAAGTCTAAAATCTCTCATCTGAAATTAGTATGGCAACTCCTGCCTTTTTCTGGAGTTGTTTGCTTGAATGATTGTCCTCCAACCTTTGAGTTTGAGTCTCTTGTTTGTTCTGACTATTCAGATGTGTTTCTTGTAGGCAGCACAACGTTGGATTCAGCATTTTGATCCATTTTGCCACTCTGTGTCTCTTAACTGGTGCATTCATTTCATGACATTGAGAGGTGATTATTATGGGATTTTGTGTCATCTTTTAGTAGGAGTTTGGTGTGTCTTGTCTGTTTTATCTTTTTTTTTGGTTTTTAGGTTACACCCAGCAGCACTCAGGGGTTATTCCTGCCTTTGCACTCAGAAATCGCTCTTGAGGGGCCGGAGTGGGGCACACCTGAGCATCACTGGGTGTGGCCCCCCAAAAAAAGAAATCACTCTTGACAGGCTTGAGGGACCATACAGGATGCTGGGGATCGAACCTGGGACTGTCCAGGGTTGGCAGCATGCAAAGCAAATGCCCTACCACTGTGCTATCACTCTGGCCCTCATGTCTGTTTTATCTTAAAATAGATCTTTCAGGGACTGGAGAGATAGCATGGAGGTAAGGTGTTTGCCTTTCATGCAGAAGGTCATCGGTTTGAATCCCGGCATTTCATATGGTCCCCGAGCCTGCCAGGAGAGATTTCTGAGTGCAGAGCCAGGAGTAACCCCTGAGCGCTGCCGGGTGTGACCCAAAAACCAAAAAAAAAATAGATCTTTCAGTTCATCCTTTATGACTGATTTTGAGTCTGTAAAGTTTCTAAGCTGTTATTTATCCCTGAAGCTTTGTATTCTTCCTTCAAACCTGAATGTAAGTCTGGCTCGATAAAATAATCTTGGCAATGCATTAATTTGTTGAGTTTTTCTTGTGACAAATCTGTGGTAAATGTTAGGGATGCTCCTTTGAATGTAATCCCTCTTTTTGATCTTGCTGCTTTCAGTATTCTATCACTATCTGTGTGGTTCATCATTGTGACTAGATTGTGTCTTGGTGTGCTTTTCTTTGGATCTCTTTTGGCTGGTACTCTTCGGGCATGTAGGATTTGGTTGCATGTACTCTAGCTCTGGGGATTTCTCTGCAATGGTGTCCTTGATTGCTGACACTGCATGGGTGTTTTTCTTTTTGTGTCTCTGGGACTCCAGTGATTCTTATGTTGTTTCTTTTGAGTTTATCAAAGACTTCTAGTTTCTTCTGTTCCCATTCTTTGAGGACTTTTTCCATTGTCTGATCATTTGTTTTGAAGCTCTTTTCCAACGTCTTCTATTATATTTTTGTTGCTATCCATCTCATCTTCCAGCTCATTGATTCTGTCTTCAGCCACTGTTACTCTGTTGGATAGGCTTTCCAGTAAGGTTTTCATTTTGCCTGCCAAGTTTTTCAGCTATTATTTCATTTTATTTTGGTTTTTTTTTTTTTTTTTTGGAGGGGCCACACCTGGTGGCGCTCAGAGGTTACTCCTGGCTCTGTGCTCAGAAATCGCACCTGGCAAGCTCAGGATATCATTTGGGATGCTGGGGATCGAACCCAGGTCCTTCCCAGGTATGCTGCTTGCAAGGCAAACACCCTACCACTGTGCCATCACTCCAGCCCATGGCCATTATTTTAGTTTGAATTTTTCTTTTTCTTTTTTTTTGTTTGTTTTTGGGTCATACCTGGTGGTGCTCAGGGGTTACTCCTGGCTCTGCGCTCAGAAGTGGCTCCTGGCAGGCTCGGAGGACCATATAGGATGCCTGGATTTGAAACATTGTCAGTCCTTGATTGGCTGCTGTGTGCAAGGCAAATGCCCCTAACACTGTGCTATTTCTGCAGTCCCCAAGTTTGTATTTTTCTTATTCCTACTCTCAGATCCTCTTGATTCTTATTGTGGCATGTTCAGTTCTATCCATGCTTTCTTTGAGCTCTATGAACTCCATAAATTCCTATCTGAGAGGCTAAATAGGTGCTTGGCACTTTTTGGGTCATCAGAGCTACTATCTTTGTTCTTTATAAGCATGGTGGAGGCCTGTATTGTTTCCCCATTGTTGCGGTTGTAGTGTGATTTTTTTCTATGTCCTATGCTGGGATTTCTTAACTATAAGGATTGCAGTGCCACAGATTGGAGTGAAGCAGCCAGGCTCCAATGACTCTTTGTCTTGGATTCTGTCCCTCACTTGGATGTTGCCAACATGGCTGCTGGGTCCCAAAGCCGCAGGGTCTGCCACTGTGGCCTCTTGCCTCTGGGACGCGGGTTCCACAGCTCTGGTTCCCTGCCTTAGATCTTGCTTTTTAAAATAAACAAATGCTAGAGAATTCCTTAGACCATCTCCCTTTCCTATCCTACCCATCCTTCTTGTTAGTTGTGGGCCACTCGCAGCAGTGTTGGAGTATGCTATCATTTGGGGGGCTTGGGCCACATCAGGCTTACTCCTGTCCCTGTGCTCAGGGATTATTCCTGGTAGAGCTTGGCAGACCATATGGGATATCGGATATCAAACCTGGGTGAGCTGCATGCTAGAAAAGTGCCTTATCTGCTGTACTATCTTACTAGCCTCTGTTTATTTTTAAATTAACATTTGTGGGGACACAGCTGGTAGTGCTAAGGAAAGGTGGTGGACTCCTCTTTGCTTCAGTGCTTATGGACTCATGATGTGCCAGATCTAGAACCCAGGGCTCCTGTGTGCACACCTGTACTTCAGCCAATTAAGCTTTATCCCTAGCCCCTCTTATGGCACCAAATGTTAAGTCTTGGGGCTAGAGAAATAACCCAGAGGTAGGGCGTCTCCCTTAGATGCAGGAGGACGGCGGTTTGAATCTCAGCATCCCATATGGTCCCCTGAGCCTGCCAGGAGCAATTTCTGAGCATAGAGCCAGGAGTAACCCCTAAGTGCTGCCGGGTGTGACTCCAAAAAATGTTAAATCTTCCACCCTGTCATTGATCTCTTACTGAAATGTACCCAGCCATTTTGTGAGCCAAAGTTCCCAGCAAAGTATTATTTGGGGCTTTATATTTTGCTGTCATTTGAATGCCCTTGGCCATGTGATGTAGGCAGCCTGGCTTCTTGCACAGGGCAGGCACCCAGGCACTGAGTTCTGGAAATCTTTCCTACCTTCTCTCACAGCACTACCTTCTCGGTCTTCTTCCCCAGGTCCTCTGTTGGAAGATTGGGATATCATCAGTCCCAAAGACGTGATTGGTTCTGATGTGCTGTTTACTGAGAAACGCTCATCACTCACCGCAGTGGCCCTACCCTTCACACAGTCCATCCTCTCTCAGGTAGTTTCAGGAATCCCAAGGGGGTAGGGGGCTGCTGGCACCCCTGATTCTCAGCAACTGCTTCTACCTGTTCCCCACCCTTCTGACTGGTCACTCTCTCCCTGCCTTCATGTGCAGGTGGGCCGCACCTTGTCGAAGTTCCAGCAGGTGCTGAGTTGGTCCTATGGGGAAGACATCAAGCCCTTCAAGCCACCTCTCAATGATGCAGAATTTCACACATACCTGAACCATGAGGGCCAGCTCTCCCGCCCTGAAGAGTTGCGCCTGCGCATCTACCATGGCGGTGTTGAGCCCTCCTTACGAAAGGTGAGCCAGGCTCCTTGTGGCTGCCTGGCAGGTGCATGTTATTGATGCTCTTCTAGGCCCAGAAGTTCTCCAGCAGGAGGGGGAGCACCACTGGGAATCAGAAGTGGGAAAGCATACTCACCTAGGCAGGTGGCAAGGAGGACAGTGACACATACTGAGGTATGCCTGCTTGTTGGTGGAGATACGCAATCTCATCCCCTTTCGTGCCCGGACAGGTGGTGTGGCGGTACCTGCTGAATGTGTACCCAGATGGGCTGACAGGCCGCGAGCGCATGGACTACATGAAGCGCAAGAGTCGCGAATATGAACAGCTGAAGAGCGAGTGGGCACAGCGGGCCAGTCCTGAGGACCTGGAGTTCATTCGAAGCACTGTCCTTAAGGATGTTCTACGCACTGACCGGACCCACCCCTACTATGCTGGGCCCGAGGACGGGCCACATCTGCGGGCCCTACACGACTTGCTTACCACATATGCTGTTACCCACCCACAGGTCTCCTACTGCCAGGGCATGAGTGACCTTGCCTCGCCTATCCTTGCTGTCATGGACCACGAAGGTCATGCCTTCGTCTGCTTCTGTGGCATTATGAAACGCTTGGCTGCCAACTTCCATCTTGATGGCCGAGCCATGGCCACCAAATTTGCGCACCTCAAGTTGCTTCTGCGACACGCTGACCCTGATTTCTACCGGTACCTGCAGGAAGCTGGTGCTGATGATCTCTTCTTCTGTTACCGCTGGCTGCTGCTTGAACTCAAGCGTGAGTTTGCCTTTGATGATGCCCTCCGCATGCTCGAGGTCACCTGGAGCTCACTGCCCCCTGACCCACCTGAGCACGAGGTCGAACTTGTTGGACCCTCCAGCCAAGTAGTTGACACTGGTTTCGATGGCCACCAGGGGCGACCCATGCGACAGCGGCACATGCTCAGGCCTGCCAGCAAGGTAGGCGAAGGTGGTGCCTTCGAGCAGGTCATCAACAACTTTGCTGTCAACCACCATGAGCCAGGGGGTGGGGGGCGTCTTCTAAGACAAACAAGTCTGAATGACCTACAGCAGCTAAGGGATCACACAGGCCCCAAGAAGAACCTCCAGGCCCAGCAGTCCAACTCAGCTGCACTTATTAGTTCCAAGTCCCTCTCTGAGCCCTTGCTGAACTTCCCAGACCCCTTGCTCTCCTCTTCTTCCCGCCCTGATTCCCCATCATCTTCCTCTCCATCTTTCACGCAGGAGGCTTCACCTGCTGGTGATGTGGCTGCAGGCTCACTTTTGATGCCAGAGGTGGAATACACACAAGACCCTGGGAAGCCCCTGGCTGCCCCTTCTCCCCTGGGCCTGCCCCCACCTCAGGAGTTTGGCCGGGGAAATCCATTCATGCTGTTCCTCTGTCTGGCCATCCTGCTAGAGCATCGTGACCACATAATGCGCAACGGGCTAGACTACAATGAGCTGGCTATGCACTTTGACCGCCTGGTGCGAAAACACCACCTAGGCCGTGTCCTTCGCCGAGCCAAAGCCCTGTTTGCTGATTACTTGCAGTCTGAGGTGTGGGACTCGGAGGAAGGGGCTGAGGCAACAGCCCCATCTTGATCAGCGTTCGCTAAGGAGGGCCAACCCCACTTCCCTGCCTGCCAGCCCATGACTTCTCTAGGCCCTCTTTCCCTTGGTCTGGGAATTTAAGACACCACCTATGGAGGCCAACAACCTCCTTTGATTTGCTGTCATTTCATTTTTAATAACTTTACTTTGTACACATGAAGGTCAATGAGTTCTGTGTATTTCTCCGCCACCTTCCTGATATTTATTGTAGATGGAGATTCCAGGGTATTCTTTTACTCCACAAAGCAGAAAAACTTGAGTTGCTGGAGAGCAGTGGGTACTATCCTAGTAGTGGGAGAATGAATCAGAGGGAAATAGGTTTGAATAGGTGAGCCCAGGTTGAGGACTCTTGGGGAACCCTCCATCTGCCTATAAGAATTTGGGAATAAAGGTTTACAGGACAGGACTAAAAATATGTCCTTAATTCTAAAAAGACTGGACAAATAGGGGAACCTGGCAAACAGTGAGTCAGCCATATGTTACCATTCCTAGGAGTCAACCCTTTGTTTTGTCTTTTATTTTATTTGGTTTGGGGGCCATACCCAGCAGTACTCAGGGATTATTTCTAGCTCTACACTCAGGGATCACACTTTTTTCCAGTTTTAGCCAGATTAGCCTCATGGAAGGCAAGTGCCCTGCCAACATACTATTGTTGTAGTGTCCTTCTGTGTAATATTATTTTAGTTTGGGGGTCAAATCTGGCAATGCTGAGGAGTCACTCCTGGCTCCGTGCTTAGGAATCACTCCTGGCAGTGCTTAGGACCATATGGAATGCTGTGGATCAAATCCAAGTCAACTACATGCAAGGCAAGCACCTTACCTGCTGTACTATCTGTTTAGCACCCCTCTCTGCATCTTAAACACAGCTTTTTTTGCTGGAGAAATAGCTCAATTGGCTGATCACATGCTTTCCATGCAAGAGACCTAGATTCCAGTTCCAGAACTGCATCCCCTAGTACAGAGCCAGGAGTAGACTCTGGGCACCTGCAAGTGTGCTCCTTACCCCATAAAAAACTAACACTGGAGCCAAAGAGATAGCACAGCCATAGGGCATTTGCCTTGCACACGGCCGACCCAAGACGAACCTGAGTTTGATTCATGGCATCCCATTTGGTTTCCCAAGCCTGCCAGGAGTGATTTCTGAGCACAGAGCCAAGAGTAACCCTGAGCACTGCCAGGTATGGCCCAAAAACAAAACAAAAAAAAAAAACTAATGCTAATTTTGGCAAGTGCTGACCGTGATTTAAGATACTTTTCTTAGGGGTGGAGCAGTGGCGCCAGCAGTACAGCATTTGTCTTGCACGCGCTAACCTAGGACGGACCACGGTTCGATCCCCCGGCATCCCATATCGACTCCCAAGCCAAGAGCGATTTCTGAGCACAGAGCCAGGAGTAACCCCTGAGCATCACTGGGTGTGACCCAAAAATCAAAAACAAAAAAAAAGATACCTTCCTTAAGGGCCTGACAGATAGCATAGTGGTAGGTCATTTGCCTTGCAAGTGGCCGACCCAGGACCACGGTGATTCAAATCCCAGCATCCCATGTGGTCCCCCGTGCCTGCCAGGAGTGATTTCTGAGCAGATAGCCAGGAGTGACATTTGAGCACCATTGGGTGTGGCCCCAAAACAAACAAAAGAGACACCTTCCTTGGCATTTGCTTTGGGGCCAACTTGAGGGACTTTGACCTTGCCCTTTTAGCCTTTAAACTGGTTTGCAGCTCCTGGGTACCTGTCCAAATATTTCAGAAAGAGAAATAATTTCTTTATTTTTCCATTTCTTCAGTATGGCCATAGCAACCAAAGCACCAAAAAAACTCAAGCCCCGGGGCCGGGAAGGTGGCACTAGAGGTAAAGTGTTTGCCTTACAAGTGCTAGCGTAGGATGGACAGCGGTTCGATCCCCCGGCATCCCATATGGTCCCCCCAAGCCATGAGCGACTTCTGAGCGCATTAGCCAGGAGTAACCCCTGAGCATCAAACGGGTGTGGCCCAAAAAAAATCAAGCCCCAAGTCTCTTCAGAGGTAAATCATCCCAAAGTACTTTCTTTTCCCATTTTACCACTCAGAAAGCAGATCCTCTTCTGGGCCAGGCACTGTCTTCTTCCAAAGACATGGCAGATGATAAGTTTATCTGAGGGTCCGTTAAGTCATGACTTCACCATGTCATGTTCTGACCCAAAGTTGCTACATTAGGCCACGCTACCAGAGAAGGGGACATGAGGAAAGCCATGTTTCTAACAAATGTTTCTCCCAAGACTAGAAAGAACCTTCTGAAGTTCCCACCTCCTCACTCCAGCACTGAAGGAGAAGCTGACCCATTCTCAGATGTGAGATCAGGGACTGTGTTTTGACCAGCTGCTCCAGGCCTAGGGAGTTAGCAAACATGGATAACAAGGAGCAGAGAGATTTGAGGGAGTCACACCCAGCGTTGCTCAGAGGTCACTTCTGACTATGTGCTCAGGAACTTTTCCTGGTGGTGCTCAGGGGACCATATGAGATGCTGGGGATTGTACCCAGGTTGGCCGCATTCAAGGAAAATGCCCTACCTGCTGTACTATCTCTCCTGGCCCCCATAGAGATATTAAAGCAAGTAAGGCTTTGCTTTGTATATAACCAACCACGATTTGATCCCCCAACACTCGATGTGCTACTTAGAGCCCTGCCAGGAATGATCCCTGAACATAAATCCAGGAGTAATCCCCGAGCACTGCAGATTTTGCCCCCCCAAAAGGCTCAGGCACCTCCTTTAGAGAGCCATCCAATATGGGTATCTGATCTTCTGAGGATCTGAGTTGGTTCTTTGGTCAGTGATCAACTAACCCCTCTAGGGACACTTTGATGAATGAGCTCAGAGTTTTGAAAAATCAGAAAAATCATGTCTGTAAATGGCAGCTGGTATGGCTGTGGGCCAGGGAAGTGCTGTCTGGATCTGACATTTGACTGTCCTATAATACAGAAAGCTCCATCAGTCACCAAGGATTCCTGGTTCCTGCCAAGATGACAAACATTACGAGCCACTGCTTCCTTGTGCCAGCCCAGGGTTTCTGTTTTTGGTTTTGGTTTTGTTTGTTGTTTTATGCGGGGGCCACACCCAGCAGCACTCGGTCACTCCTGGCTCTACTCTCAGAAATCGCTCCTGGCAAGCTCAGGGGACCATATGGGATGCCGGGATTCAGACCACCGTCCTCCTGCATGCACGGCAAATGCCCTATCTACATGGTATCTCTCAGGCCTCAGCCCAGGGTTTCTGAAACTTTCCACTCAGGACACTTCTTGCCCAAGAGATGTTGGTGCAATCCCAATAAAATATAGATATAAAGAATATTGTGGGGCCGGGCGGTGGCGCTAAAGGTAAGGTGCCTGCCTTGCCTGCGCTAACCTTGGACGGACCGCAGTTCGATCCCCCGGTGTCCCATATGGTCCCCCAAGCCAGGAGCAACTTCTGACCGCATAGCCAGGAGTAACCCCTGAGCGTTACTGGGTGTGGCCCAAAAAAAAAAACCAAAAAAAAAAAAAAAAAAAAAAAAAAAAAAAAAGAATATTGTGAAAAAAAAAGAATATAGTGTGGGGCCTGAGAGATAGCATGGAGGTAAGGCATTTGCCTTTCATGCAGAAGGTCGGTGGTTCGAATCCCAGCATCCCATATGGTCCCCTGAGCCTGCCAGGAGAGATTTCTGAGCGTAGAGCCAAGAGTAACCCCTGAGTGCTGCTGGGTGTGAACCAAAAACCAAAAAAAAAAAAAAGAATATAGTATCTGGGACAGAAAGATAGTACAGCGCTAATACTCTTGCCTTGCAGGTGGCTGATCCTAGTTTGATCCCCAGAATCACATATGATCCCCTGACTCCTGCCAGTAGTGATCCCTGAGATTATTAGGTATGGCCCAAAACAAGAAAAAGCAAAGAAAATAGTGACTGATAATCAGATTTATTAGAAAGCACATTGTCTGCAACCCCCCACATCCTGCACATCCTGTTATGCTGACTCCTTATGAGTTCTTGACCCAGGGTCAAGACCCTCCCTAAGTCAGACTCTAACCTAGGGAGAGAGCTCCATAGGCTGAGTGCATGTTTTGTAACCAGGAAGCCTGGATTCAAGAAGCTAAGCCTTGGAGTGGAGAGATAACACAGCAATAGGGCATTTGCCTTGCATGCAGTAAACCAGGAGGGATCCGGTTCAATTCTCAGCATCCCATATGGTCTCTCAGCCTACCAGGCCAATTTCTGAGTGCAGAACCAAGAGTGTGACCCCTGAGCCTTGCTGGGTGTGGCTCAAAAAGCAATCAATTAATAAATTTGTTGTGTTTTTTTTTTAAAAAAAAGCTCAGCCAGGGGCCGGAGAGATAGCATGGAGGTAAAGTGTTTGCCTTGCATGCAGAAGGTCAGTGGTTCGAATCCCGGCATCCCATATGGTCCCCTGAGCCTGCCAGGAGCGACTTCTGAGCATAGAGCCAGGAGTAACCCCTGAGCGCGGCCGGGTGTGACCCAAATCCCCCTCAAAAAAATGAAGCTCAGCCTTCACCAGCCCTGGAGAAAGTAGAGGGGGAAACACAGGTTCCTAGATTGTAGCATAACTGTGCTGGTCCTGTGGGGTAGGACGGACACCTGTTTGTGTGTTTGAGGCACACTCAATAGTGCTCATGGTTTACTCCTGTGTTCTGTATTCAATGGCAATGCTCAACAAGGGTTATGCCTCGCTCTTCAGAGATAGTTCAGTGGAGGTCCATGTTTGGACCCCAGCATTGAATGGTCCCCTAAGCATTGCCAGGAGCAAAGAGAATAAAGCTAGGATTAGGCCCTGAGCATGATGGTTATTGCTCCCAAACCAAAAAATAAACCAATCAACCTCATCCATGAAGTTTGGATTCAGGCACTTGCTTGAGGTTCTCGTTAAATTGTCAGCAGAGGATTGGAGAAATAGTACAATGGATAAGGCTATGGCTTGCATGTGGCTGATTGATCTAGTTTATATCCCTGGCATCTAATATGGTTCTGTCTCCATCAGGGGTGATTCCTAAGTAAAGAACCAGGAGTTAGACCTAAGCACCACTAGGGTGACTTCAAAACAAACAAACAAATGTAGATTTTGAAAGTAATAGGGGGAAAAAGGCAATACAAACTATGCCAAAATTAGGAAAATCCTACTTCCTAATTAAGAATTATCCTAATTCCAGGGCCGAAGAGGTGGCGCTAGAGGTAAGGTCTTGCAAGCGCTAGCCAAGGAAGGACTTCGTTTCAATCTCCCGGCGTCCCATATGGTCCCCCCAAGCCAGGGGAAATTTCCGAGTGCTTAGCCAGGAATAACCTCTGAGCATCAAACAGGTGTGGCCCAAAAACCAAAAGAAGGAAAAAAAGAATTATCTTAATTCCACTAAGAAAATTAAAATCACAACAAAATTAAAATCAACAAGTATGTTCACCATAAATGCAAATATTTCTCTTCTTTTTTGCAGTTTTCAAAGGCTTTAATAGTAAAGACTTAATAGAAAAGAAAAACTCAATCTATTTAGGTCCACATCGAGATGAAGAGATGTTTCCAAATAGGACATGGTGCCCCTTATTCGTAGATAAAATATAGAATGCTTCACGAACTTGCGTGTCATCCTCTTGCAGGGGCCATGCTAATCTTCTCTGTATCATTCCAATTTTAGTATATGTGCTGCCGAAGCGAGCACAGTGCAAATATTTCTTTTTTTTTTTTTTGGTTTTTTGTTTTTTGTTTTTGTTTTTTTTGTTTGTTTGTTTTGGTTTTTGGGCCACACCCAGCAATGCTCAAGGGTTACTCCTGGCTGTCTGCTCAGAAATAGCTCCTGGCAGGCACGGGGGACCATATGGGACACCGGGATTCGAACCAATCACCTTTGGTCCTGGATCGGCTGCTTGCAAGGCAAACGCCGCTGTGCTATCTCTTCAGGCCCAAGTGCAGATATTTCTATGAAAAACTGAATATTTTTTTAAATATAGAAGTTGGGAAGTGAAAAGAGATAATACAGAAGGTAGGACACTGCCTTCTTCTCAGTCCTAAACCCAAAACACCAGGAGTTATTCCAGAGCATAGTGCCAGGAGTAAGCCCTGAGAACAACTGGGTATGGCCCCAAAACAAAGACAAAATCAAAACAACACAAGACACAACTGGGTTTGCTCTTTAAGCCCATCTTCTCCCTTGAACACATATCTTGTTTGTCTCCATTTTTCTTTGTTTGCTTTCTACTCTACAGAAGCCCAAATTCTCTCTTAAACACCTATGTGCTCTCTTTTCCTCTCACACAGTTCTAAATAAATTTCAATAAAATCTATCTGACAGGGGCCAGAGCAATAGCACAGTGAGTAGGGTATTTGACTTGTGAACAGCCAACCTGTGTTCAATGCCCAGTATTCCACATGGTCCCCTAAGCCTGTCAGAAATAATTTCTGAGTGCAAAGTCAGGAGTAACCCCTGAGAGCCACTGAGTGTGGCATCAAAACAAAAGAAAACAAACTATCTGGCAAAAATTTGGGAAAAAAAGAGCACGTTGAATAAAACCCATGCATCTATGAGTCACAGAGGAACCACGCAATGAGAAAAGAACAAGTGCAGTAGAGAATAAAACAGGACCGGAGAGATAGCATGGAGGTAAGCATTTGCCTTGCATGCAGAAACTCTGTGGTTCAAATCCCGGCATCCCATATAATACCCTGTGCCTGCCACAGGCGATTTCTGAGCATGGAGCCACGAGTAACATCTGAGCACTGCCGGGTGTGACCCAAAAACAAAAGAATAAAGAAACTCAAAAATAAAAAATAAGGGAGGCCGGAGAGATAGGGATTCAGTGGGCGCTTACCTTGCATGTGGCTGATCTGAGTTCAATATCTGGCACTCCACAGGGTATCACTATCTCCTTCAGAACTAATCTCTAAGGACAGAAGTAAACCCTGGGGGCCGGAATGGTGGTGCAAGCGGTAAAGCATCTGCCTTGCACGCGCTAGCCTAGGACAGACCACAGTTCAATCCTCTAGCATCCCATATGGTCCCCCAAGCCAGGGGCGATTTCTGAGTGCATAGTAACCCCTGAGCATCACTGGGTGTGGCCCAAAAAAAAGGAGCCAAAGAGATCCACAGCTGAAGGGCCTTTGCCTTGCATACAGGCGTTCCAGGACGGACAGTGGTTTGAATTCCGGCATCCCATATGGTCCCCCATGCCTGCCAGGAGCGATTTCTGAGCACAGAACCAGGAGTAACCTCTGATTACCACCGAGTCTGACCGCCCCCCAAAAGAAATAAACCCTGGGGCCAGAGCAGTGGCACAGCGGTAAGGTCAAGTTTGCCTTGCAAGCGGCTGAACTAGGACGGACCGCTGTTCGATCCCCCAGCATCCAATATGGTCCTTCAAGCCAGGAGCAATTTCTGAGTGCATAACCAGGAGTAACCCCTGAGCGTCACCGGTGTGCACCCCAAAAAAGAAGTAAACCCTGTACACCATTGAAACTCCCCAAAAATATTTTTTGTTTTGGGGCTACACCCAGCATTGTTCAGGAATTACTCCTTAACTCTGCACTCAGGAACCACTCCTGGCAGGGCTCGGGAGACCATATGTGGTACCGGGGATTGAACCTGAGTCAGGCTTGTGCAAGACAAACACCCTATCTGTTGTACTTTGGATCGAAAAAGGTTTGAGTTTTGTTTTGTTTTTTTAGAACTTTATTAATATATTTTAAAAGAATGAAAAATCTGAATTGAAAAGACAAAATATCAACAAAAATAGCTAAAAATTCCTTTCTCTCCACGTCCTTATCAGCACTGATTATTCTTTTTTTTTTTTTTTTTTTTTTTTTTTTGGTTTTTCGGGCCACACCCGTTTGATGCTCAGGGGTTACTCCTGGCTACGCGCTCAGAAATTGCCCCTGGCTTGGGGGGAACCATATGGGACACCGGGGGATCGAACCGTGGTCCTTTCCTTGGCTAGCGCTTGCAAGGCAGACACCTTACCTCTAGCGCCACCTCGCCGGCCCCAGCACTGATTATTCTTGTTCTTTGTGATGTGTGCCAGTCTCTGTGGTGTGAGATGGTACCTTGTTGTTTTGATTTGCCTCTCCCTGATTATTAGTGATGTAGAGCTATTTTCATGTGCCTTTGGGCCATTTGTATTTCTTCTTTGAGAAATTGTCTGTTCATTTCTCCTTATATTTTGATGAAGTTAGATGTATTTTTCTTGTTAAGTTCTGTCAGTACATTGTATATCTTCTATATTAGCCACTTATCTGATGGGTATTGGGTGAATAGTTTCTTCCATTCTGTGGGTGGCTTTTGTATTCTACGCACTATTTCCTTTGAGGTGCAGAAGCTTCTCATCTGTTTATCTCTGCTTCCACTTGTTTGGAGAGTGATGTTTTCTCCTTGAAGATGCCTTTAATCTCAATGTCATGGAATGTTTTACCTACGTGTTGTTCTATATACGAGGATGTGGGGAGAAAGGAACTCTCATTCACTGCTGGTGGGAATGACACCTAGTCCAGTCTTTATGGAAAACAAACCCAACTACAATCATGTTTGTAATCACGGAGTTTACATAAAAATATTATTTAAAAGTAGCTAAAAATTGTAAGTTAGTTGGGGCCAGGGATAGTACAGCATACCTGCTTGTCAAGCACAGTGCCAACCTAAGTGATCCCTGGCATTCCATGTGGTCCTTATAGCACTGCCAGGAATGAACCTGAATACAGACTCAGGAGTAAGCCCTGAGCATTGCTAGGTGTGGCCCCAAAACAACAGCAAAATACAAGTAAGTTAGTACATAAAGGTTTCGGGGAAAAAAACCAAGTGTGCTCAAATTGATGCAAAAGTAAATAGAACAACTCAACAAAGGAAATAATGAGAGGCCAGATCAATAGTACAGCAAAGAGAACCAGAGAGGCAATAGAACAGGTAGGGCATTTGCTTTGCACAAGGCTGACCAGGGTTTGATCTCGAGCATCCCATTTGGAACCCAAGCACTGCAAGAAGAAAGTCCTGAGTGCAAACCCAGGATTAGCCCCTGAGAATTATTGGATGTGGTCCAAAAATAAAACAAACGCAATCGCCATGTTCATACCAGTCCAGCTCTATAGACTCACTCTTTTCTCAAAGGAGATGTAAACCAAGCTGTAAAAAATCATGTGTACACCAGCCACGCAGGTGAAAGATGGCAATCTCAGAAGCAGAGGGCAGGCCAAGCCCTGCTCTGCTAAAGCCATGACTGCTGCATCCATCAATCATAATCTCTTTGCCTATGGCCCTGCTCCGCCACTTCTCTATGATTCTCTGCAGATACACCAATCTGACCAAACTCCAGGTATGTCACTATTTGGGCTTAGATCACCAGGGCTTTTTTTGGAGTGAATGCGGGACCTCCACCTCCACATTCTACTATTTCCAGGATACCTGACAGCTGAGAATATGCCCACAAAGGCCGCAGTATCAGTAATAGTACTTTGAATTCCTGGACAATTTAATTTATTTGATGCTGTCATCCCCATAGGAACACACCAATTTAGTTGCCAATGTGTAGTGAAGTAACTTAATGTTTGGAAACAAATTAACAGAATAGTCAGCTACCAACAAGGGCTTACAAAACCTTCTGCCAATGACTCAATGACATACATTGGACATACATAAATACAACAATTTTCACACATTTCCTTCCTTGTCACTGTACTTTTTTTAAGGGGACACACTCAGCAGTGCTCAGTTTATTCCTGTCTTTGTGATCAGGAGTCATTTCTGGTGGGTGTGGGAATCCTGGTGGGATTCCGGAGATCGAACATAGGTCAGCCAAATGCAAGGCAAGTGCTCTACCCACTTTTTTTTAATATTCTGCCCCCTGTTTAAAAAACTTCTCTTCCTTTTTTCTTTTTCTTTTTTTATTTATATTCTTTTATAAAATAGCTTTGCTTCACTATTTGGAAACAAATGCATTATGGTCAACTTTGTGATGCATGTTCTTTAAATAAATTAAGTAAAAATAATAAAAGAAAATGAAAAAGTACAATGAGGAAGTAAAGTGCTTTTCTTACATTCAGAGGACATGGGTTCAATCCCTGGCCTTGATTATATGACCGCCCAAGCCTAGCCAGGAGTAATCCCTGAACACAGAACCAGAAGTAAGCCCTGAGCACCTCCAGGTGTGGTCTTAAAAGCAATAAATAAATAATTTAGAGAAAGATTAGAATTATACTGCCAGGTATGGCCCCCTAAAAAATAAAACCAAAAATACATTTTGTGGGGCTGGAGTGGGGGAGCAAGCAGTAGGGCATTTGCCTTGTATGTGCTAACCTAGGATAGACCGCAGTTCAATCCCTCAGTGTCCTATAAGGTCCCCTAAGCCAGGAGTGATGTCTGAGCACATAGCCAAGAGTAACCTCTGAGCATCACTGGGTGTGGCCCAAAAAGCAAAATATGTAATATTTGTTTGCCTTGTATGCAGTTAGATCGCTGGCATCCCATATGGTTTCCCGAGCACCACCAGGAGTAATTCCTGAGTGCAGAGCCAAATGCGGCCCAAAAATCAAAGAAAAATTCAGTTTAAACTAAAGCAAAAGTACAAATGGCAGGGTGCTTGCCTTGCACATAGATAGCCTGTGTTTGATTCCTGGCACCGTATATGAACCCTCAACTAGTTTCAAGAGCATTTCTCCAGTGAAGAGAAGAGACAGCAATGTGTTCTAAGCACAAAAACTAAACTAAAATGGGGGAGGGCAGAGCGGTGGCTCAGCGGTAGGGTGTTTGCCTTGCACGTAGCTGACCTAGGAGGAACTGCGATTCGATACCCCGGAGTCCCATATGGTCCCCCAAGCCAGGAGGGATTCCTGAGTGCAAAGCCAGGAGTAATCCCTGAGCATCACTGGGTGTGGCCCCAAAACCAAAAAAAAAAAAAAAAAGTAAGGACTATGGAAGTACCTTGATTGGTTGAGAGCATCCTTTCCATGCAGTAAGCTCAAGTTGACTCCTAAGCATTTCATGGTCCTCCAGTATTGCCAAGAGCACCACTGATGATTTAGTCAGTATAGGTGCTCAGCACTGCTGAGTGTAACACCCAAAACAAAACAAAAAATATTTGCCAAATTTCAGCACCAGATATGATATTAAAAATGGGGGGGGGGCAGAGAGATAGCACAGTGGCGTTTGCCTTGCAAGCAGCCAACCCAGGACCTAAGGTGGTTGGTTTGAATACCGGCATCCCATATGGTCCCCCGTGCCTGCCAAGGAGCTATTTCTGAGCAGCTAGCCAGAAGTAACCCCTGAGCATAGCCGGGTGTGGCCTAAAAACCAAAAAAAATATTTTTGGTTGTTTTTGAGCCACATCCAGTGATGTTCAGGGGTTATCCATGACTATGCTTCCAGGAACCTGGGTCAGCTATATGCAAAGCAACTGCCTTACCCACTGTATTGCTCTGGTCCTATTTTTTGTTTGTTTGTTTGTTTTGGGTCACACCTGGCAGCGCTCTATGCTCAGAAATTGCTCCTGGCAAGCTTGGGGGACCATATGGGATGCCAGATTTGAACCACCATCCTTCTGCATGCAAGGCAAACACCCTACCTCCATGCTATCTCTCCAGCCCCAGCTCTAGCCCTATTTGATATTTTTCTTTGTTTTCTGTTTTTATAGTGACAGAGATCAAACCCCAAACCTCACACATGTTTTGGCCTAATTTTATATTTTTAACTGATTATTTTTTGTTTGGAGGACACTGCCAGCAGTGCTTAGGGTACACAGGGATCATTCCTGACAGGTTTGAGGGATCATGTAGGGCTCCAGAGACTGAATCTAGGTCAGTCGCATGCAAGTCAAGTTCTCCACTCAGTCAGTGCATTATCACTCCAGGTCCCAGATCTTGTATGTGTGGGTTTTGGGGGTGAGGAGATGCATCCCCTTCTGGTGGTGCTTGAAGACCAACAGGATGCCAGAAATTGAACCTGAATTGGCTGATATATGGCCCCAGCCCAGACTTTTTTTTACATTTAGTCAAAGAACTGTGATTTATAAAGTTATTGATAGTTAAAGTGTTTTGTTTTTTGTTTTGTTTTTTTTTTTTGTTTTGTTCTTTGGGCCACACCTGGTGATGCTCAGGGGTTACTCCTGGCTATGCGCTCAGAAATTGCTCCTGGCAGGCTTGCGGGGCCATATGGGATGCCAGGGGAACCGTGGTCCATCCTAGATTAGCATGTTGCAAGGCACCCTACCGCTTGCGCCACCACTCCAGCCCTTATTGATAGTTAAGTTTTAATCATATATTAGTTCAGCAACAATCCCACTACCAGTATAAACTCCCATCACTAGTGTTCTCATAGTCCACCGTCCTTCATCTCACCCTACTGCCCAACTCCCTGCCTGACTGCAACCTTGACAGGGACATTACAAAGTTCAGTGGTTGCAGTTTATATCCCATGTTTTCACTGCTGTTAAGTCTGTGTTTTGGATTTATAGCTATACCACTCTTTCCATATTACCAATATAATGGAAGCTCCTACCTTCTATTCTCTCATTATTTCCCTCTCATATGCTTTCTTTCCTTCTTTTTTTTTTTTTGTTTTTGTTTTTGGGTCATACCCGGCAGCACTCAGGGCTTCCTCCTGGCTCTGCACTCAAAAATTGCTTCTGACTGGTTCGGGGGACCATATGGGATGCCAGGATTCGAACCACCATCCTTCTGCATGCAAGGCAAATGCCTTACCTCCATGCTATCTCTCCGGCCCCTCCTTTCCTTCTTGATTTCTTTCCTGTTCCATCTCTAAACTTAGGGTCAAGAGTAGATACCAGACATTTTGAGATCCAAATAAAGACCTTTTCTGAATAGGGGCTCAGGTTCTCTGAAGGGTATTCTAAGACCAGCATGTATGTATGGACAAAAAATCTATTCAGGTCATTCTGGGTATAGAAGACAAAAGTCAAATAAGTCTATTTTGTGGACACGTAACATACCGTACTCTGAAAGTAACAAAGCTAGTTTGGGATGGACAAATCCATTCTTTTTAGCTTGAGCTACACCTGGTACTGCTCCAGAAATTAGCCATGTCTCAGTGCTTCTTGTTCCCTGTTTGGATTACTTCTGGTGGTGCTCGTGCAACCAGAATTTCTGGGATCTAACTGAAGTTCTCTATTTTGGGGGGATGTGGTGGCTACACCCAGCAGTGATCAGGGGTTACTCCTAGTTCTGGACTCAGGAACCTCTCTTGGTGGGCTCAGGGGACCATAAGGAATGTCAGGGATTGAACCCGGATTGGTCATGTACAAACACCCTATCTGCTGTGCTATTGCTCCGATTCCTGAGTTATATTCCTGAGCTATATATATTATCCAAATCTAAATTTATTAAATCCGTTCTATGGAAGTCCTTTCTGTGAATCAATGATTCTGTTTATTCTGTCTTAGTACCAAAATTGTTTTGTGGGTTGAGAATCACTTTGTTTATATTTTGGAGGAAGGGGAGCCATATCCAGCTGTGCTTAGGGCTTATTCCTGGCTTTGAGCTCAGAGATCACTACTTTAGGGGACTATATGGAGTTTTGAGGATTGAACCTGTGTTGACTCAAGGAAAGAGCCCTGCCTGCTGCTGTCCTATCTCTTTGGTCCCATGAGAATCACTCCTTTTGTAAATCTGCACATCTTGTTTTGTAGAATACAATTCAGGCAGTCTACTGGTAGAGAAATCAAGAGATTAGTTTCCACTGGTTGCCAGATATAGATGAAAGCTACTCAGAAATGACAAGGACCCCATCAAAAAATGGGGAAGGAGGGCTGGAGCAACAACACAGTGGTAGGGCATTTGCCTTGCACGCAGCTGACCCAAGACAGACCTGGTTTGATCCCCAGCGTCCCATATGGTCCCCCAAGCTTTCCCTAAGGGAAGCTTCACTGGTGGCGGAGGGATTGGTGATGAAATATTGCAACCTAAAACTCAAATTAAAAAAGGGGCCGGAGAGATAGCGTTTGCCTTTCATGCAGAAGGTCATTGATTCGAATCCCAGCATCCCATATGGTCCCTGAGTCTGCCAGGAGCGATTTCTGAGCCTGGAGCCAGGAGTAACCCCTGAGGGCTGCTGGGTGTGACCCAAAAACCAAATAAATAAATAAATAAATAAATAAATAAATAAATAAATAAATAAATAAAAAGAAAATGGGGCCAGAGAGATAGCATGGAGGTAAAGCATTTGCCATTCATGCAAAAGGACAGTGGTTCGAATCCCAACATCCCATATGGTCCCCCGAGCCTGCCAGGAGCGACCCAAAAAGCAAAAAAAAAAAAAAAGAGAGAGAACGAAAGAAAGAAAGAAAGAAAGAAAGAAAGAAAGAAAGAAAGAAAGAAAGAAAGAAAGAAAGAAAGAAGAAAAGAAAAGAAAAAAGTGGTGGTGGAATTGTTGCACCGGTGAAGGGGGGTGCTCTTTACATGACTGTAATCATACAACTATAATCATGTTTGTAATCACGGTGTTTAAATAAAGATAAAGGAAAAAAAAGAGGGGCTGGCGAGGTGGCGCTAGAGGTAAGGTGTCTGCCTTGCAAGCGCTAACCAAGGAAAGACCGTGGTTCGATCCCCCGGCGTCCCATATGGTCCCCCCAAGCCAGGGGTGATTTCTGAGCACTTAGCCAGGAGTAACCCCTGAGCATCAAACAGGTGTGGCCTGAAATACCAGAAAAAAAGAAAAAGAAAAAAAAGAAAAGAAAAAAGAAATGAGGGGCTGGATAGATAGCACAGCGATAGAGCATTTGCCTTGAATGCAGCTGACCCGGAATGGACCTGGGTTCAATTCTTGGCATCCCATATGGCTCCCCGAGCTTGCCAGGAGTGATTTTTGAGTGTGGAGCCAGGAGTAACCCCTGAGTGCTGCCGGGTGTGGTCCCAAAACCAAAAATAAGTAAATAAATAAATAAAAAGAAATGACAAGGAGTTCCTGGCACTGCAAGAATTCTAGAGGACCATCAGGAGTGATCCATGAATGCAAAGCCAGGTGAGACAGAGAGACAGAGAGAGACACGTCAGGATCAGATACTGAGAAGAGAGAGAGAGACATCAGGATCAGATACTGAGAAAACAGAGTGTTTGGTGTAGAAGGCTGTGGAGGAGTGGGTACAGCATGTAATGTACTTGTCTTCCATAGGGGCAATGACCTAGATTCGATTCCTGGCAGGACATAAGGACCTGAGGCCTAATATGAATGATCCTGAGCTCACAGCCAGGAGTAAGCCCTTAGCACACCTAGGTGTGGCAAAATAAATCCTGAAGGATGATAACCTCAGGAATGGGAGAGGATAAAATATCCAGCTGTCGGGGCTGGAGTGATAGTACAGAATTAGAGCGCTTGTCTTGCACTTAGCTGACCCTAGTTGGTTTGACTGTTAGTATCCCACATGGTCCCGCCCAAAGTGATTCCGGGGGTGCCAGAGCCAGGAGTAACCCGTGCACACTGATTGCTGTAGTCACTTCCCACAAAAAATGACCCCAAAATACCATCCGAACTGTAGAGGGATGTAAAGTCCGTTATCTTCGGAAGATAAGGATGTTCTCAGGAACCTAGAGGAAGCTAAGTGCTATCTTGAGACTATCTAAACGAGTGCGGGAAACCCATAAGGATACGGAGCATAAGAGCACTGCTAGAAAGGGACGGGGGCGAGACTAAATTCGTGTGGAGCAGGGATGAAGATGGCTGGATTAGTAGAGGAATACTGATATACGGGTGCACCAATCAGACAAAGGCCGCCACCATTCCCGGAAGCGTGCTGATCACCTTGCTCCCTCGGCTCCGCCCAACACGCCTCCTGCTGGCCTGAGCCAATGAGCGCTCACGTCGGCAGGGACGCGCGGTGACGGCTTCTACGTCTGCTTTATCAAGCGTCTTCCCGCGCGCGAGACGCCCCACTCTTTCTGCTTCTCGGCCGCGTGTGTCTTTGCAGCATCTTCCGTTCTGCATTTCCAGGTAAGCCAGCTGCTGGTGTCCTACCAGGCCAGCGGCCCTCCTCGCCTCCCTGATGGGCGGCAGAGTTTGCTTCCCAAGTAGCGGATTCTGACTTGTAGGCTTTGGGCTTCTCCGAGGCGGGCCGGTCGCACACTTGGAGGCGAAACATTCCCTTTGGGGGAAGGCTGCCTGGTGCTCTGTTCGACTGCGAGGACCGCTGGGAGGGGCAGGCGGCGTCGGTGGCGACCTTACCCACAGCCAAGACTGAAGGGCCACCCTTCCCCCCCTTCCCCACGTGACCGCCGCCATCTTACTCTGCGGGCACCGCGGAAACGCAAAGGTTTTCTGGGCCTGCGCAATGGTAGAAAATGACGGGTGTGGCGGTAGTGATGTTGTGAGCATGCGCTAAAGCGCCCCCCATGGCTACCGCGTGGAGCTGTCCCTGCAGACTCCTTTTTTGCCCGCTTGCTCGGCCTCCTTAGTTCGGTTTTTGTGTCTCGTGTGTTTTCGTCCCTCCCCCGTTGCCTAATTTTTTTGTGGGCCGTCGCTTATTTTCTTTTCACCTACCGCTATCCCCCACCCTCATTCATACTCTATCCCTAGGACTTGAAGTCACCGCCATGTCCTCTGAAGAAGGGAAGCTCTTCGTGGGAGGGCTCAACTTTAACACCGATGAGCAAGCGCTGGAAGACCATTTCAGCAGCTTTGGACCCATCTCTGAGGGTAAGATCTGGGAAAGGGTGATGCCTGATACTCCCAACAATTTTGAGAAAGATCGGGATGTCCCACCCGACTCCATCCTTTTGTTCCCAAGTCGAAATCATAAACTTGGGCACAGCAGAATGACTTAACCTTTATTGTCATGAATGATGGAGAGTTCCATTTTCTACTGACAAACCCTCCTAGCACTCACCTTCTCGTTCCCCAGTGGTCGTAGTCAAGGACCGGGAGACTCAGCGTTCCCGGGGTTTTGGCTTTATCACCTTCACCAATCCCGAACATGCCTCAGATGCTATGCGTGCCATGAATGGAGAGGTGAGGCTTCCTACCTGCATAGGGGCCCTTGACCGCACCTGTCACTGCCACCATTATTTTTCCCTATGCCTGCTAGGGCCAACGTGGCCACCAGCCCCACAGTGCCCACTCACAGGAGCGTGACTGCCTTCTGTTCTAGGGGGTGGAGGGCAGCGGCAGACAGAGCCGGGCTGTCTGGGAGGCGACGACTGGTCCTGCATGAGGCCGAGAAGCCACCTGTGGATGGTTGACCTGCCCTGGGCTTAGGTAGTAGAGTCTGCAGACCTGTGGGCCTGGCCCGGAGAGGACCTCGTGAGTCTTCTGGGATGGACTCTGAAGCCTCAAACCAAGAGAGGTGTCTAGCCCTAATAGTCGGGCAGCTTTAGAGGAGTGGGGAGGAGAACTCAGCCTGAGTTCAGTCAAGATGTAAGTAGTGGCAGGGGAAACACGGTGGAATCAGGTCACTGTGGGAATACAAAGCTCTCAAAGGAGCTTGCTCTGGAACGGCACCCAGAAATTGGTGCCCACAGAAGTTTCTGGACCCTTTTGCCCACTGCCCTGCCCATTCTTTTCTTACCACTACTGTACCTCAACACCAGTACTTACTTGTTTCTTCACACCTAGTCTCTGGATGGTCGCCAGATTCGTGTGGACCACGCAGGCAAGTCTGCCAGGGGAACCCGAGGGGGTGCCTTTGGGGCCCATGGGCGTGGTCGCAGCTACTCCAGAGGTAAGTAGAGTATGGTAAGTTGAATCATGAGGTACAAAAGAGACCTGCCTGATAATTGTATTTCTAGATAACTCATTTAACTATCTGCTATAGGTGGTGGGGACCAGAGCTACGGGAGTGGCAGGTACGACAGTCGTCCCGGAGGATATGGCTATGGCTATGGAAGGTCCAGAGACTATGGTGGCAGGTGGGTAGCAAAGAGGTTGAGGTACTTAGGCTTCCTTCTTTGAAGTCTTAATTTTTTGCATCTTCATGTTTATCTGGCTGTTAATTATGTATGCCTTTTTGTTTGTTTTATGGGGGTCACACTCAGTAATGCCTGGTTATTCCTGGCTCTGCACTTAGAGATTATTCTCTTGGCACTTTTCAGGGGACTGTATGAGGTGCTCGGGATTGAACCGTGGGTCAGGCGCATTCAAGGCAAATCCTATATATATATACACACACACACACACACACACACACCTGCTATATTATCTGGCCTCTTGTGTGCTATTTTGGGATTGTACTGAAACTCAGTTTTTAGTTATATACATTTAATCTTCAGATCACGTAGTTGCTGCATACAGTAGAGTCTGCATGTGTGCTTTGTACTGTTTATTTTTCTAATTTCTATTATAATACCATGATTTACCAAGATCATGATACTTTCAGTGACATGTTTAACACGGTTGACCTATGATGTGTGTAAATTGGTTTATGTACACTCATACTAAGCCTGACATATCTTTTGAAAGTTTACATTGTGTTTACAAACCGACATAGGCAATGTAAATAAGATTTTCAATGTGGGGCTGGAGCAATAGCGCAGCAGTAGCGCATTTGTCTTGCACCCGGCTGCCCCAGGATGGACCTGGGTTCCATCCCCGGCATCCCATATGATCTCAGAATCCAGGAGCGATTTCTAAGCGCATAGCCAGGAGTAACCCCTGAGTGTCACAAAGTGTGGCCTAAAAGCAAAAAAAAATGATTTTTAATGTTGGGGGATGGGAAGGGTTATGTAACACAGTTTTTTCCCCCAGAAGCCAGGGTGGTTATGACCGCTACTCAGGAGGAAATTACAGAGACAATTATGACAACTGAGATGAAGCATACACACCTAAGGTAGGTGAGACGTGATTGCAGATAATGAGCAGATCTGTCCCTGGTCTTGTCAGGTTCTCCCATTCTTTACTCCTACTTGAATATACCTGGTCTGCCTGCTTGCTATCGTCATTCCTATACCTCTCTTCCAGTTGCCTATCTGCTAGGCAGCCTTGGGAGGAGTAACGAAGGGTGGGGTGTGTGGAAACCAATCTTTGCTGTAATCTTTACTTACTTATGGAGGAGGTGAAGGGGTGCCCCTGTTGCTCAGTTCTCAGCATCTGTCAACCCTGGGTGGTAAGCATGTTAATCTTTTCCGTCCCAACATCACAATTGTTCTGTTTCTTACTGTTCTCAGATACACAAGGAATAAAACTTCTGATCCAGGACCATCCTCTCAAATGGCTGTATTTATAAAGATTTTTGGAGCTGCACTGAAACAACTGTTTTAGTATGTCAACTTACATTTTTGAATTGAGCTCCCAAGGTAGCTTGTTAAAGACCTTTTACTTATGGAAAGCTCCACATTTTTAAACAATTTCTCCCATTGCAGACTTAAAAATTTTGGGACATTTTAAGAGTCTGGGTAATTTTTCTTTTTGCTGGCTTGGACTCAGGATTATCAGTTCTGGCCAAAAATTGGCCAGATAATTTTTAACAATAAGGTGCATTTACAGACTTTTATAAAACTTACACATGATCCTTAAACTAAGGAAGCAATTTCCAAATGTAACTGCAAGAAGTCTCCATCAAGAACAATTACTTGAGGCTTATTTTCTCAAGCTCACCACCCAGATTATATAGAAAAGTTTCTTAAAAATATTTGTGAATGTCATTTTTTAAATACTGGAAGAAAAATATTCTGTTGTGTTCATGTAGCCCTTAAGGTGTCCTTTGAAGAGTTGATTAAAAAGTTGAAACTTGAAAATAAATCACAATCTGTAGTGCTTTTCTTAACCTAGTTTGTGAACCAAAATAGACCCAGGAAGAGGAAGGCTTTCAGAAAAGTTTCTTAGTAGGTTGGTGGACATGGGCTGTGCAAAGTTTGGGTTGGTTTCAGTGGGACTACATGAGGCCTGAGAGGGTAGAATAGGGTAAATTAAGGTCAAAGCCCCTATGACAGAAGTGCAGTTTCCTGGGACCAGAGCAGTGATGCAATCGGTAAGGCATCTGCCTTGTATGTGCTAGCATAGGACAAACAGTGGTTTGATCCCCCCGGTGTCCTATATAGTCCCCCAAGCCAGGAGTGATTTCTGAGCACATAACAAGGAGTAACCCATGAGTGTCAATGGGTGTGGCCCAAAAACAAAAAAAGAAATGCAGTTTCCTGAGTGCATTGTCTTGATCAGTATCAGCATGTGGTTCAGACTGTTAGATGTTTGAATTTCCCTGGCTAAGGTATGCTTGAGTATTATCAGGTGGAGACCTTATAGAATGTAAACCTCTGGTGGGCAATAAAGCCTATTGTCATAAATAGCAATTTGGGGGGTTTGGGGAGATAGCGTGGAGGTAAGGCGTTTGCCTTGCATGCAGAAGGACAATGGTTCAAATTGTGGCATCCCATGTGGTCCCCCAAGCCTGCCAGGAGCAATTTCTGAGCATAGAGCCAGGAGGAACCCCTGAGCACTGCTGAATATGACCCCCAAAAATAGCAATTCTGATTCCTTAACCTAAAGTGTTTGAGGAGAGTACTAAATAAACTTACCTGTTAAGAAATGAGGTAGAGGGGCCCGAGAGATAGCATGGAGGTAAGGCGTTTGCCTTTCATGCAGGAGGTCATCGGTTCGAATCCCGGCACCCCATATGGTCCCCTGTGCCTGCCAGGAGCAATTTGTGAGCCTGGAGCCAGGAATAACCCCTGAGCACTGCTGGGTGTGACCCAAAAACCACACACACACACACACAAAAGAAATGAGGTAGAAATCTGATTTCAAAACAGTTCTGAGAGCATAGTCTCTCTGGATTCAGATTCCAGGATTTGTATCCTAATTATTGCTTCCCACCCACTCAACCATGCTAGAATCATTTAACATGTTTCAGCCTTAGTGTTTTGGGGACTGCTTGGGGCTAACTTTCTGGCTCTACTAAACAGTCCTGGCAGGGCTCCAGACCATATGGAGTACTAGGAATTGAACCTAGGTCAAGAATGTGCAAGGCAAGCCTTTACAGTTTTTTCTGCTGCATTTTACTCACTATTGTTTTTGCAGGGGATCCACACACCCTAGGGTATGCAAGTACCCTAGGTCTGCCTTTCACATTTCTTTTTTGAGGCTCTATCTAGCAATGCTGATATTTTAGTCCTGGCTCTGCTCAGAGATTACTACTGGTTGACTTAATGGGTTTCTGGGGTGCCAGGGATTGAATCCCTCAGATGTGTGCAAAGCAAATGGCCTACTTGCTATACTTGAAGCCCACCTTTCACATTTTCTGTGGGAGCTAAGTATATTATTGAACCTCAGAAGAGTTGGTAAGGTCTGCCATCACAGGCATTCGAGGTGCCTAGGTGCTAATCTTTCTGGTGCTTGCATTGGTGTCTTGTAGGTTCTCTTCCTTCCAGTATCTTTGGCTTCTATCTGGATGGGTGGCCTTATGAGTTCTTGGACATCCTGAATAAACTTGTGGGACTATAGTCATAGGCTTAATGGGAATCTTCAGAATTCCTGTGTTAGAACAGCCCTTCTCTATGATCGTTGGAAATTCCTAATGTCACCATGGAACAGGTGTCCTGATAGGCAAAGGAAGCCTGCTTCATTTTGCCATTACAATGGACACAGGGTGGTGTTTTGTTCTCTTGAAAGAATGTCCTTACTACAGCCCCTGGCACCCTGGTCTCAGACTTGCTAAATTTGTGTGAACTTTGCTTAGAGAATCTACCCAGGTCCCAAATAATAATAAGGCCTTTGCCTTGCATGTGGCCAGTGGATTTGATTTTCAGGGCTCCATATAGTTCACAAGCACACAAGTATAAAGCCATAAATATCTTGGGCATTGCTAGGTGTGACCCCCCACAAAAAAAATCACCCAGTCTGGTACTGTTCACAGCAATCTACTGACAGCATAGTCCTGGGATTGTGAGTTTGCAATATTGGTGTCCTGCCTCCTGGATTTTCAGGGGTGTGTGTGGGGTGGTATTTGGGGATACCTAATGGTGCTAAGATCTTGGGTGACTGAATTGGGCTCACTGCCTCCTGGATAGGTACTAAGGATCCTTCCAACCAAAACATCCCTTTGCTTTGGCAGGTGGGTGGAGATTAAGGGACTTCACAGACCTGTCTTGTCTACTGAGGCCCAGGTAAAGGCATGATGGCTACCAGGTTGATGCTTGATCTAAGGGCATTTTGTACTGAACTTAATCAGTTTCATTAGTGGAAGCTAGAAAGAAGACGGTATTTAGGATAGATACTTCCAATAACTGTCCCTCAAGGAGTAAAATGTCATCTTCAGTTGGGATGAAGGAGCACTTGGCCTCGATATTTGAAGCACTGGGTTTTGTCATGGACATAAAGGAAACCCCAAATCAATAGTCTAACCAATAAGTCATAGAAATAGTATTAATGCTGAGGGGGTTGCCTTGTATGCAGTTGCATTAGGTTGAATTCCCTCTACACCACCAGAAGCTTTTCCTCAAAAAAAGACTTAAACCTTTCCCACAGTAAAAGCTCAAAAGCATTTTCCATGTTAAAGGGTCTTAAGACCTTAAGTGAAGGTGCAATAGCTTTGTACATCAAAACTAAACAGTATTGTAGCCATGTTATGTAACCCACAACAAATTTTGGCTTTGAGCCACATCCAGAACTACTAAGGGATCACTCTTGGCAAGACTCTGGAGACCATATGGGGTGCAGAGGATTAAACCCAGGTATGCTAATATTGCAAGACAAGAACCTTATCTTCTGTGCTATCTGGCCCTAAAAAAAGTTAAGGAAAAAATATGAAAATGGGACCAGAGTGATAGCACAGCAGTAACATTTTGCCTTGCATGTGGCAGATTCGGGACCAACCCAGGTTCAATCCCCAGCATCCCATATCTCATGGTCCCCTGAGCCTATCAGAAGCAATTTCTGAGTGCAGAGCCAGGAGGAACCCCTGACGTTGCCGGATGTGACACACACACAAAAAAAAACAAAAAACAAAAATAAGGTTAGTGATGTGGAACATTTTTTTCATGTATCATTTGGCCATTTGTATTTTTTGAAGAATTGTCTGTTCATTTCTTCTCCCCATTTTTTGATGGGGTTAGATTTTTTTCTTGTTATTTTTTTGTCATTGTACTATCTTAGATCTTAGTTCCTAATCTAATGGATTTGGGGTGAATAGTTTCTCCCATTCTGTAGGTGGCCTTTGTATCCTACTCATATTTCCTTTGAGGTGCAGAAGCTTCTCAGCTTAATACAGTCCCATCTGTTTATCTCCACTTCCATTTTTTTGGAAAGTGCTGTTTCCTCCTTAAAGATGCCTTTGGTCTCAATGTCATGGAATGTTTTACCTATATGCTCTTCTATATACCTTATGTGGTTCCGGATCTGATATCAAGATCTTTAATCCTTTTGCATTTAACCTTTGTGCATGGTGTTAGAAGTCTGAGTTTGGGGCCGGAGAGATAGCATGGAGGTAAGGTGTTTGCCTTTCATGCAGGAGGTCATTGGTTCGAATCCCAGCATCCCATATGGTCCCCTGTGCCTGCCAGGAGCAATTTCTGAGCCTAGAGCCAGGAATAACCCCTGAGCACTGCCAGGTGTGACCCAAAAACCACAAAAAAAAAAAGAAGTCTGAGTTTGCTTTTTTGCATGTGGCTGACCAGTTGTCCCAGCACTACTTTTTGAAGGGGCTTTCCTTGCTCCTTAATCAAAGATTAATTGATTGTATGTCTGGGCAACAGTGATTTCTGAGCACAGAGGTAGGAATAACCCATGAGAGCTGCCAGTGTGGCCCAAAAACCAAAGAAACTTCAGATTTAGGGAATAGATCCTTAGGCTGAGCACGTGCTCGGTGCTATTGAGGGCCCTTGTTAAGGCCCTGCACCTCGTGGGTCCCTGAACACTAATGCTAAAAATAGGCAGTCAAGTGTGTCCCCCCAAAGTAATCTCATTTCAATGTGAACTTGAGACCAGGGATCATCATCAGCTATAATATTGTGGAGCAAAATTATCCCCATAAGAGGGTCTAGAGTTAAGGTTGTCCTGCTCCCTGCCTGTTAAATCTCCAAAACTACATGATCCCCTGAGTACTCTACCAACATAGTGGGGTGTATACCTCAGTTTTGTTTGGTGGGACCTAGGGTCCCTGCCCCATAACAGAAATCCTCCTGGGGAGCACTGGAGCAATAGTACAGCAGGTAGGGCATTTGCCTCGCACACAGCCAACTGATCACCAGCATCTCATATGGTCTCCTGTGCCTGCCAGGAGTGATTTCTGTGTGCAGAGCCAGGAGTAACCCTTGCACGCCACCAGGTGTGGCCCAGACGCACACACACAAAAAAACCTCCCAGACCTGAATTTCTCTGCTGACCTCAGAAGATGGTTTGTGTAACTCCAGTGGAGGGACAGAGGGTGTGTGTGTCTCACCAGGTGGTGCTCAGGGAGGAGAGAGGGTGTGTGTCACCAGGTGGTGCTTAGGGCTTGTGTGCATTCGTGTGTGTCACTGAGTAGTGCTCAGGACTACTCCTGGCTTTTCAATCAGGAATTGCTTCTGAACTTAGGATCTTAGAAGGTTCTCTGTGGAGCTCAAATCTTGGTCAGCTGCTTGAAAAGCAAATTCCCTACCTGCTCTCTGTACTCTCTCCAGCCCTTCCTGTCATTTATTTTGCTCTAAGGAAAGAGGTGTAAGATTCAGAGTTGATTTTCTCAGGTACTCTCTTTTGGTTTTTTGTTTTTTTGTTTTTTTGTTTTTTTGGGTTTTTTTTTTTTTTGGTTTTTGGGCCACACCCAGCGGTGCTCAGGGGTTACTCCTGGCTGTCTGCTCAGAAATAGCTCCTGGCAGGCACGGGGGACCATATGGGACACCGGGATTTGAACCAACCACCTTTGGTCCTGGATCGGCTGCTTGCAAGGAAAACGTCGCTGTGCTCTCTCTCCGGGCCCATGATTTTCTCAGGTACTCTTAATTACCAATCAATACATTTTTCAGACAAATCTAAGTCCTGCAAAAGCCAGAACCCACACATACCTCAGGGAAAAAAATCTTTCTTTTTTTTAAATCACATTTTCAAGCCCCAAATCTTGCTATGACAAATACCAATAAAGCTTAAATTTTTGTTGGTTTTGAACCACACCAGATGGTGCTCAGAACTGGTTCTGTGCTTGTCTGGTTCTGTCCTTAGGAGTCACTTCTGATAGTATTTGAGACCATATGGGATGCCAAGGATCAAACCTGGGCTAACCAGGTGCAAGATCCTGCTTCCTGCTTAATTTCTATGCCTCAGATTCAACAGGCTGAGCACTTGCTTTTCATTCAGGTCTCTCAGGATCGATCCTGACACCGCATTGTTCTCGCAAGTAGCCCTCCCCAAAAGAAAAGTACCATAAACCAGAGTACCTAGGACTATTAAATGTGACATCTTTAGAACAATACATCCTATCATTCCGAATTTCATGGTACAGTCAGTTTTTTAAAATAAGTTGCAAGAGGAGAAGAATGTCTGACATTGAAGTAGACCTGGAGTAGGGAGTGGAAGGGGAAACTACGAACATTAGTGGCAGGAAATGAGCACTGGTGAAGGGATGGGTTTGGAATATCATATGACTAAAACTCAGTCATGAACAATTTTGTAACTATGTCATGTGACTAAATTAAAATTTTTATTGAGGGATTGGAGCAATAGCACAGTGGTGGGGCATTTGGCTTGCATGTGGCTGACCTGGGATGGACCCTGGTTTGTACCTGGCATCCCATATGTTCCCTCAAGCCTGCCAGGAATAACCCCTGATTGCTGCCGAGTGTGACCAAAAATAAATAAATAAAAATTTGGGACGGTTGGTTTTAGGCTTTCGCCTTTTGCTACTGTGCTATCTATCCAGCCCTAAAATAATTTTTTTTTGTTTTTGGGTCACACCTGGCAGTGTTCAGGGGTTCCTCCTGGCTCTGTGCTCAGAATCGCTCCTGGCAGGTTCAGGGGACCATATGGGATGGCGGAATTTGAACCACCAACCTTCTGCATGCAAGGCAAACGCTTTTACCTCCATGCTATCTCTCTGGCCCCAAAATAAAATTTTTATTAAAGTAAGTTTCAGGAACTTGATTGATTGCAACAGCAGGTAAGTTGCCTTGTATGCAGCCAACCTAAATTCAATCCTTACCTTATATGACTCCCTGGCCCTGACAAATGATCTTTGAGCACTGTTTTTGTTTGTTTGTTTGTTTGTTTTGTTTTTTGGTTTTTGGGTCACACCCGGCAGCGCTCAGGGGTTACTCCTGACTCTACGCTCAGAAATCTCTCCTGGCTGGCTCTGGGACCATATGGGATGCTGGCATTCGAACCAATGAAGTTCTGCATGAAAGGCAAACACCTTACCTCCATGCTCTCTCCCCGACCCCTTGAGCACTGTTTTGGCTCAAAAACCAGATAAAATAAGTACTTAAGAGATGTAAAAATATATCAGATAACTAGCAGTAACTGCACCAAAACAAAATGTGCCGAAGCTACATTCTTCCATCTCACTACTTTGGGCTAACAAATAAGTACATGAATATCTACGCTAACAACTATCATGACAATCTTTTTTTTTTTTTTTTCAGTTTTTGGTTTTTGGTCACACCCGGCAGAGCTCAGGGGTTACTCCTGGCTCTATGCTCAGAAATCGCTCCTGGCAGCCACGGGGGATCATATGGGATGCCGGGATTCGAACCACCGCCCTTCTGCTTGCAAGGCAAATGCCTTACCTCCATGCTATCTCTCCAGACCCTGTATCATGACAACTTTTTGTATCATGACAATCTTTTTTTTTTTTTTTTTTGGTTTTTGGTCCAGACCCGGCGCTGCTCAGGGGTTACTCCTGGCTCTCTGCTCAGAAATAGCTCCTGGCAGGCACGGGGGACCATATGGGACACCGGGATTCGAACCAATCACCTTTGGTCCTGGATCGGCTGCTTGCAAGGCAGACGCCGCTGTGCTATCTCCCGGGCCCTATCATGACAATCTTAATGAGTAAGAGAAATGTCTGTCTCAAATACAGGCAAGGGTTGGGAAAGAGGGAGGAGACATTGGTGGTGGGGATGTTGCACTGGTGAAGGGGGGTGTTCTGTTTATGACTGAAACCCAACTATAATCATGCCTGTAATCATGGTGATTAAATAAAGATATTGTATATATATATATGTATGTATATACATATACATACATACATTTATATATAAATACATGAAAATCGCAGTGTCCTGTAGTAGACATCTGGGTTTGTTATGGAGATCTTAGATCTTAAGAGGGGAAGTGCCTACAGTGATTGCACAAGTTAAGACTTCAAAGTTAAAAAGCAATCTAGGGGCCGGGCGGTGGCGCTAAAGGTAAGGTGCCTGCCTTGCCTGCGCTAACCTTGGACGGACCGCGGTTCGATCCCCCGGTGTCCCATATGGTCCCCCAAGCCAGGAGCAAACTTCTGAGCACATAGCCAGGAGTAACCCCTGAGCGTTACCGGGTGTGGCCCAAAAACCAAAAAAAAAAAAAAGCAATCTAGCGTGCTCGCTTCAGCAGCACATATACTAAAATTGGAACGATACAGAGAAGATTAGCATGGCCCCTGCGCAAGGATGACACGCAAATTCGTGAAGCGTTCCATATTTAAAAAAAAAAGCAATCTAGCATCATCCTCCATATATTTGGGGTCTTTTTGTTTGCTTTTGTTTTTGTTTAGATGCTGGCTCTGCATTCAGGAATCACTCCTTTTGGTGCTGAGACCATGTGGGATGCTGGGAATTGAACCTAGGTCAGAGGCATGCAACAAAAGTGCCCTACCTATTGTACTATCTCTCCATTCCCATGTCCTCCATACATTTTAGGATATCATTTGCATTCCAGAGGCCTCTAGAAACCCTGTCCTGTAAGTCACAGCTTGAAATTCTCAACATCCTTAAGTTGGTATTTTCATGAATACTGACCCTTAGTAACTCCCTTACTGTTTCCCCTCAGTCGTAACCTTTCAAATCCTCCACTGACTCCACTGAAATTTCCTCTAAAAACCAAGATCTGGAGCTGGAGCGGTAAAGCGTCTGCCTTGCTGGTGCTAGCCTAGGATAGACTGTGGTTCAATCCTCCAGCGTCCCATATGGTCCCCCAAGCCAGGAGGGATTTCTGAGCGCATAGCCAGGAGTAACCCCTGAGCATCACCAGGTGTGCCCAAAAATAAATAAGTAAATACAATCCAAGATCTTTTAAGCATTCATCTGGTCTGTAAAACAGATAATGGCAGTTTATTAAGACTTACAAAATCGGGCCGGGCGGTGGCGCTGGAGGTAAGGTGCCTGCCTTACCTGCGCTAGCCTAGGAGACGGACCTCGGTTCGATCCCCCGGCGTCCCATATGGTCCCCCAAGCCAGGAGCGACTTCTGAGCGCATAGCCAGGAGTAACCCCTGAGCGTCACCGGGTGTGGCCCAAAAACCAAAAAAAAAAAAAAAAAAAAAAAAAAAAAAAAAAAAAAAAAAAAAAAAAAAAAAAAGACTTACAAAATCTAGAGCAGAGTCTGGTAGTAAGCATCTAGTCAGGGTTAGCATTTGTTAGGTATACTTAGGGTAGTAGTACATACCCCAGGTCACATTTCTGTCTCAAGAGTCACGTATGTATTGAGGCCAGAAAGATGTTATTGTGGGTAGGATGTACGCAAAAAAAAAAAAAAGTTCACTTCCATCTACTCTTAATAGTCCCCTGAGCACTACTAGGAATGATTCCTATACACAGAACCAGGAGTAAGTCCCCAGCATATCTGGGTGTGGCCTAAAAATCCTTGACCTATACCTCTGCCAAAAACAGAAGTATTGGCTTGGGTTCTACAAATAGCAAAGTGTATGTTACACAGTGTAATATTCATGAGGGGCAAGCATGAAGGATTCTTGAGGGAGGTGGGGGAAATGATTAGATGCCATACATTTTTTTTGTTTTTTTGGGGGGGCCACACCCAGTGACGCTCAGGAGTGACTCCCGGCTATGAGCTTAGAAATCATTCCTGGCTTGGGGGACGCCAGGGATGGAACCATGGTCTGTCCTAGGCTAGCGCGCAAGGCAGAGGCCTTATGGCTTGTGTCACTGCTCTAGCCCAGATGCCATACTTTGGATGGGAGATGGGATTGGGCTCTAACGTAGTGGTATCAAGGACTTTGGGGGAGGCACAACACACCCTGTGACACTCAGGGGTTACTGCAGGCTATGTGCTCAAAAATTGCTCCTGGGGACTGGAGAGATAATACAGAGGTAGGGCGTTTGCCTTGTAAGCGGCCGACCCAGGACCAACAGTGGTTCGAATCCCGACATCCCATATGGTCCCCTGTGCCTGCCAGGAACAATTTCTGATCACAGAGCCAGGAGTAACTCCTGAGCGCTGTAGGATGTGACCCAAAAACCGAAGGAAAAAAAAGATACCGCTTTTGGCTCGGGAGACCTTATGGGATGCCGGGGATCGAACCGCAGTCCATCCTAAGTCAGTGCATGCAAGGCAAATGCCTTACTGCTGTGCCTCTGCTCCAGCCCTGGTATTGAGGACTTTGTGGCTCAGCTCGGTGATTCTTTCCTGGTGTACTCGTGTTTAAGGGATGAAATCTGGTTTGGCTGCAAACTTTTCCCCTGTATCTCTGGTCCTAGATATGCTATTTTGCTAGGAGGGATGTAACCATTCAAGAAAGACAGTGTCAGGAAAGGAGGGCCAGGAATGCACTAGCTTTGTGGAATGAATGGCTCTGCATGGCCCTTTATAGGCAGGCCAAACTGGGGATTAGAGAATGCTGTGATCCCAGAAAATAGTACAGCAGAAGTGGTAGTAGAGCTGCTTTGAGGCTTTCACCTGCTGGTCTACCCAGGAAGCTCTCAAGGCAGTTTTTTTGGGGGTTTTTGGGTCACACCTGGCAGTGCTCAGGGAATACTCCTGGCTCTATGCTAAGAAATAGCTCCTGGCAGACTGGGGGACCATATGGGATGCCGGGATTTGAACCACTATCCTTCTGTGTACTATCTCTCCAGCCTCTCAAGGCAGTTTCTTAAATCACTCAAGCTGGTGAAGTATGAGGCTTTATATCCCATTCAGTTCTCAGACTTTTTTTTTGGTTTTTGGGTCACACCCGGCAGTGCTCAGGGGTTACTCCTGGCTGTCTGCTCAGAAATAGCTCCTGGCAGGCACGGGGGACCATATGGGACACCAGAATTCGAACCAACCACCTTTGGTCCTGGATCGGAAACGCCACTGTGCTATCTCTCCGGGCCCTCAGTTCTCAGACTTATGGACTGGAGAACAGCCTATATTTTTGTTTTGTTTTGGGGCCACACCCAGCGGCACTCAGGGGTTACTCCTGGCTCTGTGCTCAAAAATTGTTCTTGGCAAGCTCAGGGTACCATATAGGATGCTGGGAATCAAATCCGGATCAGTTGCATGCAAAGGAAACACCCTACTTGCTGTGCTATTGCTCCTGCGCCCAGCTTATTTTGGAATTAACTTATCAATAAAAGGGATCTCCTACTTGTGTTGTAGTCATCTGGCTCCTGTTTTTTATGTTACCCTGTACTGGCCATGTGCAAGCATCTGTGGCAGACCTTCCATCGGAAAAAGTGAAAAAGTGAGCAAAACTTACTGAAAAAGTGAGCAGAACTCTGAATGAAGCAAAGGGTGTGTCTCAGTGTGTCAGATATGTTAGCCTCATCTCATTTCACTTCTGGAGAATGAGAATGGACCAAAGGAAAAGCTTATATTTTTGTTTGTTTTGTTTTTGGCCACACCAAGCAGCACTCAGGGATTACTCCTGGCTCTGTACTTAGAAATCATTCCTGGCAGGATTGGGGAACCACATGGGATGCCAGGGATTGAACCTGGGTGTGCTACATAAAGCAAGTGCCCTACCTGGCATCCTATATGTCCCCCGATTTTTAGTGTCCTAAAAAAAGAAAGAGGCCCGGAGAGATAGCACAGTGGCGTTTGCCTTGCAAGCAGCCGATCCAGGACCAAAGGTGGTTGGTTCGAATCCCCCGTGCCTGCCAGGAGCTATTTCTGAGCAGACAGCCAGGAGTAACCCCTAATTACCGCCGGGTGTGGCCCAAAACAAAAGGAAGGAAGGAAGGAAGGAAGGAAGGAAGGAAGGAAGGAAGGAAGGAAGGAAGGAAGGAAGGAAGGAAGGAAGGAAGGAAAGAAAGAAAGAAAGAAAGAAAGAAAGAAAGAAAGAAAGAAGGAAGGAAGGAAGGAAGGAAGGAAGGAAGGAAGGAAGGAAGGAAGGAAAGAAGGAAGGAAAGAAAGAAAGAAAGAAATCCATTCTGGCAGGCTCGGGGAGCTATATGGGATGCCAGGAATTGAACTTGGGTCTGTTTGGGTGGACCGCATGCAAGGCAAATGCCCTACCACTATGCTCCCTTTCTTTTTTCCTTTTTTTCTTTTTGGGTCACAACACCCAGTGACACTCAGGTTACTCCTGGCTATGAGTTCAGAAATCGCTCCTGGGGAGCTGGAGAGATAGCACAGTGGTATGGTGTTTGTCTTGCAATCAGCTGACCAATGGTAGTTCGAACCCTGGCATCCCAGATGTTCACCCGTGCCTGCCAGGAGCGATTTCTGATTACAGAGCCAGGAGTAATCTCTGAGTGCCTCTGGGTGTGGCCCAAAACCCAAATAAATCGCTCCTGGCTTGGGGGGATCATATGGGACACTGGGGGATTGAACCGTGGTCCTTCCTAGGTTAGCATGTAGCAATGCACATGCCCTATGGCTTGCATCACCGCTCCAGCCTGTCTTTTTTCCCTTTTGTCGGGGCAATGCTCAGTGGTTACTCCTGGCTCTGTGCTCAGAAATTGCTCCTGGCAGGCTCGGAGGACCATATAGGATACCAGGAATCAAACCCAGGTCTGTCCCAGGTTGGCCTTGGGCAAGTCAAATGCCCTACCACTGTGCCATCGCTCTGGCACCCAAGGGCAGTTGACTTAATTTAAGTTATCTTGTGTCTTGATTTTTTTCCATCAGATCTCTAGGTGGCTGTTGACAGTGATATTTGGACACTCATCAATCACTCTTTGTAACTGGGAAACTTTATAGGAACTATTGTTTGATCTAGAGTTTTATCTCTAGCATCTCATGGACCATTCCACTAGGTATAGCCCCTCAGTAAAAAAAAAGTTGGGGCTGGAGAGTGGGTAAGGTGCTTGCTTGCATGTAGCCATACTGAATTTGATCCCCGATACCCCATGTGTTCCCTACAACAGTACCAGAAGTTATTACTGCACATAGAGCTAAGAGTAATTATTGAGCATCCCTGGTATGGCAAAAATGTTGGGTTTTCCATGTTTTGTGGGGGGTTGTAGAAACACCAGTGCTCAGGGTTTATTTCTCTCTGCCATAAGGCATCACTCATGGAGGTGCTTGGGGTGAAGGAGATTAGATCTGAGGCAGATACATGCAAGGTAAGCACTTGGTTTTTTGGGGGCCATACACATCCAAATGAAATGCCAGAGACCTAACCTGGCTTGGATGCATCTGCAAATGCTGTAGCTGCTGTTCTATCCTGCTGGCTCTTTAATCCTAATGATTTTTTGGTTTTGGGGCCACAGCCGGTGATGCTCAGGGGTTACTCACTCCTGGCTTGGGACACTGTACCTAACACTTGTACTACGGCTCCGGCCCAAGTCCTAAATTTTAGTCTCTTTTCTGTTTCTTGCTAGTGGTTTCTATATAGCCCTCATCCCTATGGGCTCTGGCCAAGATCTTTTTTGTCTTGTTTTGTTTTGGGGCCACACCTGGTGGCGCTCAGCAGTTACTCCTGGCTCTGCGCTCAGAAATCGCTCCTTAGGGGCCGGAGTCGATAGCGCAGAGGTAGGGCATTTGCCTTGCACGTGGCTGACCCAGGACGGACCTCGGTTCGATCCCCCGGCGTCCCATACGGTACCCCGAGCCTGCCAGGAGTGATTTCGGAGCGCACAGCCAGGAACAACCCAGGAGTGTCACCGGGTGTGGCCAAAAAATAGAAAAAGAAAAAAAAAAGAAAGCTCCTGGCAGGCTAAGGGCACGTCCGGGTCTGCTTCGTGCAATGCAAACGCCCTACCGCTGTGCTATTGCTCAAGCCCCATCTGGGCAAGCTCTTGTGTATTATAAAAAGTGTCTAGGAAGGAAGCTTTCCCAGGTGCCCAAAGCAAATATTGTTTAGTGCGCTTGCGTGGCTCTCCCACGCCGGGGGGGGGAGGGCTGCCTATCGATTAGCTCTGCACTCAGCTGCTTTGCTTGGCAGCAGGAGGCCATCTTGCCTGGAGCCAGAAAGAGGTAGAGCCGAGACCGAAGGAAAGAGCATCTTAGGGCCGTCGGGGGCCTTCAAGAGCCAGAGGCAGCCCTGGAGGTGGTCCCTGATCTGGGCCTCGCTTTTGGATCGAAGAAGGGAAGGGGGGCAGGGAGAATATAGTGGGAAAGTCAGGGGTTGCTAAGCCGGGCTGGGCTGTGTTGCTATGGTTACGGGGAGGGGCGGGATCAAGCCTGATTGGTGGTTGTGACTCATCTAGGTGCTGCCTGGAACCTCACAAATCATTGGGTGGGGATCTCAAAGTCCTGCCCTGGCGGGACTCAAAAGTCCGAGGGCACCACTGCCTGACGGAAGGGGCGGGACTAGACAGATTCGTTTCGTTGAAACACTGACATGCCAGGGCCTGGTCCTGCAGGCTCCCTCGGGCAGACACACCAGTAAAGGAGACCGGGGAATGGCTGCGGTGTGGCAGCAGGTCTTAGCAGTGGACGCGAGGTGAGTCGTGGGGGTTGAGCCCTGGGGAAGGGAAGGTACTGTGGTGCATGCGCAATGGCGATAAGTGAGGCTGGGCTGAGAACTCGCCCTGTGCGGCGGCGTGGGGTGGGGCGGGGGTGGGGTGAGCATGCGTGGCAGGGTAGGGAGCATGGATACAAAAAGATGGTCTTGATAGGCTCTAAAGAGCATGCTGGGAAAATGCACTGCCTTGTGGACGTGGACCAAGACTGCATTGCTAGTCTTGGGGAGGGTGGTGGGGGCTCAGGATTGTGACATCTTATTCTCCACTATTGTCCCTCAAAATTCTTTTACCACTCTTATCACTTACCCAGTCTCACCCTATCACTATCCCATGCTAAGCTTGTCTTCATGATCCCTGCCATTGTCTACAGCTATTTGGTCATCCCGTACCAACTCCAAAGATTCACACTGCCTATATGTCCTCATCCTAACATAGTCATGCTCATTATTACTCCATCACACTAAAAGGAGCCCCATTACCACTGCTGATCACTTGCCTCCTTGATCCCAGTCGTTGCCATCCATCTCATTTTTCCTTCCCTGTCCCCTTAGTTGATTGATTCCTTCTGTTGTGCCTGCTGCATGCCCCTGCTCCTGTACTTATAGATACAACGCATACCGCACACCAACGTTTCCACAGTTTCGGACACAGTATATTCGGCGGCGCAGCCAGCTGCTGCGGGAGAATGCCAAGGCAGGGCATCCTCCGGCACTGCGTCGACAGTACCTGAGGTTGCGAAGTCAGCTGTTGGGCCAGCGCTACGGGCCTCTCTCTGAACCAGGCAGTGCTCGTGCTTATAGCAACAGCATCGTCCGCGGTAGCAGAACCACCCTTGACCGCATGGAGGTAAGCACCTTTCCATGTGTATGACATGTGCACACTTGCATCGTTATATTCACAAGCATCTGCTTCTTATTTGCCAAGTACTATTTAGCTCTTAGCATAAGTCAAGAGCCAAAAGTGACTATATAGGTGAAGTCACTAATTGACAGTAGAAGTAAGCAATCAGCAAACAAGATAAAAGTGATAAACAGTAGGGCTGGAACAATAGCACAGTGGGTAAGGCATTTGCCTTGCAGGCAGCCACTCCAGGATACACCTGGGTTCGATCCCCAGCATCTCATATGGGTTTGATTCCTGCCATCCCATATGGTCCCCCAGCCTGCCAGGAGCGATTTCCTGAGCAGAGAGCCAAGAGTAGCCCTGAGTGCTACCAGGTGTGGCCCAAAACCACCCACCAAAAAAAGGAAAAGAAAAAGAAAAGATCAACAGTAGACCAATTTTTTTTCTTTTGGTTTTTGGGCTACACCTGGTGACACTTGGGTTACTCCTGGCTATGTGCTCAGAAATCGCTCCTGGCTTTGGGAGACCATATGGGATGCTGGGGATTGAACCTAGGTCTATACTGGGTCAGCAGCATGCATGGCAAATGCCCTACCACTGCACTATCACTCCGGCCCTCAGTAAACCAATTAAGTCCATAATTTTTGGGACTTTTGAGCCATATCTACCTGTGCTAAGATTTTACTGCTGGCTCAGTATTTAAGGATCACTCCTGGTGGTGCTTGATGGATCCTACGTGATGCCAGATACTAAATTCTGTTCAGCTTTGTGCTTATTTTGGCTTATAAAATGTATGAAGATGGAAAGAGACTGAGGGATAAAGAGAATAAACCCTTCAGATAGGGGTGATTAGGAAAGACATCTGGTAAGACTGACAATTGAACTGAGATTTTATTTTTTGTTTTGAGGCAACACATGGTGGTATTTAGGGCTATATTCCTGATTCTGCTCAAGGTTTGTTTCTTTATTTTCTTTTTCGGCCACACCTGGTGATGCTCAGCGGTTACTCCTGGTTACTCAGAAATCACTCCTGGCTTGGGGGGACCATATGGGACCTCGGGGGATCCAACTGCGGTCTATCCTAGGTTAGCACATGCAAGGCAAATGCCCTACCACTTGTGCCACCACTCTGGCCCCAAGAAGTTTGTTTCTTTTGGAGCTGAGGGCACCAAGCTGGGGAGCAAACCCAGACCTCCTTAATGCAAAACATACACTCAGCCCAGAGAGATCTCTCTTGCTCACTCTCTCTCCTTTTTTGTTTTTGTTTCTGTTTTTAAGCCATACCTGGCACCACTCAAGTTATTCCTGGCTCTCCAATCAGAAATTAGTCCTGGTAGTCTTGGGGGACCATATAGGTTGTTTAGGATCAAACTTGGTTTGTCCAAATGCAAGGCAAATGCTCTACCACTATGCTATTGCTCCAGACCCCTCTGGTCCATTTTTCTTTCTTCTAATTATATTCATAGATTATACCAGCATCACTTAGGGCTTTACTTCTGGCTGGGTTTAAGGCAGTGGTCGGCAACCTGCGGCTTGCGAACCACATGTGGCTCTTTACACTTTTAATTTGGCTCTTCTGTGTCCCCGGCAGCCGCTCCAGGAGTTAGGACTCTGCTCCTAGCCTATGTCAGTGCGTGCCCTGTGCGGCTCTCAAAATAAATTTCAATCGTGGTTTTGGTGAGATTTGGCTCAGTTGAAAAAAAGGTTGCCGACCACTGGTTTAAGGGACATATAATATGCTGGGTAGTAAACTCAGGTCTGCCACATGCAAGGCAAATAACCTTTGACTATACTATCTCTCCATCTCTTTCTCTGACCCTTTGAGCTAAAATATGAATGGAGCAAGAGGCTGAGTGTTTTTCTTGGAATAATGTTCTTTTTATGCCTTTTTTTTTGGGGGGGGGACAGTTGCATCCATTGGTGCTCAAGGCCTACTTGCAGTTTTGAGCTCAGGACTCTCCTGGCTAGACTTTAGAACCCATGCAGTGCCAGGGGTCAAACCTGGGTTGGCTGTACAGGGCAAGTGCCCTAACTGCTGTATTATCTATTCAGCTCCAAAAGTGTTTATTGTAGTGGGCCGGAGTAATAGCACTGCAGTAGGGCATTTGCCTTACAGGCAACTGACTCAAGACGGACCCATGTTCAATTCCCGGCATCCCATCTAGTCCCCTGAGCCTGCGAGGAATGATTTCTGAGTGCAGAGCTAGGAGTAACCTCTGAGCACTGCCGAGTGTGGCCAATAAACAACAACAAAAAGAAATATAGTTGTATATATTCAAGGCTCTAGGCTGCATATTCTTTTTCTTTTTTCTTTTTTTTTTTTGGTTTTTGGGCCACACACTGATGCTCAGGGGTTACTCCTGGCTATGTGTTCAGAAATTGCTCCTGGCTTGGGGGACCATATAGGATGCTGGGGATTGAACCCAGGTCTGTCCTGGATCAGCCGCACGAAAGTAAAATGCCCTACTGCTGCGCTATCGCTCCAGACCCTGGGCTGCATATTCTTTAAAATATTTTTTTGTGAAGCATCGTAATTTATAGTGCTGTTAACAATAGGGTTTCATGCATATAATGTTTCAGTATCACACCCTTCATCAGAATGTTCAGTTCCTGCCAAAGCGATAACACAGTGGTAGGATGTTTGCCTTGCACGCAACTGACCCAGAACGGACTTTAGTTTGATACCCGGTGTCCCATATGGTCCCCCGAGCCAGGAGTGATTTCTGAGCACATAGCCAGGAGTAACTACTCTGAGTGTCACCAGGTGTGGCCCAAAAACCAAAAAAATATGTCCAGTTCCCTCTATCATTGTCTCAGGGTTCTCCTACTCCCTTCTCATCTCCCTGTCTCCCTAAGATGGTTCTTTAGACATGTTCTAAAGTTATTTTATCTTTAATTATTTTTTATTCCTTTACTATGTTTCTTTATGTCCCACATATGAGAGACATTCTATATCTGTCCCTTGCCTTTTGGCTAACTTCACTCAGCATGATGGATGCCCTCTAGTTCCATTTATATAGTGACATATTGCATGATCTCATCTTAAAGCTGAATAGTATTCCATTGTGAATATGCACCATGGTTTCTTTCTTCAATCATCTGTTCTGGGACACTCGAGTTATTTCCAGATTTTAGCTATATGGATAGTGCTGCAGTGAACATAGGAGTGCAGAGGTCTTTTCTGGATAGAGTTTTAGGGGCCCTTTTAAATAGATACCAAGAAGTGGATTTCCTGAATTGTACAGACTGTGTAGATTCTTAAACTGTTTTCTCAAGAAGCTCCCACCCTAACTGTCTGCCTACAGGACTTTGAGGATGATCCCCGGGCTCTAGGGGCCCGTGGGCACCGACGTTCTGTCAGCCGAGGCTCTTATCAGCTGCAGGCACAGATGAATCGGGCAGTCTACGAGGATAGGTAAGCATGTAGGCAGCTGAGGACTGGGGCTTTGTGAGGGGTTATGGCTGGCTGAAACCTAGTACCTAACTCCTGATACTTTCCATTCTTGTTGTGGCTCAGGCCCCCTGGCAGTGTGGTACCCACGTCTGCAGCCGAAGCAAGTCGAGCCATGGCTGGGGACACATCTCTGAGTGAGAACTATGCCTTTGCAGGCATGTATCATGTGTTCGACCAACATGTGGATGAAGCAGGTGAGTCAAATGCAGGGACCATCCTGCCATTATGTATTTTCATCAGCTGTGCCTGTTGTCCTATGCATGTTCTTTCAGCATTCACAGACTCTGGCCCTCCTCTGAAGGAGAATATGCCAAACAAAAAAGCAGCTTGCCTCAGTTGAGAAGCCCTCTGCCAAGAGGGCTACAAAGTCTTGGGGAACTTGGGGTGGGAGTCATCGTACAGTGGATAGGGTGCATGCTTTGCATGCACTTGTGTATAATTTCCAGCATCTCATATGTTTTGCTATCAATAATTCCTGAGTTCAGAGCCATGGAATTTGTGAGTAGTATTTCTGGGTGTGACCCAAAAGTTAATAAAAGTTTTGAGGACTTTTGACAACTGTGAAGGGCCTGAGCAGCTTAGAACACTCTATAGCTTCTGGAATTGGCAGTTACTTGGAAGAAATAAAGGTTGTTGGGGCAGAGAAAGCCACTTACTTAGGGAGGAGTGGGTTTAACAAAGGGCGCTTCCTTGGGAATTGTAAAGTGCTCAATGAGGGACCAGAGACAGTACAGCACAGAGAGACACTGTAGTATGGCACATAGCTGACCCTAACTCTATCTCTGGTACACCAAAGGGTACCCATAGCCTACCAGGAGTGATCCCTGAATGCTGAGCCAGTAGTAAATCCTAAACTGGGTGTGGCCCCTTTGAAGTCCCCCAAATTAAAAAATGCTCACTGGCACAGAGAAACTTGTTTTCATTGCTTGTGTTTTTTTGCAGTCTGTGATATTCCTGCTAAGATTTAGGAAACCATTGGCAAAGGGCTTTGGGGTTTCAGATGCCATTTTCAGCTAAGATCAAACAAACCAAACACTTTGCTGAGGCCAGTGTACCCAGAGTCATGGCCCCAAGTCTTAGTCCACATAGCCCTTTATTGACACATTGCCCATTGTGGGCAAGCATGATGAGCCCACACATAGCTCCTTGGCCTTGCAGTCCCACGTGTGCGCTTTGCCAATGATGATCGGCACCGCCTGGCCTGCTGCTCCCTGGATGGCAGCATCTCATTATGCCAACTGGTGCCTGCCCCCCCCACCGTTCTGCATGTCCTGCGGGGCCACACCCGTGGCGTCTCCGACTTCGCCTGGTCCCTATCCAATGACATTCTGGTGTCTACCTCCCTGGATGCTACCATGCGTATCTGGGCTTCTGAGGATGGCCGTTGTATCCGGGAGATTCCTGACCTTGATGGCGCCGAGCTACTCTGCTGCACCTTCCAGCCCGTCAACAACAACCTCACTGTGGTCAGATGCTAATTCAGCCTGTGTGCCTTGGGATGGGGGTGCCAGGCTGGGAGGGAAGTGGGTGGAGTCTTGTGATCTGTCTTGGATGAAGGACAGAACAGGAGAAGCAGATCTCAGACTGGGCTGGGGTAAAGGTTGGTGTGGGGAGCAAGGAGGGTTCTGAGTTGGGGAACTTGTCTCTGTGGTGACCCTCCTGCAGTCCAACCCCAGAATAGAGTTAGAGGACAGGGCAAGGAAAGAACCAAGTTGGCCATGTCTGAAGGGGGAACCTAGGTTAACAGCAAGAGTGAGCTTCCATCCTGAGATCCTTTATAGTGGCCACTATGGCAGCCCCAGTTATAGTCAGGGTGCCAAGAAGAGCCAGTGGGGAAGTATGTGAGCTCTTTTGGGCCTGAGGTAGCCCTGTGGTTTGCTCCCGTAGGAGCATTCTGGATCAGGGTCCCCTTTTTGTCCTGACAACAGCTGTCGACTCTTATTGCAAGGGGGTACTGGCTAGGGCCGGGGCCACCTGCTAAGTCCCAACTGTAGTGTCCAAGAGAGAGAAGCTAGTACCACTGGGGTCAGAGTCCAGAAAGTACCGAGGGTAGGGGCCTGGCCAATGGTGCCTGGGTCTCAACCTACAGGTGGGGAATGCAAAGCACAATGTACATGTGATGAACATCTCAACGGGCAAGAAAGTGAAGGGCGGCTCCAGCAAGCTGACAGGCCGTGTCCTTGCCCTATCCTTTGATGCGCCAGGCCGCCTTCTCTGGGCTGGTGATGACCGCGGCAGTATTTTCTCCTTCCTCTTTGACATGGCCACAGGTAGGGGGCTTGGGTGTGCATCTGGCTACTATGCATCCTAACACCCTGTTCTCATCCTTGATTTTGATGACCATCTCTGCTGTCCTCCCTGTATTTCCATAGGGAAGTTGACCAAAGCCAAACGTCTAGTGGTACATGAGGGTAGCCCTGTTACCAGCATTTCTGCCCGTTCCTGGGTCAGTCGGGAGGCCCGAGACCCCTCGCTGCTCATCAATGCTTGTCTCAACAAACTGCTGCTCTACAGGTGAGTGTCCTCAGCTGGGGCTACTTGGATCAAGAGCCTGGGAACTCCATCAGCCTCATTTCACTTGAGTGGAGGCCTGGCATACACATAAGATCTAATGATAATAGTTTAATATTGGTAATAGTAAAAGCAGTAGCCAAGCAAGTTTAAGGAACTCTTATGGGAGACAGGAACTTTGTTTTGTTTTGTTTTGTTTTTTTTGGGTCACACCCGGCGGTGCTCAGGGGTTACTCCTGGCTCTATGCTCAGAAGTCATTCCTGGCAGGCTCTGGGGACCATATGGGATGCTGGGATTTGAAATGGGGTTCATCCTGTGTTGGCCGCGTGCAAGACAAATGCCTTACCACTGTGCTATCGCTCCAGCCCCAAGAGACAGGAACTTTTAATAGCACCTTTTTTGGGTTTGTTTTTGGTCCACACCTGGCAGTGCTTAGGTCTTAATACTGACTCTGAACTCAGGGATCACTCCTGGAGAGTCTCAGGGAACCATATAGGGTGCTAGGGATCAAACCCAGTTTGGCTGCAGGCAAGACAAATGGTCTACCTACTATACTCACACTGACCCCTTGATGCATCTTATACATGATTTTGTTTAATCTTCATGACCCTAGGAGATGAACCAAAGAGCTGTATGCAGGATTTGTATGCAAAGAGGCCCAGATTTGATCCCTGATACCCCTAGATTCCTAAGCACCTCAATCCTGGAATAGTGGCATGATTGATTATCTTGTCCATTTTACAGATGAACAGATAGAGGGATTGAGTGTACTGACACACTCATACCATGTGACTTTTCTGGGGCTGGAGTGACACTACAGTGGACACAGCACTTTTGCCTTGCACATAGCCAACTGGGGTTTTCATTCTCTACACCACACTGGTTCCCCTGAGCTCTATCAGGAGTGATCCCTTAGTCCAGAGCCAGGATTAAGCCCTGAGCATTGCTATGTATGGCATAAAACCAAACCAAAACATTAAAAATAAATGCTTATTTTCTAACTGGCATTGGGATTTTTTTTTGTTTTGTTTTGTTTTGCTTTGGGGCATACTAGGTGGTGCTAAAGTTCTGTACTCAGGGATCACATCTGGCAATGATTGAAGAACAATATAGGATATTAGGGATTCAGCTCAGGTCTACTGGTAGGCAAGAGTCTTGCCTGCAGTACTATCTTTTCAGTTCCTCTATTGGATTTGGTGTTGTTGTTTTTTGTTTTGGGACCACACCTAACAACACTGAGGGGTTACTCCTCGCTCTGCACTCAGAAATCACTCCTGGTATGCTTGGGGGACCATATGGGATGCCAGAAATCAAACCTAGGTGTGTCATGGGTTGGCCACATGCAAGGCAAATGCCCTACTGCTGCACTATCTCTCTGGCCCTGGATTTATTGTTTTTTATTGTGTGGTGCCAAGGATTGAACCCAGGACCTTACACCTGCTGTACCACTTTACCCTTTTCACTTTAGGGTTTTTTATTTTTGCGGGGAGCCATACTTGGCTGTGCTCAGGAGATTGTGTTCAAAGATCACTTTTGATGCTATGGGGACCATATATGATGCCAGAGATTGAGTCTGGGTTGACTGCATTCAGTGCAAATGCCTTACCTGCTATACAGTGCTCCAGCCCCCTTTGAGTTGGTAGAAAACCTATGGTAGTCAAATGCAGCTTTTAACCTGGGCTGGCCATAAGTTAAATTGACCTGAAGAGCCTCAAAATTCATGGCTAGGCCCCAATCCAGGCTAATCTCTGGTACTGGTAGTGATCACTTAGGTTTGGGACACCTTGGTTGTGAATATTTAGAGAAGTGCAGTCAGTCCTGACAAGCCACTGCCCCACAGGATGCTTTATATTTTATTATAGTCTTTATTGTTTTTATTTATTTTTTGGATTGGGCCACTCTTGGCGGTGCTCTGGGTTACTTCTGGCTCGCCACTCAGAAATTGCATCTGGCAGGCTCGGGAAACCATATGGGATGCGAGGTATCGAACCTGGGTTGGCCAAATGCAAGGCAAACACCCTATCTGCTGTGCTATCACTCTGGCCCCTTATTATAGTTTTTAAAAATCTATATATAGGGGCTGGAGTAGTGTCACAAGTGGTAGGGCATTTGCCTTTACTCGCTGACCTAGGACGGACCGCAGTTCGATTCCCCCGGTGTCCCATATGGTCCTCCAAGAAAGGAGCGATTTCTGAGCACATAGCCAGGAGTAACCCCTGAGTGTCACCGAGTGTGGCCCCAAAACAAAAAACCCCAAACAAAAAAAAATAAAAATCTATAGATACCACATTTATACTTATAAGTTCTTAGGAAGTTGTTGAACAACACCCAGGAGTTCTTTTTTGGGTGGGTCACTCCTGGCAATGCTCAGAGACCCATGTGTTACTAGTGATTAATCCAGGACCTCCTGTATACAAAGCATGTGCCTCAACACTTTGAGTTCTGTCATCAGCCCTCCCTCCCTGCCTCCCTCCCTCCCTCCCTGCCTCCCTCCCTCCCTCCCTCCCTCCCTCCCTCCCTCCCTCCCTCCCTCCCTCCCTCCCTCCCTTCCTTCCTTCCTTCCTTCCTTCCTTCCTTCCTTCCTTCCTTCCTTCCTTCCTTCCCTCCTTTTTTTCTTTTCTTTTCTTTTTTTTTTGGTTTTTGGGCCACACCTGTTTGACGCTCAGGGCTCTGGGCTATGTGCCCAGAAATTGCTCTTGGCTTGGGGGGACCATATGGGACGCCGGGGGATCGAACTGCGTTCCGTCCTACGCTAGCGCTTGCAAGGCAGACACCTTACCTCTAGCACCACCTTCCCGGCCCCTCTTTTCTTTTGGTTTTTGGGCCACACCTGGCAGTGCTCAGAGGTTACTCTTGGCTCTGCACTCAGTAGTCCCTCTTCACAGACTTGAGGGACCATATGGGATGCTGAGGATCAAACCTGGGTCCGTTCCAGGTCAGCTGCACACAAGGCAAATGCCTTTACCACTGTGCTACCGCTGACCCCACCATTCGTCATTTCTTATATTTGATAAAGGCATTTAAACTAATTGTGAAGGGAGCTGACTTGGAGCCACATCTGGCAATGTTTAAGGCCTATTCTGGGCCTCAGAAGTGAGCCCTGGTATTCTTCAGGGGACCATCGGGTATGCCAGGGATGGAACCAGGGTTGTAGCCAACTCAACAACCAACTCAACTACATATAAGGCAAGTGCCTCATTTCCCATACTCTCTCTCTCAGATTCATACATATTGATTTTTGAGGAAGGGTCAGAGTTTCTCAAATGGACTCCTACATCTATTCCCACCCCCTTTTTGTCTTAGGGGCCACACCTGACAGTGTTTAGGGTTACACCTCACTCTCTGCTCAGGGGTGACTCCTAGCAGGGCTCACTGACCATATGGGGTGTTGGGAGTCGAACCACTGTTGGACACATGCAAGGCAAACACCCTGCCTACTATACTATTTCTCTGACTCCTCCTCCTGCCTTCTTGTCCACATTTTTCTTTTCTTTTCTTTTTTTTTTGATTTTGGGCCACACCCGGTGATGCTGAGGGGCTATGTGCTCAGAAACCACTCCTGGTTTGGGGGACCATATGAGACACTGGGGATCAAACCGTGGTCCATCCTGGGTCAGCTGCGTGCAAGGCAAATGCCCTACTGCTGCGCCATCACCCCAGCCCCACACATTTTGCTTTTCTCAACAGACAGTGCTTGTTGGCTTTTCCATAGGTCACCCACAGTCTTACGGGTTCATCTTAAAACGCTGTGCAGTGTTGTGGAATGCAGTGCTAATTTGATTGCTCAGTCATGTCCCCACTCTGCCTGACACCCCTGAAGGATTTGTTGGAGGCCCTTAGAATGGGATGCTGGCCTGTGATGCTGCATAGGCTGCTATTATTTTGGTTTGCAAGCCATACTTTGCAATGATCAAGATTTACTTTTGGTTCTGCACTTAGAAATTACCTCTAGTGGGGCCGGAGAGATAACATGGAGGTAAGGCGTTTGCCTTTCATGAAGGAGGTCATCGGTTTGAATCCCGGAGCCCCATATGGTCCCCTGTGCCTGCCAGGAGCAATTTCTGAGCCTGGAGCCAGAAATAACCCCTGAGCACTGCTGGGTGTGACCCAAAAACCAAAAAAAAAAAAAAAAAGAAAGAAAGAAATTACCTCTAGCAGTGTTTGCAAAACATAAGGGATACTAAGGTTCGAATCCAGATCTGGCATATGCAAGGCAAATGCCCTACCTACTGGACTATTAACATTGTTCTGAGAGGCTGCTATTTGTATCAGTCAAGTCTGCATTTCTACTCAACTTCCTGTCAGTCCTAAAGCGTTACAGGTTTATCCAGTTGTCACCAAACGGCATTGATGTTACAGACCTTGAAAATATGTATAGGCACCTAGGTGCCAGGATGGGGATACAAGGATACACAGTGGTTGAACTTTAACTTCCCTCAGGGTGCAGCCCTGAGTCATGCCCTACCTCCTCTTAGGGTGGTAGACAATGAAGGAACCCTGCAGCTGAAGAGAAGCTTCCCCATTGAGCAGAGCTCACATCCTGTGCGCAGTATTTTCTGCCCTCTCATGTCCTTTCGCCAGGGGGCCTGTGTAGGTGAGTCCCTGTGACAGGGAGCTTTGGGATATGGGGGTGTTGGGAAAGGGGCAGGGATCAATACTGGGATCTGCTTCAGACTTCACCATGCCCTGTCTACCTGGACTTCAAGACCTCTCCCTGCTACCATTAACCTCAGATTCAGAAAACTTACACTTGGAATACAGATGCCCCCCATCCCACTTTCCCAACAGCCTAGAAACTGTCCTGCCTAAAGACTCCTTCCTAAGCATTCAGGCTCTGGATTCCCGATAAAAACTGCCAAATGACTTCCCACCTTGGCCAGAAATCCCTCAACACCTCGCACATTTCAGTTTTCTCTTTCTGGGTGGCCCCTCCACATGTTGCCTCATGTTCTGATGGGGATGAACTCCTTCTCCTCTGGGCAGTGACAGGCAGCGAGGACATGTGCGTGCATTTCTTCGATGTGGAGCGAGCAGCAAAGGCTGCCGTCAACAAACTACAAGGCCATAGTGCTCCCGTGCTGGATGTCAGCTTCAACTGTGATGAAAGCCTGCTGGCCTCCAGTGATGCCAGTGGCATGGTCATCGTCTGGCGGCGGGAGCAGAAGTAGGAGCCCATTAGCTCCTTCCAGCCAGTCTTGGGTTTGTAAATAAAATTTCTTTGCTGTGCTTATGGGCTGGTTCCCAAGTGGCTTGGGGGTGGGGAGGGTGCAGGTCTAGGTCCCAGGAAAGAATGGGGGTTCACTTGCCCACTCACACATCAACTGATTTCTTTTGACACCCATGTCTTTACACTGGTCATGTCCAGGCACCATGTGGAAGTGCCATGTAGTCATACCATAGGCAGATGGCACTGATTTTGTGCCAGGAACTGTTCTCAGCTGGGATTGGGGTGGGCCCTACTTTCCACTGACAGTGGGAGGGAAGGAAATTCACCAATAGGAAACTGCAGGAATTGGGGTGGGATTTGGAAAGGGGGGCCTGCTAGGGGAAATCACTGGGTGGTTTTGAGCAGAGGAAGAACAGATTTGGGTCAGTTAACTGAGTTTGGGAATAAGATAGTTTGGAGTGGGCTTACTGGCCTGTTTGTGCTCAGATTTCTTTTTATTTATGTTTTGGTTATTTTGGCCACACCCAATGACGTTCTTGGCTATATGCTCAGAAATTGCTCCTGGCTTGGGGGACTATATGGGATGCTGAGGGATCAAACCGAGATCTGTACTAGGTTAGCGAGTGCAAGGCCCTCCTGCTTGCACCACCGCTCTGGCCCCTGTGCTGAGATTTCTTGACTGCTGGGAGACTGCTCTGGATGAATGTTGCCCCTCTGTGAAGTCTCCATTTCATCCTCTGTACAACTTATGATATAAAATGTTCACAAAACTCTTGGACCGGCTCAATAATTTGACGTAATTAAAGTTTGCTTCTCATTATGGCTGACTAAGTGCTGAAATGATGGGAGTCAGAATGGGACTAAAGAGCATGTGAATGGGGGTGGTTTCCTAGTACATTAAGGTGATTGGGAGCTGTGCTAAGCCATAGATTTTGGAAGGGCTTGATTTCTAAATACCTGGTTGGCTGATGAAGCAGTAATAACCCATCTCATCTTACCCTGTATTCTTAGGGAATCCTAACAAACCCAGAATCATTAGTAATGATTCTTTTTTTCGGGGAGGGGGGGAAGCTATACTCAATGGTGCTTACTCTTGGCACTGCATTCAGGGATAACTACTGGTGAACTTATGGAACCATATAGAGTACTGAGGATCGAACTCAGGAAAACCATGTGCCTTATCTGCTGTACTATCTGGCACTGTAGTAACTGATTTTACATTTCTTTGGCAGGTGATACAACTGTTGGGTCATACCCAGTGATGCTCAGGGATTACTTCTTCCTCTTTGCTCATTGATAAGTATTGGTGGTGCTTGGTAGGACCATATGCAGTACACTCAAGCATCTTACTATCTGTCAGTACTATCTGGCCAAAATATAGTAGCCAGTTTCTTTTTCCTGTTTTTTTGGCGGGTATTGGGAACTACGCCTGGCAATATTCAGGGATAACTCCTGTCAGTTCTCAGGACATAATATGTGATGCTAAGGTTGAACTAGGGTCAGCTGTGTGTGAAGAAAGTGCCTTAACCCCTGTACTATCTCACTGGTCCCACTCTAGCCCCTTGAATAAGCATTTGAAGAGTTTTAAATTATTTACTAAAGTTATAATGTATATACATTTGATCCAGGAATTATATTTAATAGGAAGATTTTTGGTTTAGTCCCAGTGGGACTTGGGATACTCCCAGCGAGGTCTTTGATTACTTCTGTCTCTGGATTACTTCTAGCAGTGCTCATTGCACTGGTCCAGCTGTTGCATGCTCTGCCCTTTCTGGTTCAGGAAATTATTTTTCTAATTTACTTTTTTAGGGATGGAGCAATGGTAAAGCAGGTAGGGCACTTTCCTTGCACATAGGTGACCCAGGTTCAAACCCCAGAACCCCTATCGTCCCTCAAACTAGGAGTGATTCCTGAATGCATAGCAAGAGTAACCCCTGAACACTGCCAGGTGTAGCTCCCTTCAAAAAATTTTTTTTTGGTTTTTGGGTCACACCCGGCAGCACTCAGGTATTACTCCTGGTTCTGTGCTCAGAAATCACTCCTAGCAGGCTCGGGAGACCATATGGGATGCCGGGATTTGAACCACCGTCCTTCTGCATGTAAGGCAAATGCCCTACCTCCATGCTATCTCTCTGGCCCTCCCCTCAATTTTTTTAGTTTATTTTCTGTGTGTATGTGATGCCAAGGCTTAGAAATGCAAGGCAAGTGCTCTATAACTTTGGGGGGGGGGGTTTGGGTCACACCGGGCAGCGCTCAGATGTTACTCCTGGCTCCATGCTCAGAAATCGCACCTGAAAGGCACAGGGGACCATATGGGATGCTGGGAGTTGAACCACCGTCCTTCTGCATGAAAGGCAAATGCCTTACCTCCATGCTATCTCTCCGGCCCAAGTGCTCTATAACTTTGATTTTCTTGTCACATCTTGCTGTGCTCTGGCATTATTCCTGGCCCTGGGCTCAGGGATCACTCGCATGAAATCCTATGCAGTGCAGGGGATGGAACCAGGTTGTAAAGCAAGCACCTTAATCCCTGTACAATCTTTAGCTCCTACTTATTTGTTTTTAGGTGCCTTACCATTGCATATTTTCTCCAATTCATTTATGAACATGGTGGTGCTTAGTGTTAAGTTTTGCCTCTGAGCTCAGGGATCACTACTGGCGGTACTCAGGAAACCATATGTGGTTACAGGGATCAATCCCTGGTTGGCCACATGTAAAGCAAGTGCCTTACCCACTGATCTCTCTCAGCCTTGCTTAATGACTTTAAAATAACTAAAGATAATGGAGCTGGAGTGATTGTGCATTGAGTAGGACATTTGCCTTCTATGTGGCTAACCTGAGTTCAATACCACCACTCCCTCCCCGATCACCCCATATGGTCCCTGATCTGCCATGAGTTATCCCTGACTACAGAGCCAGGAGTAAACCTGAGTAGTGCTGGGCATGGTATCCAAACTTGAAAAAGATAAAAATAGTTATCAAAATCCAGAGAAATAGCATAGGTGGGGAGGCTTAGTAGGCTTGCCCTACAAACACTAGGTCATGAGATTAAGTCCTCAGCATCCCACATATGCAAAGTACATCCTAGAATCTGTGCTACTTGTAATCCCCAGGTTCACAAGCAGTTTCTGGATATACAGAAGCCAGATATATAGTAGCATCACAAAAAGGGTAAGAATGTCCCCACCTTAGTAAGCACTGCAAATAAAAAGATTGGCAAGTATCGTGACCAGTAAGTGAAAGTTTTCATGAGTATGTGAGTGAGCACTCCAGCAAGCACTTTTATCTCATTCCTTTTTTTTTTTTTTTTTTTTTTTGGTTTTTGAGCCACACCTGGCGGTGCTCAGGGGTTACTCCTGGCTGTCTGCTCAGAAATAGCTCCTGGCAGGCACGGGGGACCATATGGGACACCGGGATTTGAACCAACCACCTTTGGTCCTGGATCGGCTGCTTGCAAGGCAAACGCCGCTGTGCTATCTCTCCGGGCCCAAGCACTTTTATCTCAACTAAATAAACATATGGTAAGCACAACTAAAGGCATGCAAACCTTGGTAAACACCTCAGCCAGTAGGATGGATGAGTACCACAACTTGACGTAAGCACCACAGCTGAAAATGCATGCACCACAGCATATGTGCAAGCTCTGCTGGTCGAAACCACATTGATACCAACAAGGGGTGGGAGCGGAAGAATAAACATAGTAAAAAAGATGGGTCAAAACCATCAGACAACAGGAAAGTCACTTTCTTTGCATGCTGCCAACCTGGCTTCAATCACCAGCACCACAAAGAGTCCCTAGAGCCCTGCCAAGAGAGAGCCCTAATTATAGAACTAGGAGTAAGCCCTTAGCATCACCAAGAATGGCTCCAAAACAAAAACCAAGAAAAAAGTAAGAAATAGTTAGAAAATGATGGATCCAAAAGAAATTGTAAAGAAAAGCAAAGGGAGAGGGACGTGGGGGTGGGGGGAGAGTTTTCAACAAGATCCCAATCCTAGAAATCTTTTCGATGTGAGCTCAGGTAATTCTGACCAGTTGGCTTAAACTGGATGTTTCCAGGAACCCCTCCTCATATTCGATTTCTTTGTTAGAACTGGTTACATACAGAACTCAGAAAATGACTTCTTTGGGTTTTGCCCCACATTCTGGTGCTTAGAGATTACTCCTACCACTGTGCTGAGGATTCTCTCTTGGCAGGGCTCAAGAATCACTTCCGGAAGGACTTGAGGGTTGGTCATATGGGGTATTGAGGTCAGCCATCTTCAAGACAAGTGTACTATCAAACTCCTAGAAATAAAATTTTATGGAGCAAAAGTTATAAATGGAAGCTATAGAGGTGCCTCGACTAGAGTTCAAGCTTACCTGAGAGGCTCTGGTAAATTCCTCGCATTTCACAAAAATAAAGATCATTAACAATGGTTTTTTGTTTTGGGGCCACACCCAGCAATGTTCATGGTTTACTCCTGACTGCATTCAGAATTACTCCTCGCTCGAGGGTCCATATGGGAAAGCAAGCACCTTACCACTGTACTATCGCTCTGGCTCCTAACAGTTTTTATTTTATTTTTTTTGTTTTTGGGTCACATCCAGCAGCGCTCAGGGGTTCCTCCTGGCTCTACGCTCAGAAATCGCTCCTGGCAAGGTTGGGGGACCATATGGGTTGCCAGGATTCGAACCACCATCCTTCTGATGCAAGGCAAATGCCCTACCTCCATGCTATCTCTCCATGCTATCTCTACGGCCCCTAACAGTGGTTTTTAGAGCATGACTGAGTCCTTTACTACTAACCTAGTGTATTCAATGATTTCAATTTGCCTGAAAAAAAAAGCAAGTTAGGAAGCTGCTTAAGTAGATAGTCTGTACAAAGGAGTAAATGTTTGCCTGTGATTCCTGGCCAAAGATGGAGTCTAGGCAAATGCACGGTGGTGGAAAATTCCTGGTCATTTCTAGGCTAAATGAAAAGTTTCTTGAGGCCAGAGAGATAGTAAGCTAGTAAGGTATTTCCTTGCATACAGCCAAACTGGGTTCAATCCCCAGCATTCCATCTGGTTCCCTGACCCCTGAGTGCAGTCAGAAGAAATCCCTATGTATCACCAGTGTTCCCACCAAAACACGGAGCATCTGAAACTACAAAGACTGGGTTCAAATCTCATTTCTACCATTTAATTTACTATGTTTTATTTTTTTTGAGAGGTAAGCAGACTGCAAAGTGCGCAGAGGTTACTTTGGCTGTGAGATCAGAGGTCTGAGTGCTTGGGGGAAACATACAGCATTGGGGATCAAACTCAGGGTCTTACACATGCAAGACATGTGATTTAGTGCCATTTAGTGTCTTTAGAACCATGTCCCAAACCTTCCTTATGTGGTTCTGGGCAAGATCTTTTGTTTGTTTCTTTTGGGGCCTCACCCTACTTATGCTCCTGACTTTTTTTTTTTTTTGGCTTTTGGGTCATACCTGGCAGCGCTCAGGGGTTACTCCTGGCTCTACGCTCAGAAATCACCCCTGGCAGACTCAGGGGATCATATGGGATGCCGGGATTTGAACCATTGTCCTTATGCATGCAAAGCAAATGCCTTACCTCCAAGCTATCTCTCTGGCCCCATGCTCCTGACTTTTTGCTCAGGGATCACTGTTGGTTGTTTTCAGTGAACCCAGTGTGGTACTACCACATGCAAGTAAAACATCTTTTTTATTTTTTTGGTGTTTGGGTCACACCCAGCGGTGCTCAGGGGTTACTCCTGGCTGTCTGCTCAGAAATAGCTCCTGGCAGGCACGGGGGACCATATGGGACACCGGGATTCGAACCAACCACCTTTGGTCCTGGATCGGCTGCTTGCAAGGCAAACGCCGCTGGGCTATCTCTCCGGGCCCAAGTAAAACATCTTACCCACTTTGCTATCTCTTGGGCTCCAACTGAGGGTTTCAAGCAACAGTGCTTCTTGGAGCAGGCAAGTACATATCTCATAAGGAGTTGAAAAACGAATTTCTTGCATGAAAAACTGTATAAAGTGGTTAATACACCAAGAAGTGGGATGTTTAGCTATGTACAGTTCCAGGCAAGTTGAAATTTTTCTTCAGTTTTGGGGCCACGTCAGATGGTATTCAGGGTTTACTCCTGGCTCTTTGTTCAGGGATCATTCATGGAGGGGATCAAACCTGGGTTGGCTGTATGCACAGCAAACACGTTACCCACTGTACTATATTGTTCTAGCCCAAGTTGAGTTTTTTTTACACTGTCTATCATAACCCTATGAATAAAACTCAACTCCAGAGTTCAGAAAGAGAGAGCGATGATAAGGCATTTGCCTTGTATAAAGCCAACCATGGTTCAATTCCTAGTACAATATGTGAACGTGGAGCACAGCCTGTGTGGCCTCCAAATCTCCATGCCCTCCCCCCATAAAACTCAAATTCCAAGTAAGCTCAAAATGCAACACCACACTAATTTAAGTCTGTATTTACTGGAAAAGGAAAGTACAAGCATGATCTGTATTGCTATTTTTTCAACAGTAAATTGGTGCCATGAGTGTGGGTAATGACTCACAAAAGCTAGGTGACTCAGAATTCTATGAAACGTGGACATTTAAAACTTTAATAGGAATGGGGCCAGGTTCAAGCCCTGGCATCTCACATGGTCCCTTAAGCCTGCTAGGATCAATTTCTGAGTGCAGAGCCAGGAGTAAACCATGATCACCCCAAAAATATATAAATCAACTTCCATGGGTGATAGAAGTTGTTCAGCCTTCAGCAGGCTTTCCTTGTAGATAAACTAATCTAGGTTCAATCTAGGTCCCTAGATGAGGTCAGAGCAGTGGTGCAAATGGTAGGGCGTCTGCTTTGTACATGCTAGCCTAGGACGGACCGAGGTTCAATTCCCCGTGTCCCATATGGTCCACCCAAACCAAAAAAAAACCCTATATAGTCCCTAGAGAAGTGACTCTACGTACAGGTCCAGGAGTAAACCCTGAGCACTAACTACCAGGTGTGGTTTTAAACTAAATTCCAAAGTAAATTACCTTCTATCCTTTTGGCACTTTCAGACAGTCCTTTCTGTTTCAACCAGGCCTTCCGGTTTCAACTAGAGCAATTCCTTTCTGGTTTGCTTTGTTTACCGGCTGGGTGGAGGTTGTTAGAGATTCCACGTGGTGGCGGTATTGAGCCAGAAATACCAGCGTGCAAAGGCACCAACCTCACTTTGAGGGCCTCTTCTCCCGCCCTTTTGATATGAAAAAAAAAAAAGCTGCTTGAAGGCTGCTGGAAAGACTTCCTGTTGTAAGGTTCGTAGTTTAGAGGAACCAAAGTCCTGGTTGGTTTTTTTTTTTGTTGTTGTTGTTGTTTGGGTCACATCTGGCGGTACTCAGGGGTTACTCGTCTCTACGCTCTGAAATCGCCTCTGGCTGGCTCTGGGACATTATGACAGTGTTTTTCAACCTTTTTGTGCAAATACACATTTTTTTCATGAGAAAAAAAAAAAACCTCACGAGGCACACTACCATTAGAAAATGTGAGAGAAATAGCACAGCGATAGGGCGTTTGCCTTGCATGCAGAAGGACGGTGGTTCGTATCCCGGCATCTCTTGTGGTCCCCCGAGCCTGCCAGGAGCGATTTCTGGGTTTAGAGCCAGGAGTAACCCCTGAGCGCTGCTGGGTGTGACCCACCCCCCAAAAAATATGTTAAAAAATATTTAACTCTGTGCCTATATTGACTACATATAAAGTAATTCTCTTAAGGGCCGGGGAGATAGCATGGAGGTAAGGCATTTGCCTTGCATGCAGAGGGTCAGTGATTCGAATCCCGGCATCCCATAAGGTCCCCCGAGCCTGCCAGGATTTCTGAGCATAGAGCCAGGAGGAACCCCTGAGCGCCACCGGATGTGACCCAAAAACCAAAAAAAAGTAATTCTCTTGACTAGGAAACAAATAAACACAAATAAATTATTTTATTATTACTTTATTATGAAATAATTTTGTAATTGTTCATATATCTGTTTACTTACTCAATGCAAAACCTGGGCCTGTTTGGCCGAACACAAAGCTGATATTCTGGCAGGAACGGAAGACACACACGTCAACAGCTCTCAGTCTATCTTTAGTTTTATAGTTCATAACGTGCTTTGGCTCACAAATAGACCAATCATGCTGAAGCCACATGTTACAGATGAAATTGGAATTTTTTTCATGGCACACCAGACAGTATCTCACGGCACACTAGAGTTGTGCGGCACAGTGATTGAAAAACACTGCCATATGGGATGCCGGGATTGGATTGGCCGAGTGCAAGGCAAAAATGTCCTATTGCTGTGCCATCTCTCTGGCCCCAGTCCTGGTTGCTTTACTTGTTTTTCTCCACCTAACCTGAAATCAATTTGACTTGGAAGCTGCAGACTCTCATCAGCTATCATTTCTATAACTCCATTTACATTAGCCTAGGCTTTTTGGTGATGGTAGTCCCTGGGTCCATCTACGGCCTTCAGGTTCTTCATTGTTTTCTAGAATGAAAATACAGGGCCAGAGCGATGGCACAGAGGGTAAGGCCTTTGCCTTGCAGGTGGCCTGGGATTGATGATCCTCGGCATCCCAGATGGTCCCTGGAGCCTGCTGGAAGTGATTTCTGAGCTCAGAGTTTGGAGTAATCCCTGAGCACCAGGTGTTGCCCCCAAACAAACAAAAAACCCATAGTAATAAAGATGCTCAGACTAAAAGTAGAAAATGGAATAGTTAATTTCAAAGGGGCTGAAGCGATAGCACAGCAGTATGGCGTTTGCTTTTCACACGGCAGACCTGGACGGACCCGGGTTTGATCCCCAGTATCCCATATGGTCTGTTGGGTACAGGGATCAGTCCCCCTCAGTCAGCGGCGTCTTGAGCATTTCAAGGAGAGTCGGAAGCCATGCAAATTTGCGAAGGGTGATTTATTTTTCTGGTGCCAGGGTGACACCAGGGTCAGTGCTCAGGGATGAACCCCAGAGCAAAGACCCCGAACCATTACTGAAGCAGTGTTTTTATAGAGCACTTTTCCAAAGGGACAGCATATGTCACGGAAGTAGTATTCCGTTTGTTACATATTACTTAGGAATACAGCACAACTCAGTTAAAAGAAAGATATTTAGCAAACAAAGAAACAATCGTTAAAGCCTAACAGACCACCAGGAAAAGTTACACAAAGAGACAATCGTTAAAACCTAACAGACCACCACTAAAAGTTACACAGAGACAATTGCTAAAACTTAACAGACCAGGGGCTGGAGAGATAGCATGGAGGTAAGGCGTTTGCCTTTCATGCAAGAGGTCATCGGTTCGAATCCCAGCGTCCCATATGGTCCCCCGTGCCTGCCAGGAGCAATTTCTGAGCATGGAGCCAGGAGTAACCCCTGAGCACTGCCGGGTGTGACCCAAAAACCACAAAAAAAAAAAAAAAAAAAAAAAAAACTTAACAGACCACCACTAAAAGTTACATTTTTATCCTACTGAAAAATATTAAACTTAAGGTCACATTTCTTTACCTTAAAGGCTGGAGGTGGAGGTGGTCGCCTTACTCAACCTTACTAAAAGTTTTGCAAGCAAAGATAACAGAAAGCATGAGCAAATTGGGCGTATACTGCCCTCATTGAGTAGAGCCAGATTCTTATCTCCTTCAGCCAATGCTAACCTGTGGCTCTGAAGGTCACGAAACAGGACACCTTGTAAGATTAGGGAAACTTCAAACTTAAACTATACGTGTATTATGAAAAGCAAAAACTTCTTGTCCCTTTCAGGTCCTGTGAACCTGCCAGGAGCGATTTCTGAGTGCAGAACTTGGAGCGGTGCCAGGTATGACCCAAAACCAAAAATTTGCAAAGTAGAAGAAAAAAGTAATTCCCTAGCTAGAAAGGATTTGTTTGTTTGTTTGTTTGTTTTGGGATTGCTTCCAGTGGTGCTCAGGGGTTATTCCAGGCTCTGCACTCAGGAATCACTCCTGGAGGTGTTCAGGGAACCAAATGGAATGAATATCAGAGACTGAACCCAGGTTGGCTACTTACAAGGCAAGTGACTTATGTTCTATCTCTCCAGCCTCTGGGAAGTATCTTAGTAGGGACTAAATATGACTCATTTTGTGAAGTGTTTATGGCAAAACTGGGTATTTGTGTGTGTTACTTGTCAAATGACAAGAATGTTAGAAACATGGAACAATTTTACAGAGTAGTCTGGCTAGTTTGGGGCCTTTTATCTATTTCACCATTCACCTTAGGTTTTCGCCCATTATCTCTTAGCCTTCAGTGAGTTTAAGGTCTGCAGCAGAATCTACACTGATAGATTTCCCATTAGATCTCCACAATTTTCACACTTCTCAAGGCATGCTGGAAACTACAGCCCTGGAGGTAGGCTGCCAAGTATGAAAATACGAGGAGACTGGGCACTCATACCCTCCTGGCTCTCGTGTTCTCAATTTTGTTTTGTTTTTGTTTTAGGAGGTGGGCACACTTGTCAGTGCTCAGAGTATATTCTTGGCTTTGTACTCAGGAATCACTCGGGGGACCATACCCATCAAGGATCAACCCTGGATCAGCCAAATATGATCAAGTCCCCTAACCTCTGTACTATCAATCTGGCCCCTCCTGTGTTCTGCAGATCCAGATCAGAGATTATCAAAAGCGAGGTTTATGGACACATCTGTGCTGCTGAGAAAAAGTTCAGTCTTGGGCCAGATCAATAGTACAGCGACTTGGACACACTTGATTGTGTTGCTTACTAGGAAGTGCAAGGGGTCAAACTAGAGGCAAAGCTATCCTGAGTTATTCGCAGGACTTTCTTATGGTTCTGTGTGGTTTTATTTTATTTTTATTTATTTATTTATTTTTGTTTTTGGGCCACACCCCGCGGTGCTCAGAGGTTACTCCTGGCTGTCTGCTCAGAAATAGCTCCTGGCAGGCACGGGGGACCATATGGGACACCGGGATTCAAACCAACCACCTTTGGTCCTGGATCAGCTGCTTGCAAGGCAAACGCCGCTGTGCTATCTCTCTGGGCCCTTTTATTTATTTTTTTAAATATGGAACACTTCACAAATTTGCATGACATCCTTGTGCAGGGGCCATGCTAATCTTCTCTGTATTGTTCCAATTTTAGCATATGTGCTGCCGAAGCGAGCACTCTGTGGTTTTAAAACTGCTTTGGAAGGAGAGCCCTTTCCCATGCCATATTTTGGGGGGTAGCACAACCTGCAGTGCTCTGAAAGGCTCTTGTCACTGGGGGCTTGCTCCCCATGGTGTTCAGATGACTGGTACTTGTGATCTCACTCTAGCATACCAAGCATGCATTCAGCCCACTGAGTTATCTCTCTGGCCCTGCATCCTTTTTCCTTTATAGTTACTTCAAAAATAGTGTTTTCTCTTACCACAGAGCAGTCATCCAGCTGTTTCCAACTCTCTCAGAAAATATGGAACCATTATAGGTTGAGGGATGTGGCACAGTCAGTGGTAGAGTGACTCTTTGGATAAGCCTTTGTGATTCCCATAACTGAGTATATAACCTCTAAAGTTTGAGATAACACCAAAAAGGGAAGGAAAAGACAGGAAAAAGAAAAAAGAAAAAAGTACCTTGTAGGGGGAGCTATGGTGCAAGTAGTGGGGCGTTTGCCTTGCACGCGCTAACCTAGGACAGACCACGGTTCGATCTCCCGACGTCCCATATGGTCCCTCAAGCCAGGAGTGATTTCTGAGCGCATAGCCAGAACCCTGCGCATCACTGGGTGTGGCCCAAAAAAAAAAAAACAACCTTGTAAGGATAAATAGAAAACTTCAACCCAACAACCTAGACGTAACTTCTCATCCATTTTTGTTTGTGTTTGTGCCACACCTGGCTGTGCTCAGGGCTTACTCCTCGCTCTGTGTTCAGATCCTCAGAACAACCTATTTGAAACAGGAGGGCCTAACCCATGTCAACTTAGTGTAAGGCAAGGCAAGGCAAGGAAGGGCCTTTGTACTATCTTTCTGGCTCATAATTTCTTGTTTCTGTAGTTTCTTTCCCAAAAAACAAAAGACCAAACACCCTCAATATCTCATGGTGCTAGGGAAAGTCAAAGAATTAAGATTGCAGCCAAAATGAGTGGAAGAGAAAGGAGTTTATTTGTGTGGACCAAAAGCTGAGGAAGCCCTGGAAATACCCCATTTTTATGTCTTCAAAAGCAGAAGCAAACAAATAAGCAAGCGGGTTTACACAAGCAAAATTGCAGTTAAGTCTGGTGTGGCTTTGAAGAACAAAGGATTTTGCACTAAACTAACAACTATTTTGTTTCATTTTCTACTATTCACTAGTGATTTGGGTGCCTCTATATCCATAAATCTTCTTTACCTCTTCTTATGACCATAAATATTCACCTAGTTTTTCTCATTGATGCTTATTAAGTCCTTGTCAGCTGTTTTTCATTCCTCAGTTTTACTCAATTTCTCTCACAATTGGGATGTAATATTTTTCTTTCTTTCTCTATTTTCTTTCTTTTTTGTGGGGAGGTTAACACCCGGCAGTGCTCAGGGGTTCCTCCTAGCTCTACGCTCAGAAATCATTCCTGGCAGGCTCAGGGGACCATACAGGATGCCGGGATTCAAACCACCGTCCTTCTGCATGCCAGGCAAACGCACTACCTACATGCTATCTTTCCAGCCCCTCTTCTTTCTTTGCCAAGGCATGAGTTTTAGTGGGGTTCAGTGGACCTATGGGGTACCAGGTATCAGACCTGGGTTAGCTGCGAACACTTACCATCTCTGGTTTTGTTTTGGCACATCCAGTGGTGCTCAGGGGTTATTCTTGGCTCTGCACTCAGGAATCACTCCTTCTAGTATACCAGGGGACCATATGGGATGTCGGAGACTGAATCTGAATCATCTGCATGCAAGGCAAATGGCCAACCCGCTGTACTATTGCTCTAACCCTAGCAATGCTTATTTTCATCTGCTCAGGTACCTTACCTCCTGAACTATCTCTTCAGCTTATCAATTCTGTTCTTCCTATGTTTATATATTTTCCCCAGTTTCCATGTTTGTTTATACCCACATATAGTAGGGGAAGTATTTTCTGCTTTGGGGTCAGACCTGGCAGAGCTCAGGAGCTAAACATGATTTGTTTGTGGGTTTCTCCATATAGTGTTTGGGGGAACAAGAGATCCCAAGGATCTAATCCAAACTTAGCCATACCTAGCCCTCACATATACAGTTTTGAAAATTTTGGCTGACTTGTAGTATCATTTTGGATCAAGATGTATAGTCTGTCACCCAATAGTGCCTCATTCTTTATTGCCACTAAGTGTTACCACTTAGAGCCCCTCCCCTGCGCACTCTAGTGGCTACTTTTATTATTATGAATATTATGATTACAGTTTAGTTTACAACAGTGTTAAGCTTATGGAGGGTTTTTTTTTTGACATTTTAAATTGCTTTATTTAAAGACCATAATACAGGTTGTTCACAATACAGTCAGGAGTATTTTTTTACAGTTGCAAAGTATGCATGATTGAATTTCAGTTATACAATGCACAACACCATTCACCAGTGTATGTATTCTGCCACCACTTTCCCTAATTTCCTCCTGCACTGCTGCATCTGAGTGAGATATTTTCTTTTCTCTCTGTATAAGTATATATACACACACATATATATACACATATATGTGTATGTACATATATATTTTTTTCTTTTCCTTTTTTTATTATAGCTTATTTTTATTGAAGATCAGAAGTTAATATACGGTTAACATTATTTCTGCACACAACTTTCCAACAGTACCCCCATGGCCTGAGTTATACGGTTAATATACGGTTAACATTATTTCTGCACACAACTTTCCAACAGTACCCCCATGGCCTGAGGGCTTCTAACCTTCACAGTAGCCCAAGGGCCCCTTTCATAATAGCTCAATCCAGGGCCTATTTTAGTAGCATAGGATTGAAACATAAACCAATCAGATTTGTACAAGTACAACAATTTTAACCAATGGGAGCATAAACACATTTTGATGGCGGGAAGGATAAAGAGGAACCTGGCATGATGGGGGGAGGGGAAGCAAATTCTTAAACAAATAGCTAAATGAAATTTACGCAAATACAATTATTTGTTTAGCCTATTTTCCATTTAGATCTATCTTTTGTGCAAGCAATAAGGATCATAATTTAAACTTTACAAAAACATATCAATAACTACATACTTGAGAGCAGTTACAAAAACAGGTTCCATGGAAAGGTTAAGGCATCTGGTTAAGCCAGATTCTTTGTGCTGAGCTAAATTTATTTGCAGAGTTTTCTGTTGGTTCGGGGCTATGCAAACTTTTGTGGCTTGAATCAGACAGGCGGTGGAAAATTCATTCAGAGTTCCTTTGATATGTGGGGTGCTCGATCTCCCACATCTCCCCCTGTTTAGTATACAATATAGAAGGGACAGACGTGCCTCGGTGGACTGGCCACACTGGGTGAAGAGGTGTGGGGCTTCCAGTCACCGCATCTGCTACCCTTGATTCAGTCGTTTCCAAAGCTTGGCAAGGCACAGATTGAGGTCTATGCGCCAGCTCCTCGATAACTTCAAACTTAAGTGGCGGAGAGTTGGCAGGAGGGGAGATGTCAGGTGTCAGCTGGTCTTCTGAGGTGCATAGTTGTTGGTATAGAACCTTTGAGTCCTTTCTGGTTGCTTCATCCACTTGATTCTTTACGAAGGTGGTGAGTTTGCGAAAAGCCCAAGGACCAAAGGAAACTAGCAACATAAAGCCAATGAAGGGCCCCAAAAAGGCTGGGAGCACTGTTGTTATCCATGGAGTGGTAGAAAACCAATTTTTGTACCAGCTCTCACTCTGCTCTATATCTTTTTGTCTATTTACTAAATTATCCTCTATGTGTTGAATGCTATCTCTAGCTAAGCCGAATTTATTTTAAAAAGCAACATTTTACTCTAAGGATGACACAAATTCCCCCCTCCCTCAAAAAAATGTTAATTTTGAACCACGGCGGTTATTCTGCACTCTTTGCTAGGAAATCAACAGTAGTGTAAACTTCTTTAAGTTTGTAAACATTTTTAGCCACAGTTATAAGGCATTAGCAGATTCTAGAGTATGAACCAATGAATAAATATTTGTGCTTACACCAATAACACCTAGGCCTTTTAATAAGGCTAGGGTGATGGCAGTGTTTGATTTTTGTACTGCAGCGGGGAGAGACACAAGATTATATTTAAGAGGTAATAAGGCAATTTTTGATCTAACAGTCAATTTAGGCATTAAAACAACCAAAACACAGTGGTACTAGGACTAAAGAAACAAATGTAAAACAATGGGGGAGATAAACTAGTGAAACAGGCAAAAAAACGTTAAATTGGGGGCAATCATGAACTGAAAGGAAAAATCAACAACAAGAATTTGATTACAATTTTTTCAGATTATTAAAATTTGCGGCAGGGAGGTCTTGGAAGAGTTCTTGCAATGGGGATACTTTTGGAGCTAGGCCCAGTTTCAAGGAACAGTCCGCGTTAGGGAGAGTTAGTAGGGAGGGCCTCGCAGCATGAGTCCACAGGGGAGTTGGCTGTCTTTTCTTTCAGGAGACAAGGTGTGGGTTTATCTGGGTGTCCCCTCGCCTGGGTGCAGAGTACTGGTTCGTTGAGTAGGAGGTCGATCTTGATGCCTAATAGAATAAGGACTGAGGGTGAAAAATTTTAATATGATGGAAAATCTGGATGTGATTGAGGGGTAAAGGGATAGTTGGATTTCCGGAGGGGAGAAAGGGGAAGGTATATGGGAAGGGTATGAAGGAAGAGAAAAAAGAAAATACCTTAGAGAGAAAAGGGGAAGAGAAAGAGAAAAAAAGTAATAAGCAGAATAGAGAGAAAAAAAAAGAAAAGAAAAGTAGTAAGAAGAGAGGAGAGACTAGCAAGGGAATGCTGGTTTAATTAAAAGTGTTCGAAGAATCGAGCCTGTGGTTTAAGTCTGTACATCTCAGGTACTGCTTCGATGATCTGAATGATCACGTGCTTCAATTCCTAAATGGAGGTATTACCTAGAGATAAAGTGTATGTTAAAGAGTTTACTCGTGGCCATCTCGTAGTGCATGCAAGGTATGGTATCCCGTGTGGTATCCCGAATTGCCACCTTAGTTTGTCCGCCCTTTGTATCCAAGGGCGCCTGTGGACAGAAAAGCTGAGAGGTTATTTAAAATATAGTAAGATAAAGGCATTAAAAGGTAGTGTTATGGTATGTTGCCATTGCAGTCCGTGATTTCCCTTGGTGTTCTATACTTGTGTTCCTGTATACGAACTCCAAGGGATTATTGCTCGGCGTTTGGGCGTGCCCCTCCCCCCAGAGACCCCAGTGGGCCGGCTGGGGAGGCCTGAGTGAGTTTCTGTCCTGTTGCTCGGCAGGAGGGTTTTTTATGGGGAGCAACACCCGGTGGTGCTCAAGGCTTACTCCTGGCAGGGCTTGGGAGACCATATGGTGATCAGACCTGGGCCAGGCTTGTGCAAGGCAATTGTGTTCCCTGATGTATTATCTCTGGCTTTTGAAGTATTTTTAAATCAAAGTACTTTTATTTTTGCCCTACCGTATGCACTATTTTTCAGGCTCCTGTAATACATTAAAAAACTGAGGGGGAGCAGAACAATAGTATAGCAGGTAGGGCACTTGTCTTGCATACAACAAACCAGGGTTTGATTCCTGATACTCAATATGGTCCCCTGAACCAGGTGTGGTTCCTAAGTGTAGAACCAGGAGTAACACCTGAACAACAACAGCTGTGTTATCACCAAGCTAAACAAAACCAAAACCAAAAAAAACCTTTGGGGCTGGAGAGATAGCACAGCAGACAGGGCATTTGCTTGTATGTGACAAACCCTGGTCTAATCCACAGTATTCCATATGGTCCTCCAAGTACCAGCAGGAATAATTCCTGAGAGCAGAGCCAGGAGTAGCCCCTGAAAATTCCTGGGTGTGACCCCAAAATAAAATAAATTAAAAATTTTAATTGATGGGGCGGAGAGATAGCACAGCGGTAAGGCATTTGCCTTAGATGCAGAAGAATGATGGTTCGAATCCCGGCATCCCATATGGTTCCCCGAGCCTGCCAGGAGTGATTTCTGAGCATAGAGCCATGCTGGCTGCTGGGTGTGACCCAAAAACAAAAAAAAAAAACAAATTTAATTGAGAGGCCCACACCAGGCCTTGATATGCAAACAGGAAAATAGTGATGGATAGGATCAAGCCCCTTGAGATATTTATTAAGCCCTTGCTGGGAATAAAGTTGCTAAATTAGTAGAGGGGGTAGGAAGCTTGCTTTGCACACTGCAGACTTGCATTCAATCTCTGACCCCATAAGATTACCTGGTCCCTGACTGGAGTTGTTAGGTTTATGCTATCAGCCCAGTGATAAGACAAAGAGTCCACCCAGCAATGCAAGTCACAAAGCAGGGTTTTATATGCTTAGCTAGCTAAGGGTCCAAGACTTCCACCTGGGAACAGGCTTCCAGTCAAAGACCCCGAGTCTAGGGCAGAGAGGATATATATAAGCCATGGCCAAGCATGTTCATGCGTCAGAGCTGAATGTACAGCCCCATGAAGAAGATCAAAGGGATCCACCATTCAAATGCCACAAGATACATAATTCAGATGATACAAGGCCGATCTGTTAAGGCCTATCCTGAGTGCCGGAACATGGGTTCTGTGTTCCGGACGTGGGTACCGTGTTCCTTTGTCTTCAACTCTCATCTAAAGGCCACATTCCCACAAGCTAACAAGGGGGTTATACAGAAGCAATTTAGTAAAAGCAGAAACTTTCATGAGGAAAGAGGGAACCTCAGAATCCTACAGAGTGATTACTGAGCACAGAGCCAGGAGTAAGCCCTAAGCACCATCAGGTATGGCCCCAAATGAAAAATTGCTAAGTTAGGTAAGTACATATTTAACTTTATTTTTTTGATGCAAGATAGTTTTTATTGAAACTTATTTAGAAACATGGAGAAGGGATGGGGCCCAAGTGATAACACAGTGGTAGGGCATTTGCCTTGCACTTGGCCAAATCTGGACCGACCTGGTTTTGATCCTAGGCATCTCATATGATTCCTTGAGCCTGCTAGAAGTGATTTCTGAGTGCAGTATCAGGAGTAACCCCTGCGTACTGCCAGGTGTGGCCCTTAAAAAACAAAAGACCAAAAAGAAAATAATGTGAAGGAGGGAGAGATAGGAAATATGTGTTCAAGAGAGATTACAAAGTTGAAAGAGTGGGCCCGGAGAGATAGCACAGCGGCGTTTGTCTTGCAAGCAGCCAATCCAGGACCAAAGGTGGTTGGTTCGAATCCCGGTGTCCCATATGGTCCCCCGTACCTGCCAGGAGCTTTTTCTGAGCAGACAGCCAGGAGTAACCCCTAAGCACCGCCGGGTGTGGCCCAAAAACAAACAAACAAACAAAAAAAAAACAAAGTTGAAAGAGCAAGCAAGATACATGTTCAAGGGACAACATATTTAACTTTATGAGACCTTGCAAACTGGAACCAGAAAGATGACTCAAATTGATTAGAACACTAGACACCACTGGGTATGGCCCCAAGTAAAACAAACCCAAAAGACCCTACCATCTTCCAGAGTGGCTCTGCCATTATATATTTCCAAGAGAAGTGCATAAGTGAATCCTATCTCCTAGTTACTTTTGGCTTCAATATTTTATATGTATATGTATATGTATATGTGTATGTGTATGTATATATCATACCTGGCAGTGATCAGGGTTTATTCTTGGCTCTGTGCTTAGGGATCACTCCTGACAGACTCAGGAGACCATGTGGAATACTTGGGATTAAACCTGGGTTGGCTGGGTGCAGGGCAAATGCCCTAACTACTGTGCTATTTCTCCAGCTCTGGTTTCATTGTTATTTATTTTCTTCATTCTAATATGTGTATATCTCACTAAACTTGAAATATGGGTTTCCATAATAGCTAATTATGTTAAATATATTTTGTTTATTTGGGTCACACCCATGGTACTCAAGTGATACTCCTGTCTCTTCTTGGGGGTTGTTCCTGATGGTGCTCACAGGACCATGTGATGCTGGGGATCAAACCCAGTCCTTCTATATATGCAAAGCATGTACTCAGTTCTTTGAGCAATGTCCCTGGCCCCTAAACATCTTTGTTTCTTGGGGGGTGGAATGAGCAAGACCTGGTTGTGCTCTGTGTTTCCTCCTGGCTCTAAGCTCCTGGAGTGGCTTTGAAAAAAAATATATGCGGTGGCAGGGATCAAATGAGGATCAGTGTTTAACCCTGTCCTATCTCTTTAACCTCTGAACATTTTTTTATTTTAAACTTGATTTATTGATTGGTTTTTGGGTCACACCCAGCGGTGCTCAAGGGTTACTCCTGGCTCTACACTCAGAAATTGGTTCTGGCATGCTGGGGGACTATATGGGATGCCGGGAATCGAACTGGGTCCCTCCCGGGTCAGCCGCGTGCAAGGCAAAAGCCCTACCTCTGTGTTATCTCTCCAACCCATCCCCAACATCTTGTTTTTGTTTTGGGCACACCTGGTGGCCCTCAGGAGTTACTTCTGGCTTTGCACTCAGAAATTACTCCTGGCAGGCTCGGGGAACCATATGGGAAGCTGGAGATCAACCCTTGTTTGGTCATGTGCAAGACAAATGCCATACTTGTTGACCCCTGAACATAATTTTATGTGCTTCTTCGCCATCTCTTTCATGAATTACCTAGTAAGATTCTGTCTCTACTTAAAAAGACAAAGTAGTTGGGGCCGGGAAGGTGGCGCTAGAGGTAAGGTGTCTGCCTTGCAAGCGCTAGCGTAGGATGGACCGCGGTTTGATCCCCCGGTATCCCATATGGTCCCCCCAAGCCAGGAGCAATTTCTGAGTGCATAGTCAGGAGTAACCCCTGAGTGTCAAACGGGTGTGGGCCCCCCCCCAAAAAGTCAAAGTAGCACAGCAAAGATGGTGTTAGTGTGGAAATTGTTTGCATGGGCCCAGCAAAATATAGGGGACATGGAAAGGAAAAGCCTTGGCCTAAATACAAGGAGACCTTACCCCTGAAGTTTTCTGGCATAAGACCAACTCTAGGCTCCAGACATATTAGGTTGTCCAACCCAAGTCATTATCTGTAGTGTCAATACACTTATTTTTCACACAGTCACTGTTGTTGGTGTCAGGTTTCTGTAGCCAAGGATCTTGGAATATGTCCATATCCTATATAAAAGTCAGGATGATGTGGAGCATCCTTTAGTTTCACTCACAATTAGAGAGTGATGCAGAGAGCTCATTCCTGAAAGCAGGTCGTTGTTGTTGTTAAGTCCTCTGTGTATTAAAGGGATGTCTCTGTTGAATAGGTCTATGCCAGAGAAGTGTTGGGGTCTTCCCTGGTAGAGGATTGCTTTCAGGTGATGTAGTACACAACCGTGGTTGTTTTGTAGATGGCATCCCTGGTTCAGTGGTAAATAGACAATGCCCGTTCTTCTGAGGCCTGAGCCAGGTCTTTATGACAATGTTCAGGGTGTAAGGTCCTACTGCATCACAAGATTTGTGTGTTCCCATCTCTATTAGATAAGAACGTGTTTGTATATAATTTCCCATTTTAATGTGCCTATGCAAAGGAAGAACAATACCACATGGCAAGATTGGTGCCTATGGGGACGTTAGAAAAGTCCGACAATCCACTTGGAGTGATCCCTGAGCACAGAGTCAAGAATTACCCTGAGCACCTTAGAGTATGGACAAACCCCTTTACCCCCCAAAAGAAGTACATTGAAGTCTATTGTGCTCTGGGGTTATGCTTGGCTCTGCACTCAGAAATCACTTTTGGCAGGCTCAGGGGACCATATGGGAATTGAACCGGGGTCTGTCCTGGATTGGCTGCATGCAAAGCAAATGCTCTACTGCTGTGCGACTGCTCCAGTCCCAATACATTGATATCTAAAAGTTGCAGCTGGAAATTTCTTTTATTTTGCGTTGCCAAGGATGCAAGCAAGTGTTCTGTTGGTGTGCTTCATTCCTGTCCTGCAGTTAGAGATTTTGTTTGGCTTTTGGGCCACATCCAACAGTGTTTAGGATTTACTTCTAGCTTTGGCTAAAGGGTCTCACACTTGATGGGCTTGTGGGGGGACCTTATTGGGTGTTCATTCGGGGAGATGCCATTCACAATTCCACAGGCTTTGTGAGCACTGTAATTGTTATTCATTTCTCCAAAGGAAAGATAGTGGCAGATTCACTGTTTATCCCATGCTTGACCTAGTGTTAGATTAACTGGGTGTCACTCCACTTCAGTATACACCTTGTTACTCATTAGTTGGAAACATCTTTGAATCTTGGATTGGTTTTTAGACCACTTGTTCTCCACTACAGGGTATGGTCTGGTTCTTCCTAATAAAAATCCCAGTCTCAGGAAAATGCTCTCTTGAATTTCTGGCTTCCCCCGCATTGAGCTAGCTGCTTCTTAGGATGGAAGGCTTACATATTGGAATTCCTGAACCCATTTCACACACACCCTCTTCAGTGTGTGTGGATTATTTCCTGGGTTGGTGTTTGCTTCCAGACCCATGTCTCTCCAATGTTTTGTTCTTGGAGCATGAGGCTTCCTTCTCAGCCTATGTGTGTCCTTTAGGTGGAATTCTGTGAAACGAGAGAACAAAGGATTCTTGGAGGCGAGAGATACCATCTCCAGCTCAGAAAAAGGCATTAGTATGCTTAGCCAGCAGGGTGAAGGGTTAGGCTGCAGGTCTGGGCGCATAGGAGAGCAGAGGGTTCAGGAGAAAACAGGGTGAGGGGAGGAGCTGGAGGAGCAGTGATGGGGGGGGAGCAGCTGAAAGAAAGGGAGAGTTTCCAAAGGAGGGGGGATTGGGCTCCCCATTTGTGCCCAATTAAAAAGCCAGTGACTGAATAGAAGGCCTGAAAAACTAGCACAGCAGGAACTGGGGATCCTTTGTTGCTGGGTCTTTCCCATGAAGAAACCTGAAAGGGGCCAAAACCCCTTATTGGAATTCTTGGTGTCAAACAAATGCTCTCCAAGACAATGTACGAATTACTCTTCTTCATTGGAAATCAGTGACTAGGAGAAAAGAGTAGGGACTTCTTTCATACACATTAACTCCTGGAGTTCTGTTAAGAATTGGGGGCAGTGTTTGTTTTTCTTTAGAGGCAGCTAGATTAATGCTACCTAGGTTACTGTTCAAGCAGTTTCCTGAGGGAATGGGTGCCCCTAAATCATTACCTTATTTAGAATTGTGCAGTGTGAATATGTCTAAGTCAATGATGAAATTGTTATTTGGAGTGTTTGTGTGTGTTACAATTTTCTCTTACAAAACCAGGCTTTTGCTTGGGGCTGGAGCGATAGCACAGCGTTAAGGTGTTTGTCTTGCACGTGGCCAATACAGGACGGACCCCAGTTCGAATTCCGGCATCACATTTGGTCCCCTGAGCCTGCCAGGAGTAACCCCTGAGCACCGACGGGTGTGACCCAAAACAAAACAAAACAAAACCAGGCTTTTGCTAGTTAGAGATATTTTAGGCCATAGCAACCTGGAACAGAAAGTATAAAGATCCTCCAACCCTGCTCAAAAAAAAGTGAGGCTTGAAAGATAATACAGTAATTAGTGTGCTTGTCTTGCATTGAACTTGGGTTCAATCCCATGCATCCCATAGGGTCCTCTGAGCTCCCCTAGAAGTGATCCTCAAGTGCGGTGCTCTGAGTGCAGTTTGGTGTGACCTTAAAACTAATGTGTAAAGTTCTTACATACCCCTATTAATCTCCCTCACACCCCTAGTTTTTCCTTGCTCTCTATCAGTGTTCCCCATCACAGAATACTATTGGTCAACAAACCTGCAATGGCATGCAATTATCACTTAAAGTCTGTAGTTTATATTGGGATTAAATATTGGTGATGTCCATTCTATATCTTTGGAGCAATGTATCAGGACGATTACCCCTAACAATACCATGTAGAGTATTTTCACTGCTCTAATAACCTGCTGAGAACCATCTGTTAGCCCTTCTCTTCTCTAATCCCTGGGAATCAAAGTTTTTGTAAAAATATCAATTGAGAAGCCAGAGTGATAGCACAGTGGTAGGGTGTTTGCCTTGCACGTGGCTTATCGAGGACAGACCTGGGTTCCATCCGTGACGTCCCATATGGTCCCCCAAGCTAGGAGCAATTTCTGAGCCCATAGCCAGGAGTAACCTCTGAGCATCACTGGGTGTGGCCCAAAAACCAAAAAAAAAATCAATTGATTTATTCTTTTTATTTTTGGTTTTTGGGCCACACCCATTGACGCTCAGGGGCTACTGCTATGTGCTCAGAAATCACTCCTGGCTTGGGAGACCATATGGGAACTCTTCGGGGATCGAACCGCAGTCAGTCCTAGACTAGCTCAGGCAAGGCAGACGCCTTATCACTTGCACCACCACTCCGACCCCTGAATTATTTTTTTTTTGGTTTTTGGGCCACACCTGTTTGATGCTCAGGGGTTACTCCTGGCTATGCGCTCAGAAGTTGCTCCTGGCTTAAGGGGACCATATGGGACACCGGGGGATCGAACCGCGGTCTGTCCTACGCTAGCACTTGCAAGGCAGACACTTTACCTCTAGCACCACCTTCCCGGCCCCTGAATTATTAATTTTTAAGGTTTGTATTGCTATTTACTTATTTAAAGAAAATACATTACAGGGGCCGGGCGGTGGCGCTGGAGGTAAGGTGCCTGCCTTGCCTGCGCTAGCCTAGGACGGACCGCGGTTCGATCCCCCGGCGTCCCATATGGTCCCCCAAGCCAGGAGCGACTTCTGAGCGCATAGCCAGGAGTAACCCCTGAGCGTCACCGGGTGTGGCCCAAAAAACCAAAAAAAAAAAAAAGAAAGAAAATACATTACATAGTTGACATGGTTCATTATATTTGTTTCCAGATAAGTGAAAGCAAAGTTATTGGAAAAAAATAAAAAATAAATAAAATGGAAGAGGGGGGAAGAAAGAAAGGAAAAAGAAAAAGTACAGTAGCAAGCTTATTTGTGAAAATTATTGTATCATCAATGAAGTCATTAATACAATGGTAGATGGTTTAGTAAGCTCTTGTTATATATCCAGTCTGTTAAATTGGGGTGTTCCTTTAGGGGTGACAGCATCAAACAAAGGAAGATGTTCAGAAATTCAAAGGTACAATGTTAGGAAGTTTAGGAGCATATACTCAGTTGCAGGGCCTCCTGGAAGAAGGCCTGGTTCAAATATGGTGACTGCTTTGCGCTGCATGGGCTGGTATAGCCATAATATTTCACAGCTGGGTTTACATCTCATTCTAGAAACGAATGAGCCTATGGAGCTGGCCAATTTGAACATGGCACCAGCGATAGTGGGCGTGTTTACAGTTACCAGGCTTTCCCAGAAGGAAGCTAGGGAGAGGGTGCTCACACTTGCTCCAAAGAGCCCTGGTGATACCAACAGCTGACATACTTGAAGTGTGGTCAGATGGGTGTCACCACAGGGATTCACAGAGTTCAGTGATGAGGAAATGATCAGGGAAATGGTGATTCAGGGTGATTCATGGCTTTGGCAGGATAGGGGCTTGGCCACTCTTTCCTCCTGAGGTGGCCAGTTGTTGTAATAATTATAAAATATGAAGTCTTAGGTTGGGGTGAGGCCTTTCTCGGCACAGCACCTGTAGCACCTTGACCGGCAGCTCTGAAGGTTGCAGGATAACATCATAGAAATAATCACAAGCAATCAGTTAAAATTTTATTGGAGTCAGCCGGAGAGATAGCATGGAGGTAAGGTGTTTGCCTTGCATGCAAAAGGACGGTGGTTTGAATCCCAGCACCCCATGTGGTTCCATGAGCCTGCCAGGAGTGATTTCTGAACGTAGAGCCAAAAACCAAAAAAAAATTTCATCGGTGTCAGCTCGGTTTATTCCAAGGCACTATATGCCATGTCCATTTCCTCACATCACTTCTATGCTGTCTTTTCCCAGCAGCTTGTTTGTTTGTTTGGTTGGTTGGTTGGTTTTTGGATCACATCTGGCAGTGCTCAGGGGTTACTCCTGGCTCTATGCTCAGAAATCACTCCTGGCAGGCTCAGGGGATCATATGGGATGCCGGGATTCGAACCACCGTCCTTCTGCATGCAAGGCAAATGCTTTACCTCCATGCTATCTCTCCACCCCCTTCCCAGCAGCTTCTTGTTCGCTCCTCCTCTGGCACTCTGCCCCTGTCTCCCTTCTCTTCCCCCTACCCAAACTTTATTATTCTTTTTTAAAATTTTTATTTTGACCAAAGTGGATCACAAATCTTTCATAGTAATTTTTTAAAGGTATTAAAAAATTTAATGCCACATAAAGATTTTGTCATTGTGTTAAAAATGTACTAATTGTTCAACACATGTTGGCATTTTAAGAATGTTGTTTATTTTAAGATAGACTGGTAAAAGTAGTCTTCACTTTTTACTTTAAGCAGTAACTAAATTATAAAAGTCCAGGTAATAATAAAGAAAAAGAATATTCTATATTCCCTTGTCAGACAGCTTTTTGAGGCTCTAGTTTTATAAAGTTTAATTTTATATTTCAAAGACTGTTCTTTGGCAAATACATTTACTTTTCAAAACAAGAATTTTGGCAATTCCTACAAGCATATTCCTATACTCCCCAAATGATGATTTTATGTAACTTGAAATATCATTCCTAAGGGGCCTAGCTAATCTTCTTTGAATTTTGAAATAGAATTTTTTTATCATTTAGATTTTTATTATCTTAAACAAGAAAACAGAGCATCATTATCTACACCATTATCTAGTGTTTTCTGTGTACAAGTATTAGACTAAAATGATTGCAAAACCATGATAATAAAATATGACAAAACAAGTAGGAAGTATGACTTTTTGGTATTTATTCATTTTTTTTGGTTTTTGGGCCACACCCATTTGATGCTCAGGGGTTACTCCTGGACATGCACTCAGAAATCGCCCCTGGCTTGGGGGGACCATATGGGACGCCAGGGGATCGAACCGCGATCTGTCCTATGCTAGCGCTTGCAAGGCAGACACCTTACCTCTAGTGCCACCTTACCGGCCCCATTTTCTTTTTTTTTATTATCTTTATTTAAACACCGTGATTGTAGTACACAGTAATTTTTAGGTACATAGTGATACTAAATCAGGGGCACTTCCATCACCAATGTTGTCCTCCATCCACCCCTGTTCCCAGCATGTATCCCACATTCCCCTCCTTTACCACCCAGGTTGTTAGTATAAGTGGTCCCCTCTGTGTCTAGCATGTCTGATCATTTTTTTTATTTCTACTTAATGTTCATACGACTGTCTGTTCTTGGTACCCTCCATTATTTTCCCCTCAATTTGTGAGGCGAGATAAAAGATGGTTCACATTATGTGGTTCTGTTTGAAGAAAAGAAAAAAAATAAATAAAATGGGGCAAAAATCAAACAAGCAAAAAATGGGAGAAGTCCTTCTAGAGGCTATAAATAGCAGTTTAAGAGAAGAAAGTGGAGGGCCCCGAGAGATAGCACAGCGGCCAAGCAGCCGATCCAGGACCAAAGGTGGTTGGTTCAAATTCCAGTGTCCCATATGGTCCCCCGTGCCTGCCAGGAGCTATTTCTGAGCAGACAGCCAGGAGTAACCCCTGAGCACCGCCGGGTGTGGCCCCCCCAAAAGAGGAAAACCAAAAAAAAAAAAGAGAGAAGAAAGGGAAAAAGGGAGAAACCTAACAACAATACGAAAAAAATTTTTTTAAATTGGGGGGTGGGGGGGCTGTGAGGTGGCGTTAGAGGTAAGGTGTCTGCCTTGCAAGCGCTAGCCAAGGAAGGACCACAGTTCGATCCCCCATTGTCCCATATGGTCCCCCCAAGCCAGAGGCAATTTCTGAGCAATTAGCCAGGAGTAATCCCTGAGCATCAAACGGGTGTGTCCCCCCAAAAAAAATCAGGGGCTAGAGAGATAGCATGGAGGTAAGGTGTTTGCCTTGCATGCAGAAGGACAGTGGTTCGAATCCCGGCGTCCCATATGTTCCCCCGAGCCTGTCAGGAGCGATTTCTAAGTGTAGAGCCAGGAGGAACCCCTAAGCGCTGCCAGGTGTGACCCCCACCCAAAAAACAAAACAAAACAAAACAAGGGGCCGGGCGGTGGCGCTAAAGGTAAGGTGCCTGCCTTGCCTGCGCTAGCCTTGGACGGACTGCGGTTCGATCCCCCGGTGTCCCATATGGTCCCCCAAGCCAGGAGCAACTTCTGAGCACATAGCCAGGAGTAACCCCTGAGCGTTACCGGGTGTGGCCCCCCCCCAAAAAAAAACAAACAAACAAACAAAAAGTGCTCAGGACATATTTTGAGTCTACTCAGGGGTGACCCCTGGTGGTTATCTGGGACTGTAAATAGGCCAGAGATTTGAACAGGAGTTAAATTGCTATCTTGCTTGCAGCCAACCCAGGTTCAAATCTCACATTAACAGTGTAACCTGTTCTTCAGTTACTTCCAATAGTCTGTGCAATCAATATATTTTCTGTTAGGGCAATTTACTTCTTGTAGATTTTGCCATAACCACGTGTATCAATCAACTCATTTACTGACTTCAGGTTTGGGTTTCCCTGTGCAATATTGGGCTTTACAATCCTCATCAGGTTAATTTAAACCCTGTTTAGTTTAACAAAGGTGCCATTGAAGATCTTTCAAAGGTGAAGAAATTGTATCACCTTTTGGACCTTGGGACTCACCATTGATTCCTCTGATCTTAATGACAAAAGTCATTTTGAGTAAGCAGGAATGTAAAAAATGCCAGTTTTCCTGCCATCCTAGCCATATGAATCTCTGTTCTGTACACCTGTTTCTGCTCCTTGTGATAATGCTTTAACTTTTTTCATAGATCAGTTTCCTCCTTGTCTTTCTTTCTTTTTTATTTCTTTTTTTTGGTTTTTGGGTCACACCCAGCAGTGCTTAGGGGTTCCTCCTGGCTCTACACTCAGAAATCGCTCCTGGCAGGCTCAGGGGACCATATGGGATGCCAGGATTCGAGCCACCGTCCTTCTGCATGCAAGGCAAACACCTTACCTCCATGCTATCTCTCCGGCCCTTGTCTTTCAAAGCATATTTTGAGCAAACTTCTTTCTCACACACTTAATCTTCAGCTGCAAAATTCTTTTACTTTTTCTTCAAATTTTCTGGCACATCAGGAAGCTTCTTTTTCTTTTCTGCTGCTGCTGGTTTAGTAGGACCCTTCTTTTTCTTCTCTTCTGTACTCTCTAAGGCTCCAGTTAGATACATGCATCTCTTTGAATTAATATTTTTAACTTATGGGAAGGTAGATACGCAATGTGGAATTTCTGGGTCATATGGCAGCTTTCGTCTAAGTTTACTGAGGACTCTCTATACTGTTTTCCACAGATAACATTCCCACCAGCAGTGAATGAGTTTCTTTTTCACCACATCCCCATTAGCACAGACTGCTCCTACTATTTTTCGGGTGGGGACACACCCAGGGATGCTTAGGGGTTACTCTTGACTCTACACTAAGGAATTATTCTTAGTGGGCTTGGAGAATTCTATAGGCTGCCAGGGATTGAGTCCAGGTCTGCCATATGTATATCAGTCTGACCTTTGTTTCTACTTTTTTTTTTGGTTTTTGGGTCACACCTGGCAGCACTCAGGGGTTACTCTTGGCTCTGCACGCAGAAATAGCTCCTGGCAGCACGGGGGATGCCGGGATTCAAATCACCATCCTCCTGGATTGGCTGCATGCAAGGCAAACACCCTACCACTGTGCTATCTCACCAGCTTTTTTTTTGTTTGTTTGTTTTTTGGGTCACACCTAGCAGTGGTCCTTAGGGCTACTCCTGGCTCTGTGCTCAAAAATTGCCCTGGCAGGCACAGGGGACCATATGGGATGCCAGGATTCGAACCACTGTCTGCCCTGAATCAGCTGCCTGCAAGGCAAATGCCCTACCGTTTTGTTATCTCTCTGGCCTCTATTCCTACTATTTCTGATATATGCCATTCTTACTTATGTGAGATGATATCTCATTATTGTTTTGGTTTAGATTTTTTTATTCATTATCTTTTTTTTTTTTTTTTCGGGCCATACCCGTTTGATGCTCAGGGGATGCTCAGGGGTTACTCCTGGCTAAGCGCTCAGAAATTGCCCCTGGCTTGGGGGGACCATAAGGGATGCCAGGGATCGAACCGTGGCCCTTCCTTGGCTAGCGCTTGCAAGGCAGACAGACACCATACCTTTAGCACCACCTCGGCTGGCCCCTATATTATTATCTTATTATTGTCTTGATTTAGATTTTATCTAATTATCTTATTATTTTTATCTCATTACTGATTTAGATTTCTTTTGTTTTTTTTTCAGCCACACCCAATGACCCTCAGGGGTTATTTCTGGCTATGTGCTCAGAAATCGCTCCTGGTTTGGGGGACCATATGGGACACTGGGGATTGAATTGAGGTCTGTCCTAGGCTAGCACATGCAAGGCAGATGCCTTACCACTTATGCCACCACTCTGGCCCTGATTTAGATTTTCTTAATAAGTGATAGTGAGGATTTTTCATATACATACTGGCAATTTGCTTGTCTTCCTCTCAGAAGTGTCTGTTTCTTTCTTTCAATTTTTGATAGGGTTTTTCAGTTTTCTTTGATCTTTCTGAGTACTATATACATTTTGAATATCAAACCTTTATCTGATGTATTAGATGCAAATATTTTTCCATTCAGTTAGTGATCTTTTAGTTTTACCCCGTTTCTTTTGCCATACAGAAATTATTTTGTTAAATCTAGTCCCATTTGTTTATTTTTTTCTTTTGTTGCCTTTTCAGTATTACCAGATCACTGAAGATGCTTTTAAGATTCAAATCTTGTAGCATTCTGCCTATATTTTCCTCAGTGTACTTTATAGTTTCCAGTTGGATCACAATATCAGACTTTGAATTGACCTGTGTAAGGTGTGAGATATGAATTGAACTTTAATTTCTTATACATAGTTATCTAGTTTCCCCAGCATCTGTTGTTAGAGGCTGTCTTTACTTCATTTCAGAGTCTCGATTCCTTTATCAAAAATTAATTATCCACACATATTAGATTTTGTTCTTAGCTATTCTATTCTGAACCATTGATCAGAGAGCCTATCTTTATTGCGATACCATGCAGTTTAGGTATGAGATACCTCCACATTTCTTAATTTTCAATATGGCTTTGACTATTTGTGGTCTCTTCACAAGAGCTCTTTCTTAGAACATACCCACATGCCTGAGACAATGGACTGCAATTGAGTCCTTAGCAGTTGCACAAGAGAAATTTTGGTAAGTTCAGGTGGCAGAGAGCATACAAAAAGGACACAAAACTGACTTCTGGAGGTTCTTGGAGAAGTATTGGGAAAGAGAAGGCTGTTGAAGTTTGATACATGAATGTGGCCTTGGGGACCTGTAGGTCTGATTTCCTTTTAATTTCTTTATTTTTGCAACAAAAACTGAGAGTGTTGTCGCTAATCAATACCAGAGAGCCAGAGTGATAGTACAGTGGGTAAGTTGCTGCCTTGTATGTGGCTGACCTGGATTTGATCCCTAGCATTGATTATGGTCCCTTGAGAAACACCAGGAGTAATTCCTGAGCACAGAGTGAAGCAACCACTAAGCATTGCAGTGTTTGTACCAAAACAAAAAAATCAAACAAATAATAAAAACAGTTGAACCCCAGAGCAGAGTCTATATTGCACTCCTTTATCCCTTTTCAGACAGTTTTTCTTGTTTCCTGACTCCTTAAGAGTTATCCACATGAAGTGCTCCACTCAATTGCTCTAGTCCACAGAGAATGGGGCTTTATTTTAGAGACCAGAGTTCAGCTTTATTTCTCAGAGTTCCAGTTTGCATGGGGACAAAAGTATTTACCTAGTGGGTTTGGTGGTAAAGGAAGTAGTAAATTCTACTGGAACCTCTTATTTGGGGGCTGGAGAAATAGTACTGTAGGTTTGGCTTTTGCCTTGCCCACAGCCAAACTATGTTGTACCCCAAATGGCTTCTGAGGCAAGCCAGGATTGATCCCTGAGCACAGAGGCAGGAGTAAGCCCTGAGCATCACTAGGTGTGGCTCCTAAACCCCTCAAAATAAAATAATATATAAAACACATTATTATATTATTGCTCCAGCCCCAAATCCAAAAATATGCAAATGAATCACTTTAATTTCTTCTTTTTTTGGGGGGGGGTGTCACACCTGGCAGCGCTCAGGGGTTACTCCTGGCTCTATGCTCAGAAATAGCTCCTGGCAGGCTCGGGACCACATGGGGTGCCAGGATTCAAACCACCATCCTTATGCATGCAAGTCAAATGCCTTACCTCCATGCTATCTCTTTGGCCCCTGAATTGCTTTAATCTCTGTACCACCTTTCTGTGACCCAAGTGAATTTAAAACCAACTATCATGAAACCATACTGTTTCTTAGAGTGCTTGTATAAGTAACATTTTTCTGTCAAAAAGGGATTGGGGAGGGGAAAACGTTTATTAAAACCCTGAGCTATAATCTATCTTGCAGTGACACTTCTTTGGCTGAATCTCATCATTATTCATGGCCTTTTAAAAAGAATCCTGACCAAAGCTATAGTACAGTGGGATAAGATATTTGACTTTCACACAGCCAACGTGTTTTATTCCCTGGCACTATATATGGTCACTCAAGTCTGATCCCTAGGTGCAGAACCAGTAGTAAGTCCTGAGTATCGCCGTGAATTCCCCACCAAAGAAAAGATACCACTCCCCATTCCCTTTATTAATGTTGATGTTTCTGTTGTTGCAAAGATCAAGGATCATATACATGCCTGGCTGTGTTGTTCACACATTATTAGCTATGGTGCTGATCCAGAGTAGCATCTCATTGCAGTGCTCACACGCTGGATCACGGTGTCACCAAGATTTGCATACTTCAAGTTGTGATGCTTACAGATGGATAAGCACTCTTTTTGAGGGGCAGGGTTGAGGGATTGGGTTATACCTGGCTCTACTCACAGGATATTTCTGGCTCTGCACTGAAGAATACTCCTGGTCGTGCTCAGGTGACCATATGGGATACTGAGGATTGAACACGGATTGAACACGTTCAAGTCATTCTCCCTACCCACTGTAATATCGCTCCACCCCTGAGGAAGCAATATTAGTTGAGGCACTCATGTTGGTTGACCATGCATGGAGGTCTCTGGGTTCATTGTGCTGTTCATAGCAGTGCCCACTAGAGGTCATTCTTCCGGGATGCAGTGCTCACATGTATGTTCACCAGCATTTCATATTCCTCTTTATTTTATTTTATTTTTTTAATTCTGGGGAAGGGGGTGGGTCACAACCAGCAGTGCTCAGGGGTCCTTCCTGGCTCTGTGCTCAGAAATTACTCCTGGCACACCTTTCCCGCTGTGCTATCACTTTGGATTTTATTTATTATTTTATTTTATTTATTTGTTTGTTTGTTTATTGGATTTGGGCCACACCCAGTGGCGCTCAGGGGTTTCTCCTGGTTCTGCACCCAGAAATCGCTCCTGGCTTGGGGGTCCATATGGGATGCCAGGGGATCAAACCGCAGTTGGTCCTGGGTCAGCCGCGTGCAAGGCAAAGGCCCTACCACTGCAACATCACTCTGGCCCTAGACCCTATTTTTAAAAATGTTCCATGGATTCAACATGAATTACAAAATTAAAAGTCATTTATGATTGAGTTTCAAGCATACAATGTTTTAATACTAATCCCTGCACCCATGCCCACTACCTTCCACCAGTGGCCCTAGTTTCCTTCCACCTACCCACCTACCTCTGACCATGAGAAACCTTTACTTTTTTAGTATATTATTTATTTTTATTTATTCTTTAATACATTTTATTTTTAAATGTTTATTAATATATTTATTTAAGCACAATGGTTACAAACATGTTTGCAGTTAGGTTTTAGTCATAAATCTTTTAATAAATTTTAAATTGAATTACCATGAGATACAGTTACAAAGTTGTTCATGATTGAGTTTCAGTCATACAATTTCCAGCATTCCTTCACCAGTGTACATTTTCTTTTTTTTTTTTTTTTTTTTTTTGGTTTTTGGGCCACACCCGGAGGTGCTCAGGGGTTACTCCTGGCTGTCTGCTCAGAAATAGCTCCTGGCAGGCAGGGGGGACCATATGGGACACCAGGATTCGAACCAACAACCTTGGGTCCTGGATCGGTTGCTTGCAAGACAAACGCCACTGTGCTATCTCTCCGGGTCCGAATGCTCATCATAATACCTATTTTTATGTGTCCCACAAATTCTGATAAGTTGTATCTTCATTTTTGATTTCAGGAATCTTTGATTTTTGTCTCTGACTCACTAGTTGTTCAATAGTAAGGTGTTTAATTTTCAAGTGTTAAAGGTCTTTCTTTGTGTCTGTTTGTAATTCACTTCTAATTTCAGTGCATGCTGATCTGAGAAGGTAGTTGGTACAATTTACATCCTTTTGATTTTATGTTTTATGGTACAACATGCTCTCTGGTCTGTCTTGGAGAATGTCCCCTATGCATTGAAGAATGTGTATCCAGTTTTTGGGGGATGGAGACCCCTATATATATTCTAAGACACTCTTCCTGGGGCTGGAGAGATAGCATATTAGTAGAGTGTTTGCCTTGAAAGTGGCCTGCACAGGACTAAGGGTGTTTGGAATATTGGCATCCCGTATGGTCCCCTGTGCCTGCCAGGAGCAATTTCTGAGCAGAGAGTAACCTCTGGGAACCACCGGGTGTGGCCCCAAAAACAAACAAACAAAAAAAAACAACAAAAAAGATACACTACCATTTCTTTCTTCAGAGCCAGTATATTCTTTTTAGGATTTAGCCTGGTTGACCTATCAAAGGGTTACAGGGCAGTGTTGAAGTCTCCCACTATTATTATGTTGCTATTGATATCTTTCTTTAAATCTATTAGCAATTGTTTTAAATATTTTGCTGGCCTCTTATTGGGTGCATATGTTTATGAGTATGATTTATTTATTGTGTACATATCCCTTAATTATTATGAAATGTCCATCTCTGTCCCTTAACTTTTTAAATCTAAATTTTTTTTTAAGTTTTTAGTTTTTGGGCCACACCCAGCGGTGCTCAGGGGTTACTCCTGGCTGTCTGCTCAGAAATAGCTCCTGGCAGGCACGGGGGACCAAATGGGACACCAGGATTCAAACCAACCACCTTTGGTCCTAAATAGGCTGCTTGCAAGGCAAATGCCACTGTGCTATCTCTCCGGGCCCTAAATCTAAATTTTGTGTTGTCTGATATTAGTATGGCCGCCAAGCCTTTATTTTTTTAAGGCTTTTTATCCTGAGGACAGGAATTCTGGTGATACCCAATCAGCTGGGTCAGAGAGTCAATGTGAGTGTCTGAGATATAGTGGGGTTAGGGATCAATAGGGCCACCCCCAATAATTTTCAAGGGACATTGAGTCTACATCCATGTGTGATCAGGAGGCCATGTGGCAACAGAGCTAAAACTGGTTTCGGGAACATGCAAGGTATGTTCAGACTCTTGGCCTCTAAAGATTCTTTTTTTTTATTATTGTGACCAATGTGAATTACAAGTCTTTCACAGTTATATTTAAGGTACATAGTGACAGTAAATTAGGGCCTTTCTCACCACCAGTGTTGTCCTCCCTCCACCCTTGTTCCCACCATGCATCCCATACCTCCCACCTTTTCCCCCTGGATTGCTAGTGTAACAGGTCCCCTTTGTATATAACTTGTTATAGATCTTGATTCTGTTGTCATTGACTTTGGGTTTGGCATTTAGGCCTGATCATTATTTATTTCCAATCAATGTTCATGTGACTGCTCTTGGCACCATCCACTCCCCCCACCAATTTATGAGGTAGAACAAGATGATTCAAGTTCTGTAGTCCCATTGAGAAAAAAGCTGGGAGAAGTCCATCTAAGAGTTATCAATATCAATTGAATAGAATAAAGGGAGGAAAAAGAAGCAACAACAGGGGATAGAGTGGTGGCACAAGCAGTAAGCCATCTGCCTTGCACGCGCTAACCTAGGACGGAGTCCCATATGGTCCCCAAGCCAGGAGTGATTTCTAAGTGCATAGCCTGGAGTAACCCCTGAGCATCACCAGGTGTGCCCTACCCAAATAAAGGCAAAACAAGAAGCAACAACAACACATACAGCCACAATAAACAACTACTAAACAACAACAAAGAAAAAAGAGGGAAAGAAAAAATAAGGGAAGGAGGGCTGGTGTGGGGAAATTAGAAAGGAAATTCCCTTGGCCAAAGAGATACAGGATTTCTCCACCCTTGAAGCATACTGTCATGGGAGCAACTACAGGCTCTGGACATGCTCATTATTGAACCCCAAGGTCTTTTTATGGTGCCAGGAAATATTCTGCTCAGTTGTGGATGGCAAAATCATTCCTCTGTAATTAGAGATCTGGTATTTACACAGGCCATAGGATGGAGTCTGAGATAGAGTCTTTCTTTATGGTTCTAGAAATTCTGCTCCATCATGGTTGTTGTAGTCAGCCCTCTGTAATTAGTGATCTTGGTTTTTGCACAGATCCCAGGACGAAGTCGAGGATATAGTCTTTCCTTATGGTTCCAGAAGTTCTGCTCAGTTGCAGTTGTCAAAGTTAGGTCTCTGAAATTCGAGATCTTGGTTTTTGTTCAAATCCTAAGCTGAAGTTTTCTTATTGGTCCCAGGAAAAGTTCTTATTGGTCACAGTTGTCAAAGTTAGTCTCCTGTAATTAGTGATCTTGGTTTTTGTGCATATCAAAGGACAGAGTGTCTTCTGATTTCATCTTACCATTAGGTGATGAGGTTGTTGCTGTTTCCTCATCATCAGGATGTCGTATCAACCTGGTGCAAGTTGGTGCCAGAGAGGTATTAAGAACTCCCCTGGGAGAGTTTGGTTCCTGGTTTTATTGCAGGGAACTGTATTGGTTCTATGGATTGGGATCTGGGGTTCAGGGTTGGATGGTCAATGTCGATCACATGGAGTCTAAGTTGGGTCCCCATGACACATGTTCAGGGTGGGAGGCACCTCTGTATTATAAAATTTATGGGTTGTAATCCCTAGGAGATAAGAATTTGTTTCTATACATAAGATTTCCCCCTTTTTAGTATGCCTATGCAAAGGGGAATGGTGCCATATTATATTGCTGGTGAATTTGGGGGTAAGAATGACAGGCTATATAATCTCTGTGCCATGGTTTTTTGGGGGCCACACCTGGTGACACTCAGGGTTTACTCCTGACTATGTACTCAGAAACTGCTCCTGGCTTGGGGACCATATGGGACGCTGGGGATTGAACCATGGCCATTCCTAGGTTAGTGTGTGCAAGGCAAATAAATGCCCTACGCACCTCTCTGGTCCCTCATCTATGGGTTTTAAGAAAAATTAAGGACATTATTGTAATAATGCCCAGAGACAATAGAGATGAGGGCAGGAAGGACTGGCTCACAATATTAAGCTCATCACAAAGAATGGTGAGTGCAGTTGAGAAATAACTACACTAACAACTATCATGATGATCTTAATGAGTGAGAGAAGTAGAATGCCTGTCTCAAATACAGGCAAGGTTGGGAAGGAGGAAGGGGGGCATTGGTGGTGGGAATGTTGTACTGGTGAAGGCAGGTGTTCTGTTTATGACTGAAACCCAACTACAATCATGCTTGTAATCATGGTGCTTAAATAAAGATTATATATATAATAAAAGTTCCTAAATTGTCTTATTCCGTTCTTTCTTTTTTATTTTTTTAATATCTTTTTTTTTTTTTTTTTTTTTTGGTTTTTGGGCCACACCCGTTTGACGCTCAGGGGTTACTCCTGGCTATGTGCTCAGAAATCGCCCCTGGCTTGGGGGGACCATATGGGACGCCGGGGGATCGAACCGCGGTCCTTCCTTGGCTAGCGCTTGCAAGGCAGACACCTTACCTCCAGCGCCACCTACCCGGCCCCTTTTTTTAATATCTTTATTTAAACACTTATTCTGTTATTTCCTGGAAGCACTTTGCTTCCTATTTATATTCTTTTTTTGTTTGTTTTGTTTTTTGTTTCTTGTTTTTTTGGTCACACCTGGCAGTGCTCAGGGTTTCCTCCTGGCTCTATGCTCAAAAATCGCTTCTGGCAGGCTCAAGAGACTATATGGGATGCTGGGATTCGAACCACCAGCCTTCTGCATGCAAGGCAAACGCCTTACCTCCATGCTATCTCTCCGACCCCGAGGCTACTTTTTCATTTGGAAATAAACACTCCAAGAGAGAGGCATTACTATTTTTTTTTTTTTGGTTTTTGGGCTACACCCGGTGACACTCAGGGGTTACTCCTGGCTATGCGCTCAGAAGTCGCTCCTGGCTTGGGGGACCATATGGGACGCTGGGGGATCAAACTGCGGTCTGTCCTAGGCTAGCGCAGGCAAGGCGGGCACCTTACCTCTAGCGCCACCGCCCGGCCCCTAGAGAGGCATTACTATTAAGGTATTAAACATACAAAGAAAATATCAATATTTTGATATTCGTGGGGGGTGGTGAGATCCAGGGCCCATTTCCATCCCACACCATGGTATTGTTAGGTTTGACAAATGGTTTGCAGCAATAAGGGATCAGGTAGTTTCCTTGAGCTGGGGCTTCTTCTGGGGCTGAATCTGGTAGCATGCAAAAATCCACATTTAGGGAGGAGTGTGAGAAGAAGGGCCACATAGAATGAGTCTGCAGGAATGGTGGTTTCAGCTTCTTGCCGGGTCCTGAGATGTGGAACTAAGAGGATGTCCTTTTGCTCTGGGAGCTGGGTGGTGGTTTATTGGGGCAGACAGTTGATCTCAGTATCTAATGAGTTAAGAACTGAAGGTAGGGCTGGAGCGTTGGCAAAGTGGTAGGGAGTTTGCCTTGCATGCAGCTGACATAGAATGGACCTCGGTTCAATCCTCCAGCGTCCCATATGGTCCCCTGAACCAGGAGCGATTTCTGAGCACAGATCCAGGAGTAACCCATGAGTGTAACTGGGTGTGGTCCAAAACCCAAAAATAAATAAACAAAAAGAAACAGGGGGCCAGTTCACTGTCCCTCAGGCCGTTGAAAGACCGGACTATAGTGAAAATAAAAACTATGAACAAATTCCCATGCACACTGCATATATCTTATTTTGAAGTGAAGAAACAAAACGGGAACAAATACATTATGTGGCCCGCGGGCCGTAGTTTGAAGACCCCTGAGCTAGAGCAATAGCACAGTGGTAGGGCCTTTGCTTTGCATGCAGCTGACCTGAATGGACCTGTATTCAATCCCCGGTGTCCAATATGGTCCCCCAAACCAGGAGCGATTTCTGAGTGCATAGCCAGGAGTAACCCCTGAGCATCACCAAGTAAGGCCCAAAAACAAACAAAAAAAGAATTGAGGGTAAAGAGGGTTAAATATGGAGGAATAACGGATCAGGATTGGGGGGGCAGAGGATATAAGAAGTTCTGAAGGGGGAGGGGGTAACATATAAGAGGGGCTATATACAGTATAGGCATGGATTGTTTACAGTAAAGTTTAGGCAGACAAAGAGGAGTCCACTGTATACAAACTCATGCCCACTTATAGACAGACATTTGATATCTTTTCATAAGTTGTTGTTGGAGGACTGACCCTCATAGGATGGGTCTGAGCACTTAAGAAATAATTGAATCGGGGCTGGAGAGATAGCACAGTGGTAAGGCATTTACCTTATACACAGAAGGATGGTGGTTCGAATTCCGGCATCCCATATGGTCTGCCTGTCAGGAGAGATTTCTGAGTCAGGAGTAACCCTGAGTGCTGCCCTGTGTTACCCAAAAACCAAAAAAAGAGATAAATAAATATCTACAGTATAGATTAGTAGAGAAAGAAAAAGATAAGAGGGATAAATAAAGAAAAATAAGTAAAAAATTGAGATTCAGGGTTTCTCTGCCCTTGAAGCATACTGCCATGGGAACAACTACTGGCTCTGTACATGCTCCTTACTATACCCAAGGTCTTTCTATGGTACCAGGAAACTTTCTGCTCAGTTGTAGATGATAAAATCAGGCCTCTGTAGCTAGAAATCTTGGCATTTGCACAGGTCATAGGACAAAGTCTAGGACAGAGTCTTTCTTTACTGTTCTAGAAGTTCTGTTCCATCATTGTTGTTATAATCAGTCTTCTGTAATAAGTGGTCTTAGTTTTTGCTCAGATTCTCGGCCAAAGCCTAGGATAGAGTCTTCTTCATGGTTCCAGAAGTTCTGCTCAGTCTCAGCTGTCAAAGTTGGACCTTACTTACTGTGGCTGTGCAAAAAAAAAAAAAAAAGTGGGGAGCAAAAAACCTTGCCACACCAGCAGTCCTTCCTTTATTATTTTTTTATTTTTATTTTTCTCTTTTTTCCTTCTTTTTCTTCCTTTCTTTTATTTCTTTTTCACTCTTGTGGTTATTATTTGGTGATTTGTTTTTATTTTTTGCTGGATGCTTTTTATTTTTTTGGTAGTTACTGTCTTTTTTTTTATTGTTGTTTGTTGGGTCTTTATGTTATGTTTTTCTTTTTTTCTTTTTTTTCCAAGCAGAACCACTCAACTTGAATCATCTTGTTCTCCCTCATGAATTGAGGGGAAAATAAAAAGGAACTGTACCAGGACCAAACAGCTGTATGAACATTGAGTGGAAATTAAAAATGATCAGATTTAAACACCAAACCCAAAGTCAACAAAGAAATCAGTACCCCATCTACAACAAGCTATACACATAGGGAAACAGTTACAGTAGCACTCCAGGGGGGGAGGGTAAAGGAGGGAGATGCTGGGGAAAGAGGTGGAGGGAGGACAACCCTGCTGGTGGAAATGGCTCTGATTAATTGTCATTATGTACCTCATATATTACTGTGAAATGGGACCGGAGAGATAGCATGGAGGTAAGGCCTTGCATGCAGAAAGATGGTGTTTCGAATCCCAGCGTCCCATATGGTCCCTCAAGCCTGCCAGGAGCAATTTCTGAGCGTAGAACCAGGAGTGATCCCTGAGCGCTGCTGGGTGTGACCCAAAAACCAAAAAAAAAAAAAAAAAAAAAAAAAAAGAAAGAAAAGAAAGAAAATATTGGGGCCGGGCGGTGGCGCAAGAGGTAAGGTGCCTGCCTTACCTGCGCTAGCCTTGGACGGACCACGGTTCGATCTCTCGATGTCCCATATGGTCCCTCAAGCCAGGAGCGACTTCTGAGCGCATAGCCAGGAGCGACTTCTGAGCACTTAGCCAGGAGTAACCCCAGAGCGTCACTGGGTGGGGCCACAAAAAAAAAAAAGAAAGAAAGAAAATATTACTGTGAAAGATTTGTTATTTACTTTTGGTCACAATAAAAATTATTCTAAAAATTGAGCCAGCACCTCGGAGTGGGAAGATTATCCAATTTCTAGGCACTTCATCAATGACAGGAGTGAACTTTGCTAAATGAAACCTTCAGGGTTAGATTGTGACTCCACCCAGTCCTTTTTTGTTTTGTTTTGTTTTGTTTTGGGGCCACACCCGGCAGTGCTCAGGGGTCACTCCTGGCTGTTCTCTCAGAAATAGCTCCTGGCAGGCACGGGGGACCATATGGGACACCGGGATTCGAACCAACCACTTTTGGTCCTGGATCGGCTGCTTGCAAGGCAAACGCCGCTGTGCTATCTCTCCGGGCCCTCCACCCAGTTTTTTTTAAGGAAATTATTTGCCTCCAACCTTTGACTTTGAGTCTATGTTTGCTCTCACCATTCAGATGTGTTTCTTGTAGGCAGCAAACCATTGGATTCAATCTTTTTAATAGGAATTTTTTCATGGCTTATTTAAAAAAATTTAGTTGATAATTTTTATATTAATATCTTTATTTAAACACCTTGGTTATAAATATGATTATAGTTGGGTTTTAGTCAGGTAAAGAACACCCCCCTTCATTGGTGCAACATTCCCACCATCAATGTCCCAAATCTCCCTCCTCCCCACCTCACCCCCACCGGTACTCTAGACAGGCTTTTCACTTACCTCATTCATTCATATTGTTATGTTATTTCTCTAACTGCACTCAGCACTCTTTGTGGTGAGCTTCATGTCGTGAGCTGGACCTTCCAGCCCTCCTCTCTTTGGCTCTGATGATTATTGCAAAAATGTCTTTTTCTTTTTCTTTTTTTTTACATTATCTTTATTTAAACACGGTGATTACAAATATAATTGTAGTTGTATAATTACAGTCATGTAAAGAACACTCCCCTTCACCAGTGCAGGATTCCCACCACCAATTTCCCAGATCTACCTACTCCCCACCCCACCCACACCTGTACTCGAGACAGGCTTTCTTTTTCCCTCATTCATTCACATTGTTATGATAGTTTTCAGTGTAGTTATTTCTCTAACTGCACTTATCATTCTATGTGGTGAGCTTCGTGTCATTAGCTGCACCTACATGGGAGGATGCGGGGGAAGTAAGGGTTGGGACTGAGGCAGTAAAATATTAGAAATGAGCTTTGTAGGGTAGTATCAAGGTCCCAATACAAGATGGATATTATGGATATATAGAATATATGCACACAATACTATCAATATGAAAACAAAGAGAAAAAATTTTCACTGACTGTCCCAATATAAACCAGTGCTAGAACAGCCTGCCCTCCTCCCAGAGCACATTCCCATTAGTGTAGGAGAGATAGGGGGAAAGCCTGTTGACTGCTATAGAGTCCACCTACACTGGTGCCCAGGGAAAAACTGAAGTCCAGGGGAGAAAAACCCTATACCTGGCAAGAGCTGGTCTCCAAAATCAAGGACAAAATCGGAAGCCAGATGTCTGCCTGCCCTCCTCCCCATGCACCTCCCCACTGAGTACGGAGGGAGGGGGCAACCTGAGGACCACTAAGAGTCCACCTGAACCCACTTCTGGCCATCTGAGCTGGCACCCAGGGAAGGCCTGGAGTCAGGGGAAAAAGACAAGGATGGCTGGGGGCTTGCCACGCCTCCCAGCACTCCCCAGGCTAGGGAGAAAAGCTCTGGTATGGGGCTCTCCAAATGCTATACCTAGCAAGAGCTGGTTTCCAGAATCAAAGAGGAAACCGGAAGCCAGATGTCTGCCCCCCCTCCTCCCCATGCACCTCCCCCCTGGAGTACGGAGGGAGGGGGGAACCTGAGGACCACTAAGAGTCCACCTGAACCCACTTCTGGCCATCTGAGCTGGCACTCAGGGAAGGCCTGGAGTCAGGGGAAAAAGACAAGGACGGCTGGGGGCCTGCCAAGCCTCCCAGCACTCCTCAGGCTAGGAATAAGTGTCCTGGTAAGCTCAGTTTTTCTGATCTATTAGTTCAGTGTGAAAATTTCTAATTTCAGTTGACAAGTCTTCTTTTTTTTTTTTTTTTTTTTTTTTTGGTTTTTGGGTCACACCCGGCAGTGCTCAGGGGTTATTCCTGGCTCCAGACTCAGAAATTGCTCCTGGCAGGCACGGGGGACCATATGGGACGCCGGGATTCGAACAGATGACCTCCTGCATGAAAGGCAAATGCTTTACCTCCATGCTATCTCTCCGGCCCCGACAAATCTTCTTAATGCTTAATTTTGCTCCAGTCAAGTTTATCGACACTTTTTTTTTGAGCTCCCTGAACATTTTCCATAATTCTACTCTAAACTTCTTTTTTTTTTTTTTTTTTGTTTTTGGGCCACACCCATTTGACGCTTAGGGGTTACTCCTGGCTATGCGCTCAGAAATTGCCCCTGGCTTGGGGGGACCATATGGGACGCCGGGGGATCGAACCACGGTCCTTCCTTGGCTAGCGCTTGCAAGGCAGACACCTTACCTCTAGCGCCACCTTCCCAGCCCTACTCTAAACTTCTTGAGAGTATACCTATTTGTTTCCTACTTTTTAGATTATTAGAGGAGCCATCTTGATTTCTGTAATTATGGGGGTGTACTGCAAAATTACTCCATTGACCAGGCTGTAGATTGCTTCTTAAAATGTGCAGAAATGGAATTGAGGGGTTACAAGATAAGTTTCGGGTGTGGGTCCTGAAGAGATTATAGTCCTTGGATGTAGGTAGGCTCAGCAGAGGAGAGGTAGAGAGCAAGGCCGCTGTGGTTTATAACTCTCTGAGTACCCAATCACGGCAGGAATTGGCCCCACGTGCATTGGGTGGGGGCATCTTACGGGGTGTGGGTCCTGAAGAGGTTATAATCCTTGGATTATTTTTCTTTTTCTTTTCTTTTTTTTTTTTCGTTTGTTTGTTTTTGGGCCACATCCGGATGTGCTCAGGGGTTACTCCTGGCTGTCTGCTCAGAAATAGCTCCTGGCAGGCACGGGGGACCATATGGGACACCAGGATTTGAACCAACCACCTTTGGTCTTGGATCGGCTGCTTGTAAGGCAAACACCACTGTGCTATCTCTCCGGGCCTGTCTTTTATTTTTCTTAAAACCCATAGATGAGTGAGACCATTCTGTGTTTATCTCTCTCCCTCTGACTTATTTCACTCAGTATAATAGATTCCATGTACATCCATGTATAGGAAAATTTCATGAATTCATCTCTCCAGACACTGCATAATATTCCATTGTGTATATGTACTACAGTTTCTTTAGCCATTCATCTGTTGAAGGTCATCTTGGTTGTTTCCAGAGTCTGGCTATTGTAAATAGCACTGCAGTGAATATAGGTGTGAGGAAGGGATTTTTGAGTTGTATTTTTGTGTTCCTATGGTATAACTTGTATGGGAGCTCAATTTCCAGGTTTTGGAGAAATCTCCATATCGCTTTCCATAAAGGGATTTAATCTTTTGATTCATTTGCCACTCTGTCTCTCTTAAGTGGTATTTCAATCCATTGATATTGAGAGAAATGATCATCATGGGATTTAGTGTTATCCCTTTGTAGGAGTTTGCTGTGTTTGTTGGGTCTACGGTGCCTTAAAGTAGACTTCTCTGTTATTCTTTTAAGGCTGGTTTTGAGTTTGTAAAGTTTTGAGCTGTTGCTTGTTTGTCAAGCTGTGTATTCTTCCTTCAAACCTGAATGTAAGTATGTCTGGGTGAAGTAATCTTGGCAAAGCATTCATTTGGTTGAATTTTGTCACTATATCCCACCACTGCCTTTGGACCTTGAGGGTTGCTTCTGATAATTCTACTGTAAATCTTAAGGATTTGAATCTTAAGGATTAAGATTTAAATCCTTAAATCTTAAGGATACTCCTTCATATGTAACTTAACTTTATAAAAATGCTGTTTTCAATATTCTCTCACTATCTTTGGTATTCATTATCGTGCCTTGAGGTGTTTTTTGCTGGATTTCTTTTACCTGGTAATCTTTGGGCATGTAGGATTTCGTTGTATGCACTATTTAGCTCTGGGAACTTCTCTTCAGTATCCTTGACTCGATTCTTTGTGGGAATTTCCCTCCTGTGTCTCTAAGACTCCAATGATTCTTATGTTATTTATTTGTTTGTTTTGTTTTTTTGGCCACACCAGTGACGCTCAGGGGTTACTTCTGGCTTTGCACTCAGAAATAACTCCTGGCTTAAGATAACATGGGATGCCTGGGATCGAACCGAGGTCCATCCTGGGTCAGCCGTGTGCAAGGCAAATGCTCTACCGCTGCGCTATTGCTCCAGCCCTTCTGACATTATTTATATTGAGTTTATAGCAGACTTCTATTTTCATCGGTTCACAATTTTTTTTTGGTTTTTGGGCCACACCCAACATCACTCAAGGATTACTCCTGGTTCTGTGCTCAGAATTTGCTCCTGGAGGGGCCGGGTAGGTGGCGCTGGAGGTAAGGTGTCTGCCTTGCAAGCGCTAGCCAAGGAACGGACCGCGGTTCGATCCCCCGGCGTCCCATATGGTCCCCCCAAGCCAGGGGCGATTTCTGAGCACATAGCCAGGAGTAACCCCTGAGCATCAAACGGGTGTGGCCCAAAAACCAAAAAAAAAAAAAAAAAAAAAAAAAAAAAAAGAATTTGCTCCTGGCAAGCTCAGGGACCACATGAGTTGCCAGGGTTTGAACCCAGGTCAGCCATGTGAAAGGCAAATGCCCTACCCACTGTACTATTGCTCTTCCTTCTCCATTCACATTCTTTGACGATTTCTTTCCATCTGATCATTTAAGTCTCTTTTATGTATAGAGTTGTTATGCTGCTCATCTTCCAGCTCACTCATTCTGTCCTCAGCAGCTATTCTCTGCTGTTGAGACTTTCCAGTGAGATTTTTATTTTGCCTACCAAGTTTTTCAGTCCTGTTATTTCAGTTTGAAGTTTTATTATTTCTCCTTCAATATTTTTTTATTCTTATTTGTGGTTCTTCCAGTTAGTTCAATGGTTTCTTCGAGTTATTTGAACATCCTCCAAATTTACTTTCAAAAATCTTTATCAGAGAGGCTATATAGGTGACAGGTAATTGTTGGGTGTGCAGAGCTATCATCGTCATTTTCTTTTTTTGGTTTTTGGGCCACACCCGTTTGACGCTCAGGGGTTACTCCTGGCTATGCGCTCAGAAATTGCCCCTGGCTTGGGGGGACCATATGAGACACCAGGGGATCGAACGGCGGTCCGTCCATTTGCAAGGCAGACACCTTACCTCTAGCGCCACCTTCCGGGCCCCAATTATCATCATTTTTCTAAGCATGGCAGTGTTCTGCATTTTCCCCATTGTGTCCTTTATAGTGTGGTGTTTTCTACTTTTTGTGCTGGGGTTATTTGACTAGAGGATATGTGTGTGGCTGTGGAGCAGAGTGGCCATGCTCTTTTCATTGCACAGATCTCACTGTGTCCTATCTGGGCCTCAGGGTGGGCACCACTTGCTGCCACCTCTAGGGGGTGGGTGATGACTCACCAAGCTTTTCTACACCTTGTCTGGGTTCTGTCCAGGTCTATTTTGTTTGTTCTGAAGCCATACTGGAGTAAACATAGGAATTACTCATAGGTCTGTGCTTAGGGAACATTCCTGGTAATGCTAAGTAGAACCTGTCCAGTGATATGAATTGAAAGTGGGGTTATTTTTATGTAAAGCTACTCCCAAATGTTTCTTTTTTTCTTCTTTCTTTTTTGGGAGGTCCACATCTGCTGATGCTCAAGGGTTACTCAGAAATTTATCCTGAGGGAGCACCAAACCCTACCACCCCAGCACCCATACTTTTTCTTGTTTTGTTTTGATTTGTTAGTTTTTGACTTTATTTTCCTTCTCTTTGTTCTTTCACTTTTCTTTCTTTTTCACACGTGTTATTATTTAGAGATTTATTTTTATTTTTATTTGCTGGGTCCATTTTTTTCTTTTTTCCTCCATTTTTCTTTTTTTTTCTTTTCTCCTTTCTTTTTTTGGTAGTTGTCACCAAATTTTTTTCTCCCCTTTTTCTTATCCCTTTTTATCTCCAATGACGGTGGAATCAATGCTCAATCTACAACAAACTGTAAAGTGGAGACCAGTTGCACTGGCATACTGGGGGGTAGAGGAGGGAGATGTGGGATGTATGCTGGGAATAGGGACGGAGGGAGTTCAGCACTGGTGGTGGGAATGCCCCTCATTCATTGTCACTATGTAACATAAATGATGCAGTGAAAGATTTGTAATGCATATTGGTCACAATAAAAATTAAAAAAAAAAAAGAAAAAAGAAAAAAAAGAAATTTATCCTGAGGTGCACAAGGGACTGGATGGAATGACAGGATCAAACTAGATTTGATAAAATAAAAATCACCAACAGGGGCCAGAGGGATAGTACAGAGGGTAGGGTGCTTGCTTGGACACACATAATTGACCCTGATTTGATCCCTAGCAGTGTTAGTGTCCCTTAAATTTTGCCAGAAGTGATCCCTGAGTGCAGTGCTAGGAGTAAGGCCTGAACTCTACCAAGTGTGGCCCTGAAACAACAAACATGTATTAATCACCAGAATAGGCCTGGAAATAGTATAGCCCTTAGGGAAAATATTCCTGACCAAAGTTTGATACCTATCATCAGATTGTCTCCCAAGCATAACAGAGGTGGCCCTAGGGACAGACAAGCATAGCCTGGGTGACCTGGTGGGCCTGGGACCACAGAGTCTGCTCAGTACTTTGTCCTGGATTCAGGCTGCCACTAAGTATCTGTCCCAATTGTTTGAGTAATGGATGGGCCTGGCTCTCAGGCCCTGTGAGCATCACTTGGGAGGTCCCCCCAAATAAGTCAATCATAAATATTGCCAGCAAATGTAGTAGAGCAGGAGGCAATCAAAAATACTTTGTCTCTTTTTTTTATTCCCCTGAGGGGGTGCACCGTTCCTGAAGGTACTGCAATACCAGGTCCATGCGTGGAATGGATGGAACAAGCTCCTATCCCAGTTCCTAGTGCCAAAAATCCATCTAATATATTGTCATGAGATAGACAGTGTATCAGATATTAAATTGATAAGAACAGATACTACACTTGATCTTAGACAAAAGGCCAAGAAGCAATACTTTGTCTCTTTCTAACTTCTTTCAAATGCAAATTTCACTTCTCTTGCAGGCATTCTGCTTAGCCAAAGTATATTAATCAAAAAAGTCTGTTTCAATGTAATATTATGCAGCTACAAAGAACAATGAAATAATTCAATTTGCTGCAACCTTGTTGGAACTGGAAGATATCATGTTGAGTGAAGTAATCCAGAAGAAGAAAGATAAACACAAGATGATCTCAGTTATCTGTGGTACATAGAATAACTAGATGAGAAAATTTAATGTAGCAAAAAAGGATGTCTAGATCATTCTTTTAAAAATTTTCTTTATTTTAGATACTGTGGTTTACAGAATTGTTCATAATCTACTTATATTTGGCATTCCATATTCCACCACCAACATAACATTGCCTTGACCTTGGTCATAATTTTCCCAACATTTGCTGTCCCTTGACATGTAGGAATAATTTACTTACTATTATGTGTATTTCTAATGGGAAATCATAATTTAAATTATTGGTGTGTCACAATAAGTAGATGCGCAGCCCACAAATTTAAGGATCTACAATGCTGGGCTAATGAACTCATATGGCAACAGCAGTGTGATCAAGATGTGAGGCTGGTATGTCTATGAATTTTTCCTGCTAGATGAGCCTCTCTTTCAAGAGTTATATGAGTTTATGGTGTTGGCAGCTGCACAGACATGGCAGAAGGCTCTGGTTTGTGGGCATGGCTGCCAGGGACATTTGGAAGTACAGAGGCAAGGTGGCCCTGTTGACTCTAAAGGTACCTGGAGATGTCAGCCGTGCAACCAGCATATCTGGAGCATTTGTCGACTGAGAATCTCTGTAGAGATGATGAGTGGAGAAGCAGTGAAGCTGGGTCATTGATGTGGAGGCAGTTGTAGGGTAGATCTGTGTGTAGTTCCCAGGGCTTAAGTGGTGGTGTTAGATCCTGAGGCCCTGAATATAGCATCATAACTGTAGAAGCTTGTAAGTTTATTCACCCCTTCCCCCTCCGTTCTCAGAAAATGCTCTCAGTCACATTCTTGGGCCAATTCCAAGAAAATGAAATGTCAGTTTGTACTGTAGAGTGGTCAAGGTCTTCTTGCTATAAAGGTCATTCTGTTTTTCAGCCCAAACGGTATCAGAACAGATAAGGGAGGACAGGAGTTAGAACATATGTGAGACATATGTGTAAGGGATTGACACAGAGAGTGAAAATGAAATTGAACCAATCATGTATACTGTAGAAGTTAAACTGATTGTATTAACCAATGAAATGTTTAGCCTGCTAACCCTATATAAACTGCTTGCTAATTTCACTAGGAGTTCTTGTCATATTACACTGGTTGGATGAGACTTGGTCCTCAGCTAGCAGAATAAACTCCCTTTTGCATATTACATTTATTAGAGGTGGCCTTTGACTCTCAGTGCCGACTGGGTGGTCTACTCAGACCTTAACAGTGGTGGTGCAATCAGCTATGAGATCAATATCACCCTTCATACTATAATTTAGGGAGAAGAAGGACCGTGAAGGAAAGAATTCAACTCTGGAAGGAAGATGAGTATGGGAAGTAATGGGGGGGGGATAGTGGTTAGGGCCTCAGTCTTACTGATGATGTGAAAGAATGCCATATCTAGATATCCAAATCATAGACTTAACACTGAAAACATGAGATCTAAGCTACAACCACTGAACTTTGTAATGTGTCTGTCAAGAAAGCAGGCGAAGTTGGGGGGATATGGAGGGATGATGGAATATGGAAACACTATGGAAGGAAGTTTACACTGGAGGGGTGTTGGTGTTGAATATTATATACCTAAAACTCAGCTATCAGTAACATTGTAAATCACGGTTCTTTAACTATTTGAAGAAGTCAAGAATAGTACAGTGGGTAAGGTGCTTGTTTTGCATATGAACAACCTGGATTCAATCACTGGCATTCTGAGCCTTGTCTGTTTGTTATTTATTTATTTTTGGTTTATGGGTAAAACCCGATGGCGCTCAGGGCTTACTCCTGGCTCTGCGCTCAGAAGTCGCTCCTGGCAGGCACAGGGTACCATAGGAATGCCAGGATTCTAACTACAGTCTGTTTTCAAATCTGCTGCATGCAAGGCAAACACCCTACTGCTGTGCTATCTCTTTGGCCCCTGTTTATTTTTTTAATAAAAATATTTTTGGGGGGGCTGGAGAGATAGCATGGAGGTAAGGCGTTTGCCTTTCATGCAGAAGGTCATTGGTTCAAATTCCTGCACCCCATATGGTCCCCCGTGCCTGCCAGGAGCGATTTCTGAGTGTGGAGCCAGGAGTGACCCCTAAGCGCTGCCGGGTGTGACCCCCCCAAAAAAAAGAAAAAAAATATTTGGGGGCTGGAGCAATAGCATAGTGTAGGGCATTTGCCCAGGATGGACCTGGGTTCAATTCCCAGCATCCTTTATGGTTCCACAAGAATGCCAGGAGAGACTTCTGAGTGCAAAGCCAGGAATAACCCCTGAGTGCCACCAGGTGTACCCCCCCCCAATTTTTTTTTAGCTTTTGGGCTACACCCAGCAGTGCTCAGGGTTTACTCTTACTCTGTGCCAAGGAAGTGGTATTGGTGGTGCTCAGGGAGACCGTCTGGGATACCTGGGTCAGCTTTGTGTTAGGCAAATGCCCTATCCACTGTACTATTGCTCCAGGCCTTTGTTTTGCTTTTAAAGTGCTAGCTAGGGCCAGAACAATAGTACTGTGGGTAGGGCAGTTGCCTTGTACTCAGCCAATCCTATTTTGATCCCCAGAATACCAAATGATTCCCCAGCCTGTAAAGAGATATCTCAGAGTGCAGAGCAAGGAGTAAGTCCTGAGCATCTCTGGGTGTGCCCGAAGCACCAAAAATGAAAACCAAAACTTGAAGTACTGAAGATTGAACAAGGCCTCACACTTGCAAGGAAAATGCTCTGTCCCTGAGCTAAAACCCTGAGTAATGATTTAATTTTGTTTGGGCCACCCCTAGTGATGCTTAGGGGCCACTCTGTGCTTAAGAGTAGATGGGAGCTATGTGAGCCAGAGATAGATAGCATCTAGCTCTGGTCTGGTCTCCTGCATACAAAGCCAGGATTCTGCCATAGAATTATGTTTCCAGTTGACATTGGGCAGAACCTAGGCATAAATAACCTCACACCTGCAGGGTACATCTCTCACTGAGCCACATCCCTGGGGATGCAAGAACCAGGATTTTATCTTCGATTCCATGTGGCACTTAACAGTTTAGGAGACATTTCTCATTTAAGTGGCCTCACACTCTCTCAATCTATATGTCCTTAGGCAAATTAGCTAAATTACTCTGGTAATCTTGTTCCATTAGTACATGGAGGAATCCACAATGCTTGGGATGTGTGTGTATGTGTGTGTATACATGAATGTGCAATTCACAGTTAATAAATATACAAAAACGTGATATCTTACATTAGTTTTTCATTCATTTATTTTTTCAATATACATTTGTCTATTTGAGTGGGTTCCCACCCCTTTTTACCTGTGGCTGCTGTTAATACCACTGCTGCAGGCTCGTGGTTTTCACTCTTTTTTACATATCCTTTTTTTGTTTCTGGTTTGTGGTTATATCCTGTAGTACTCAGGGGCTCCTCCTTAGCTTTTTGCTGAGTGGGGGTTACTGCTGATGGTGCTCACAGTGCTGGTGTTTAAACTTGGGGCTTCCAATTGCAAATCCTACACTCAATTTCTTCAGCTATCTCCCTGGTACCATTTACACCAGTTAATTGGGACAGACCCACTGGTCTAGTTAATAACTACAATGGAGCTCAATGAATGGAGTGGAGCCACATGAAATGCCTGCCTTGACTCTGAGGAGAAGCAGGGGCATGTGTAAAATCACTCCATCCTCTGCTCCTTTTGTTCAACCCCAGATGAATGAGTTTGAATCAGGGTCACACATAAAATAATCCAGACCAGGGTGAGGTGAAACATGTATAGTCTGGCAGTCTTCTACCTATTATTTCTAGAAATAATTGTTTTTTATTGAGTACAGAGACCACCACCCCCGTGGGGCATTAAGCTCAGGCTATTCTGAACCTGTACCTCCTGGGTTTACAATCTTTGTTTTGGATGAAACCATGTTGTAAACAAACAAATACAAAAAAACCAGGGATGATCTTGTTTTAGGCAAAATAAGGTGTAACCTAACAGGCATGCACTACCAAGCAGGCTGAAAAGGGATTCTCAGGCCTGTAGGCATAAATTAATTCATATGGTGAATTGGGTCCCCAACTGCTAAGTTGGTGAATGGTGAAGAGGAGATGGTTATAGCTGTGACAGCAGAAGGGGCTTTGAACCTAAGAGAAGCTTTAACTTGCTTTTATGGGATGCTGCACTGGTTTCTAGAGTGGCTCATGGGTTGCCATTGAGATAGTTCCCCTCATAACATCAAGACCTCCCCATGGGAAACTGGGGGAGAAATGGGGATTGGGCAAGCAAGCACCACTCAGGGAAACAATATGCAATATGAACCCTGTAATCTCCAGACTCCCATTTTGTTCTGATAAGCAGCTTGCCTGTTTTGGGTGCAGGTGAAGGTGGGATAAAGTGCTGAGTCACAAACAGCAACTGGACAGAAACAGTGCCAAAACCCTTACTGGAAGATTCAATGAACTTGTCCAATAGGATACAACAAGGTTTTCTAGGGTCTGGAGCTATAGTAAGGTGCTTGCTTTCCACATGTTAGGATCCGTGGAAGTCCACCGCCTCAAATAAAGACCACGAATCTTCAGAGAATGCAAAAGCAAAAGCAAGTTTATTGAACTAGCTAGCTAGGGCTTCTGGACAAAGACCAGAGAGCCCCATCAAGGAAAATGGGGAACTTTTATAGTTCAGAAAGGGAAGTTTGAGGGGGTACAGCATCTGATACTAGTGTGTCATAGTGTTGGGTCTTGTGGTGGTCAGCACTTTCTGTCCTTGAAGGCATCCTGTGTACACTCAACAGGAGTTGCAATCCCCAGGGGAGTTATGGGGATTTAATCTTTGTTTAGAATAGTAAGAATAGGTTCTGCTTTTAACATGCATAGCAAAAACACATAACAAAGGTTGTTTGCCATATTTCCCAAGCTTATCCTTCTTAGACTTTTCAATGACTGGCTGGGAGTTGATCTCTGGTGACCCATATGGTCTTTCAAGAACCATTGAGAGTGATCCCTGAGTGCAGTCCTGGAGAATGTTCTGATCACCAATGGGTATAGCCCCCAAACAAAACAATACCAACAGTATGGTTTTCTAGAGCCTAGCCTCTTACTTGTGAAGGCAGGGCACACCAGGAAGTGCTCAGGGCCTACACCTGGCTTGGTGCATGGGGATCATTTTCGACATTGCTCTGTGGATTGTGCTGTGGAATTTGAAGAAAGCAGATAAGGGATTCCCCCCACCCAATGAGTTCTTGAGAAAAACAATAAAAGCAACATTATCATAATCTGTGGGGGAAGTGGGGCTCCACCTGCCAGAGGAAGCTTGGCTAGACTCTGACAAGATGTTTTTCTTTAAGCCTAATTCCCACCTTCAACTCCCACCCCAACCTCACTCAGGTTGGGGTTTTATATTCCCCCCCAAATGCCAGTTAATTAATGCTAGTTACAATTAATTAAGGTCTTTCTTAAAGGGGTGGACCCTTTTTTCGGGTTACAGGGGTAATACAGTAATGTAGGATAAGACATGACAGTATTCATAGAGGGGTATTCTGTCACTCATTTTTTATTTAGTTTTTGGGCCACATCCAGTGACACTCAGAAATCGATCCTGGCTTGGGGGACCATATGGAATGCTGGGGATCAAACCCGAGTCCATCCTGGATCAGCCATGTACAAGGCAAATGCTCTACCACTGCGCTATCATTCTGGACTCTGTCACTCATCTTAAAGTAAACCAAAGTATGATTGCTAGACCCACTTGGTGGACACAAACTGAAGTCTCGGGGCCAGAGAGATAGCATGGGGCCCGGAGAGATAGCACAGCGGCATTTGCCTTGCAAGCAGCTGAACCAGAACCAAAGGTGGTTGGTTCGAATCCCGGTGTCCCATATGGTCCCCCGTGCCTGCCAGGAGCTATTTCTGAGCAGACAGCCAGGAGTAACCCCTGAGCAATGCCGGGTGTGGCCCAAAAACCAAAAAAAAAAAAACCCAAAAAACAAGAGAGATAGCATGGAGGTAAGGCATTTGCCTTGCATACAGAAGGGCGGTAGTTAGAAACCCGGCATCCCATATGGTCCCTCGAGCCTGCCAGGAGTGATTTCTGAGCATAGAGCCAGGAGTAACCCCTGAGCGCTGCGGGATGTGACCCAAAAACAAACAAACAAAAAAAAAAAGAACTGAGGTCTTTTGGGACCAGAGAGATAGCACATGGGTCACAAGTTCAATCTACAGCATCCCATATGGTCCCTTGAGCATTTCCAGGAGTGATTCCTGAATGCTGAGCCAGGTGTAACCCCTGAGCATTGCCAGATATGACCCACCAACCAAAATAAATAAATAAATAAATAGGATTAAGATCTCATAAGACTGAAAATAATGCTTGATGTGTTTGCCCAAAGAAGGCTGTGTCCCACATACTCCCCAGAGAAGCTTCAACAAGAACAAATGGTTGGGGCTGGAGCAATAGAACACCAGTAGGGCGCTTGCCTTGCATGAGACCAGCCCAGGATGGACTCGGGTTCGATCCCTAGCATTCCAGATGATCCCCTGAGCCTGCCAGGTGCGATTTCTGAGTACAGAGCCAGGAGTAATCCCTGAGCATCACCACTGGGTGTGGCCCCAAAACCAAAACAAAACAGAAAGAACAAAGGGTTGCAATAAGGATATGCAGGTGGACACTCAAAGAGCCAAGCTCTTCCTCTTGACAACAGTATAGCAATGGTCACTCTGATCTCCAAGAAAACCCTGTTTGGGCATAGTTTGGGACATTGTGGAAAGGAAAACAAGTTGTTTCTTTATTGGGGGGGGGCTTGACCCCTATCTCTATCTGAGACGTGTATTCTCTGCTCTGGAGAAGCTTATGTTCTCTCTTGAATGTATCAGTGTCTCTTCTGCCTTCATTATCTCTAAATAAAACTATTTTACTTCACTGTTCATCTAGAATTCTTTTCTAGGAGGGACAATGATGTTCAAGGAGACCTGGCTAGAATTTAGGACTTTCTTTTTCTGCAAAGAGAAATTTCTCGCTCCAGCCTGGGTTCCCTGAGAAATAGTCTGATAGGAATCACTTCCTATACAGGCATAACAAGTGGAACTCAGGTGAAGTTTGACGACTGCTTCATTGGGCTAGAGAAACATCAAGTCTATACTGTGCAGGACTTCATTGCAGGTTTTCATCAGTCCTAAAAGTTCCCAGGTACTTTTTGTGGTGAATAAAGAAAGCCTTAGACTCCCATCATGAGATTGCTACTTCTCCCTATTTAAGCCTTGTACATATTCAACGGATTGTGAAACCCACGTAACATACCTACGACGCCCCCCTTTCTCCAGAGGTATGCAGCTTGGATAGTGCTGTCACAAACACCTTGGCTTCATTATGTGATGGATTTGGTGAAGCTCTTTATTACATGGGGAGAGTTCCAGACCACAGTGCCCACATGTCCTGTGCATGTGAGACTTCAGGCCCCAATGAACTGTGTACTCTGTGCGTTAGAACTCCAGGCCCATGGGGCCGGAGAGATAGCATGGAGGTAAGGCATTTGCCTTTCATGCAGGAGGTCATCGGTTCGAATCCCGGCACCCCATATGGTCCCCCGTGCCTGCCAGGAGCAATTTCTGAGCCTGGAGCCAGGAATAACCCCTGAGCACTGCCGGGTGTGACCCAAAAACCACACACACACACAAAAAAAAATAAATAAAAAGAACTCCAGGCCCTGGTGCACACATATGCTGTATGAGAGGGCTAGAGATCCCTGTGCACATGTGCGCCATCTGTGTACAAGAACTTGAGTCCTTGTGCATAGAGAAGTCTGCTGCTGTCAATTTTTGTGACCCCATAGCCAATTAGGCAATTGGGTTTGAACCCATGATTTCAGAAGCAAAGCTAGCCTGGAAAGGTAACTCAAAAGGTAAAGTGGGTGCTTTGGATTCAATCCCTGTCACTACATGGTTCCCTGTGCACTGCCGGGAGCAACACATACCCCAACACCACACCTGTAGTAGTTCCTGAGCACCCCAGTATGTGTATGGCTTCCCTGGAAAATAACAAACGAAAAAGAAGCTAAGCTCTACAGTCATGAATATGGATGGAGCCATAGCAATAAGATAGCAAACAGGGCCCTTTCTTGGACATGACAGAACTAAATTCAATCCCAGAACCTCTTTATGGTCCCCCAAGCTCTCCAGGAGTAATCCCTGAGCGCAGGACAAGAAATAAGCACTTAGCATCACTGGATATGGTACCAAGATCAAAAAAAAAAAAGAAGAAAAAGAAAATGAAGAACCTGCAGATAGTTCAAAAGATTAAGATTGATATGAGAGGAAGCAGAGATACAATGCTGAAAAGTGTTTGTAATAGCTTCTGATTGCTAGTCAAATTCAATAACTGAACCACTGAGTACTCCAGTTCCTTTTGTCCAATGAGTATTGGACATAGTGTATATCTCACTGGCTGTTTGTGACTAGGGAGTAAGTGCTACTTAAGTGTTGGATAAAATCAGAATGTTGGAAAAGAGTGACAGTTCAGTGGGAAAAATGTTTTCCTTATCTAGTGAGTGACCTGGATTCAATACCAGGAAACCCATATGGGGTAAAACCTAACAAGACGGCCAGAGAGATAGCATGGAGGTAAGGCATTTACCTTGCATGCAGAAGGTCGGTGGTTCAAATCCCAGCATCCCATATGGTCCCCCGAGCCTGCCACAAGCGATTTCTGAGCATAGAGCCAGGAGTAACCCCTTAGCGCTTCTATGTGTGACCCAAACCCCCTCCAAAAAAAAATAAAAAACCCAACAAGAGTGATCTTGGAGCACAGAGCCAGGAGCAACATCAGTGTAGCCACAAACCAAAAAATAAAATTAGAATGTCAAGGTGGTGGGGAAAAGTCTGAAAATTAATGATATGTTTGGGAGTTTGTGTGTGGGTTGACTCATGTTCAGTGTTGCTTAGGACTCCTCTTGACTCTTTGCTCAAAGGAGTCATTTCTGCATTACTCAAGGAACACAATGTGATACCAGAAATCAAACCAGGATTGGCCACAAGCAAAGCAAGTGCCTTAATCCATGTATTTTCTTAAGAAGTTAAAAAAAAACTGGGGCGGGCGCGATAGCACAGCAATAGGGCATTTGCCTTGCATGCTGCAGATCCAGAACTGATCTGGTTCGATCCCTAGATTCCCATATGCTTCCCCTGCCAGGAGCCATTTCTGAGTGCATAGTCAGGAGTAACCCCTGAGTATCACCGGTGCGCCCCTCCAAAAAAACTGAAAAGAAAACTGGCACATATGCTGCTCAGGTGTCTGAGAACATTCTCCTGCATTGCCCTTCTTGAGATGTTTACTTTCATGCTCTGTTATGTTATCAGGGCTCTCTCCACCTTTGGAGAAGCCTATAATCTCTCTTGAGCATGTTATTCTCTCTTTTGTATCCTCTCCCTCCCCTTCCTCAGTACCTCCAAATAAAACCTGTTTGGTACTTACAAAAAATGTTCAAAAACCAGTGTTCAGGGGATGAAGAAATAAAATAACTAGGTTGAAGACATGCTTTGATGCTAGAGGCCCAGATTTGATCCCTGGCATTGTGTCCAAGCCAGGAGTTATCTGAGTCCATTATTTGTGATCCAAATAAAACACCTCACCAAAAGAACCCACAAACAGAACCCAGGACTGTAGCTCAGTGACTGAGCACTTTTCCTGAGTATGTGATCCTGGGCACAGCAAAAAAATGTTATAGGTCAGGGAGATGGCTCAAAGGCCTGGTGAGCCTGCTTTGCATGCATGAGACTCGGATTCCATCCCAAGTATCATATGATCCCCCTAGGCAGCAACTAGGAGTGACCCTCAAGCACTGAACCTGAAGTAAGCCCTGAACATCACCAGGTGTGGCCCCCAAATCTACCCCCTCAGAAACAAAGCATTCAAAAGTCACAAAAATGAACTCAGGTATTATTTAGGCATCAATCATTCTCTACAAGCTTTGTGGGAGCTACAGGGAGGCAGAGTTTAGAAATGAGAAAAGAGGAACAATGAGATAATAGCACAATGGGTAAGGTGGGTAAGGCAGTTTCCTTGCTTGGCTGACCCTGCTTCGATCCCCCCACACCTGAGCCCTGCCAAGAGAGAGCACTGAGTACAGAGCCAGGAGTAAGTCCTGAGCATTGCTGGATGTAGCCCCCACCAATAGCACTAACAAAGAAAATGAGGAAGGAAGCCTGGTGTTCACTGTTGAGGGTTCTTCGGGGAGGGCTGGGATCCCAGAAGTTGCCATGTAATTAAAGGACAAGTTTAGAGTCAAGAAGTCGCTTAGCGAGTAGGGCACTTGCCTTGCATGCAGGTTCAATCTTTGGTACCCCTTATGGTCCTCCAAGCCCACAAGGAATAATTCCTGAGTGCAGAGCCAGGAGTAAGTCTTGGGCACCATCAGGTGTGCCACCCCCACTCCCAAAAGGGAAAAGTTTGAACTCAGTTAACTTTCAAAATGGGAGTGCTCCCAAACTGAATATTCTAGGAAGGAAGCAAACCAGTGAACCTCATACAGAGGTGGGCCCTAGAACTGTGCTACATTAGCTTTGGCTGGCTCACAGCCTGACAGCCAATCAGGGAGTTTAGTTAGCACTAGTTGGATGGAGATGGGCCCCAGAGAGTAAGAAAGGAGAAAGCAAATAGGAGCTGACCTCAAAGATATGACCAAACAGTCCATCTTGGAAGAAGACTCCAGTCTGAGGAAGGACTGTCCTACTCTGTTCTAGGGAAAAAACCAGGCCCCCGAGGGGCCCCGACAGGACTTGTTTGCCTTGTGGTTTGTGCACTTCCTGTTCCTGGCTCACTGCGGAAGTTCCTCTTCTTACCCTGAACCATAGACTAGCTGCAAAAACCAGGGCAGAAAGCGACATGAGTGGGGTCCCTGTGGGAAGCCGGCTAGGTGGCCATGGAGGACCTGGAGCTCAGCAAAACATTCCTTCGAACCTCCTCCAAGACCACGAGAACAAGCAAATCTTCGAGATGCTTGGACGGAAATGCTGGGTGAGCTAGGGGTTCTCCTGGCCCTTTGCCCCGTCTCTCTTCTTTCGTCCTCTCCCTTCTCTTCCCCATCCTTCTTTTCTCCCCTTTCTCCTTTTTCTCTTTTCCCTCCCTGACATCTCATATCTTAGAATTCACTTCTGCTGTGCTAATCGATCCCAGGAAGACCTCCCTCCATGTTTTTATTTCTCTCTCTGTGCTTCTATTCTTCATGTTCTCCAGGCCCTAACAGCAATGTGCACAGAGGACTGGGTCCAGCTCCCAGACCCTCTAATTATTCCTAGTTGAATTCCACTGAGTTCTCTTCTCCCCTCCCAGACATTGGCCACGGCTGTTGTTCAGTTGTACCTAGCGTTGCCTCCTGGAGCTGACCACTGGACAAAGGAATATTGTGGGGCTGTGTGCTTTGTGAAGGATAACCCCCAGAAATCCTACTTCATTCGTCTTTATGGACTTCAGGTGAGGACCCCTAACATGACATACAAACCAGTTTTCAACCCACAAACCCAAATATTTGTCCATAGGAGACCCTCACACTTCTGAGTGATCAGAGACTCTCTGATCCCCAGCACCAAAGACCTCACCCAGGCATAAAATTCTTTGCCTTTCTAAGTCTGCAGAAACTAATCTCTGAATCTTTATTTCAAGGTCTCTAAATCCCTAAATATTAGTATTATCATAAGCTCCAAACAAATGAGCTGTATTGGGGGGCTGGAATTTTAAGACAGAACGTCAAACATGAAAGGCATTTTCTTTACCACAGACTCACATCCCTGGCTCTGAGCATCATCTATTTTTAACCTGTATTTGAATCCTATTTACCCCAATAAAAATTCCTGAATCCCTTACTCTGAGGTCAAATTTCTGTTTCACAAAACCCAAACCTGAATACACCAGTAGATCTCAAACTCCAAATCTGTCCCTTTAAATATTTTTTGTTTGTTTGTTTTGGGTCCCACCCGGAGGTGGCACTCAGGAGTTACTCCTAGCTCTGCTCTCAGAAATCGCTCCTGGCAGATTCAGGGGACCATGTGGGATGCCAGGAATTGAATCACCATTGGTCTTGAGCGGCTGTGTGCATTTCTACCGCTGTGCTATCTCTCTGTCCCCAAAGTTATCCATGTAAATCCACATCATGGACCCCAGGATTCTTTTATTAAAACTTTTATTAAAATTTCTTTTATTGGGCCTGGAGAGATAGCACAGCGGCATTTGCCTTGCAAGCAGCTGATCCAGGACCAAAGGTGGTTGGTTCGAATCCCGGTGTCCCATATGGTCCCCCGTGCCTGCCAGGAGCTATTTCTGAGCAGACAGCCAGGAGTAACCCCTGAGCACCACCGGGTGTGACCCAAAAACCAAAAAAATTTTTCTTTTATTATAGCTCCTAAACTATAAATGCCCAATATGCATTCTACAGGCATAATACCAAGTTTAGGGCTGGATAAATGTATAGGAAATAAGGTGTTTACATTGTACTTGGCCAACCCAGGTTTGATCCACACACCACATGGCGTTCTCTGAATACCACCAGGAATGATCTCTGTGCACAGAACCGGCAGTAAGCTCTAAGCACTGCTGGGTATGGCCCAAAACCACACACCAAAAAAAATTTTTGTTGCAGTATTGGCACTAGGGATGGAACTCAGAGCCTCACACGAGCAAGGCAAGTGTTCTACATGTGAACCACATCCCTAACCCCTAAATACATCCTCTAAGTCCATATATATGGGCCAAGCCTAAGATCATCAAGATTCTGGATTCATCAAATAATCATCAAACACCTAAGTCAGTGCTCCAAGAATATCAAACTGCACGTATCTTAGCTGAAACTACCTTCAGACTGCCACTCCTACAAGGTTTGAACCTCAAATCTCACTGGAAATGTACATATATATAAATTATAAACACATGTCTAAATTAAGTCCTCATAAAGGAAATGTGTAAAATAGAGCTAATGAATGGGCTGTGTTTCTGGAGTCTGAAAAATATCAAATTTAAGTCCCCCAATTCCTTAGGGTTCAGTCCCTAAACCCTAAATTCAAATCCTTTGCAGTAATACCCAATCTCTAACCCTTCACATTTGAACTTAGAATCCCTACTTTTTTAGGTTTTGGGTCACACATGTAGTCCTAAGGGGTTACTCCTAACTCTGAACTCAGGAATCACTCCTGGTGGGCTCAGGGAAACCATATGGGACACTAAGGATCAAACCTGGGTTGGCCATGTGTAAGGCAAATTCCCTACCTATTGTACTATCTCTAAGCCCTCATCTTTTTATTGGTTTTGGGGCCACACCAGTAGTGCTCAGGACTTACTTCTGGTTCTGCATTCAAAAATTATCCTGGCAGACTCAGAGGACCATATGTTATGCTGGGGATCTAACCTGGGTGGGCTTGTACAAGGCAAACATCCTACCCATTATTTTATCGCTTTTAAATTTATATTAGAAATATAAATTATTTTATTTAAAGACGATGTGTCACATAGTTGATAACACACTTGTCTTCAGGTAAGTGTGAGCAAAATTATTTTTTAAAAAGAAAGAGGGGCCAGAGCAGTGGTGCAAGCGGTAGGGCATTTACCTTGCATGCGCTAGCCTAGGACAGACCACGGTTTGATCCCCTGGTGTTCCATATGATACCCCAAGCCAGGAGCAATTTCTGAGTGCATAGCCAGGAGTAACCCCTGAACGTCACTGGGTATGAACAAAACCAAAAAAAATAAATAAGGAAGGAAAAAAGGAAGGAGGGACGGAGGAAGGAAGGAAGGAAGGAAGGAAGGAAGGAAGGAAGGAAGGAAGGAAGGAAGGAAGGAAGGAAGGAAGGAAGGAAGGAAGGAAGGAAGGAAGGAAGGACAGGTGCTGTGACAGGGAATTGAAGGAAAGGAAAGAGGAAGGAAGGAAGGAAGGAAGGAAGGAAGGAAGGAAGGAAGGAAGGAAGGAAGGAAGGAAGGAAGGAAGGAAGGAAGGAAGGAAGGAAAAATAAAGAGTAAAGTAGCAAGAAAATTTGTGAAAATCATTGTGAAATTCATTTGTGAATGAATTCAGAAAATTCATTTGTGAAAATCATTACAATGAGGTCATTAAGTCAGTGTCAAAATTTTGAGGCCAGAGCTATAGTACAGCAGATAGGGTGTTTTCCAATTTGAGTTCAATCCTGGTATCCCATATGGTCCCCCAAGCACTGGCAGTCATGATCTCTGAGCAAAAAGCCCAGAGTAGCCCCTGACACTGCTGGGTGTGGCCCCAAAACAAAAAAAATGCTATTCTTTTTTTTTTTTTTTTTGGTTTTTGGGCCACACTCGGCGGTGCTCAGGGGTTACTCCTGGCTGTCTGCTCAGAAATAGCTCCTGGCAGGCACGGGGGACCATATGGGACACTGGGATTCGAACCAACCACCTTTGGTCCTGGATCGGCTGCTTGCAAGGCAAACACCACTGTGCTATCTCTCCGGGCCCAAAAAATGCTATTCTTAAAATGTTTTAGTAAGCTCTTGTTGCTAGTTGATCATTTTGTTATTTCCGTTGTTTCTGAACATTAGGTGACTTATATACACATTGGCATCTAAATTGATGTGTTCTTATAGGGATGACAACAATAAAAATATTGGAGTTTTGCACAGCCATGTGGTTTAGGACCTTTAAGCACTACTCCTTATACTATGGCTCTTGTGGGATATGTTTTTGGTTGCCAGGGCTTCTGGAATTACAAGAAGGTGAGGAGGGTGTGAAAGAGTGCCCCTACTTGTTCAAAAATAGTCCTGGAGATGTCAGCCCAAATATTGGTGTACCTGGAATTTTGGTCAGATTGGTGTCTCTAAAAAGAGCCATAGAAGAGTAATGAAGCTGGGCCATTGGTGAAATAGAAATTGTGGGTGATGGGTGCAGCAGGAATGGCATCAGTAGGATGGAGACTTGGCTCACCCTCTCCTCCTGAGATTGCCAGCTTTCAGCTGTCTGGCTGGTGTCTTTATAATTTTTGTTGCTTGGTTTACATATCTCTTGAGAACAGAGTGAGTCTATGGAGCTGGCCAAATGTAGATATGAAAACTGTGTACCTGTCCCCCATTTTTTCTGATGATGATGCCAAAAGTCTTTAAATCAGATTCAAGGACCCCTAATTTTAGCCACTGTACTCTATGCCAAGAAAATGTGGGCTTAACAACAGAGCTTGTCTCAGTGGCCGTGACCCTGCTCCTTTCCAGGCTGGCCGACTGCTCTGGCAACAGGAGCTGTATTCCCAACTGATCTACTCCACTCCGACCCCCTTCTTCCATACCTTCGCTGGAGATGTAAGTGGCAGCTTGACCCGTGGGCATCAGGTGGGGTTTGGAGAAGAAAATGAGGTAAGTTGTGGTGTGTAGAAGACTGTTGACATCAAATCTTGTGTAGGGCTGCCAAGCAGGGCTGAATTTTGCAGATGAGGGAGAGGCTCAGGCCTTTCAGGCTCTGGTGCAAGAGAAGATCCAAAAAAGAAATCAAAGGCAAAGTGGAGGTGAGAAGGCCCGGGGTACGGTAGAGGGGCAAAAAGAACTTGGCAGAGTCGATTCAAATGTGCAGAGCTGGAACAAATCTTCTCATGGTTCTGTTTTCCCATCTTACTACAGACAGACGCCAGCTCCTCCCGCCACCAGCACCATCCTCTGAAGGTGAATCTTCCAGAGAAAGTAGATTGGTCAATAACACTGAGTTCCTGAGTCTGTGACAGGGCTGTGATAGCTGTCTGCTTATTATATCTTTTTAGAGAGAAGAGGAGGGCTACCACCCCTGCCCCCGCACACAGGTAGAGAACAAGGGGGTGAGTGCTCATTCTTCTCTGTGTCTCTGTCTAGATAACAAGGACTGGATGGTTGGATAGATGGATGGATGAATATGTGTGTGTGTGTGTGTGTGTGTGTGTGTGTGTGTGTGTGTGTGTATGGATGGGTGCATGAATGGATGTAACTATTGGTGGGTATATAGATGAAATGATGGATGGATAGCTGGGTGGGTTGATGGTTGATTGGAGGGGTGGATGGATGGATGGGTAGATGGGTGACTGGGCTGCTGGACAGATGGATGAATTAATTGATTCATGGGTAGGTGATAGGTTAATATATATACAAGTGAATGGCTTGGTGGTGGATAAGTGGTTGAGTAGGGGATAAACTTATGGGATAACAAAAATGTGATGATACGGAAACTTATAGGTAAATATATAGATATGCAGAAAAGGACTTCTGTGAGTAGCACACATAGCAAAGTTCAGTGTAGAAGTATCATCAAGATATTTCAGAAGCAGTTTTTGGCACATGAACAGTAGTGATTGTTGGTCCTGGTGCCCCTACAAAGATTTATAGGAAAATGGAGGGGCTGGAGTGATAGCACAGTAGGTAGGGCATTTGCTTTGAACATGACTGACCTGGGTTCTATCCCATAAGGTCCCCCAAGTCTGCCAGGAGTAATTTCTGAGTATAGAGCCAGGAGTAACCACTGAGTGCTGCCAGGTGTGGCCCCAAAACAAACAAACAAAAAGATTCACAGGAAAATGGATATGTGGTAAATAAGTGATTACATTAATGAATAAGTGAATGAAGGAATCGAGCAATTAATAAAGAATGACACAGGGGGCTGGAGTGGTGGTGCAGTGGTAAGGCGTTTGCCTTGCAAGGGGCTGACCCAGGACAGACTTAGGTTTGATCCTCTGGCGTCCCATATGGTCCCCCAAGCCAGGAGTGATTTCTGAGTGCATAGCCAGGAGTAACCGCTGAGCGTCACCGGATGTGGCCAAAAAAAGGAAAAAAGAATGACACAAAATTTTAGTTACTGAAGAAAGCAATGATGAAATGAGTGAATGAATAATTGAACAAATTAGGCATAGAGATAGTACAGATCAAACCCGGACACTGCATAAGATTTCCTGAGCACTGCCAGAAGTCCTGAATACTGGTGGGTGGGTTTTCCCCTCCCTACAATTAATCATTGAACTAGTGAATGAAATAATTTATACTAAAGTGATAAACATGAACTAGCGATAAATACATTAATGGGGGAGAGAGAGCTCTACAGATTGAGCATGTGCCTTGCATACTGGAGGCACTGAGTACTAGAACACTATCAAGAGCAACCCTTGAGTACTAGGTTGGGAGTTACTGCTGTTTACTACTGGATGTGGCTCGCCTACCAAATAAAAAGAATAAAGAAAATAATTAATGAATGTATGGCCTGTTTTCAGAACCTACCTACTTCTCTATAAACCCTGCTTAAATCCTTCCCCTTTACCACTCCCTCCCTAACCTTCAAAAATGTATACTGATTCCAGCATTCCTCTGATACAGGCTACTCTATTTTGGTTAGTAAGTGTAGTGTTAAATAATTAACAATGGTGCTGGATAGAGGTGGATGGATGGAGGGATTTTTCTCTGCCATCCCAGGCCACATGGCTCCGCAATCCCCATTTAGCTGGTGGGTCCCAGGTTTAGGTGAACGGTGGAATCAGACTCATCCAGAGACAGGCATCAGGAAGCATCAACTTTATTCATACCCTATCCACCACATGTGTGGCCTATATCATAACCAATTAAGCATTCAGCCATTCTTAGCTAGCCCTGTTTCTTAATTCCTTTCAGCCATCTTCCCTTTGACCTCCATGCTGGCAAAAGCCCAAAAAGCTGCTGGCAAAAGACCAAAAGAGCCTAATCCCCTCTGGTCAAAGCCTTATCTACCTTTTCCAAGACCCCTCCCAGGAAATGGGCAGGGTCTTGCAGGTTAGGTCAAGTTACCTAGGAAGAATGGGGGGATGAGGCTTCAAGTAAGTATGTGGGACAATGGTCACATCATTGTATTTCCCCCCACAGGCTCACCAGCTGGACCACTGTCACTGGGGCTAGTGACAGTGGATATCCAAAACCCAGACATCACAAGTTCACGGTACCGAGGGCTTCCAGCACCTGGGCCTGGACCCACTGATAAGAAACGCTCGGGGAAGAAGAAGATCAAGAAGGCTGATATTGGTGCACCATGTGGATTTAAGTAAGAACCTCTTCCCAGTGTGCCCACAGATGCCAGAATCTGGATGGTTAGACAGCAATGAACAGATGCTCAAGGAAACAGCATAAAAAGTATGGGGGTGGTGTAGATAAATAGATGGTAGATGGAGTAGAGAGAGGAACAAAGGGTACAAAATTTCAGGATACTGTTATTTTCAGGGACATGCAACTACAAGTAAATACTCAAATTTTTGTTTTTGTCTTTGTTTTGTTTTGGTCAACCTGGCAGTTCTCAGGGGCCATTCCTGATTGTTCAGAAATTACTTCTAGGGGCCAGAGTAATAGAATAATGGTAGGGCATTTGCTTTGCATGCAGCCGACCCAGGATGGACCCTGGTTCAATCCCTAGCATCCCATATGGTCCTTCGAGCCTGCCAGGAGCAATTTTTGAGCACAGAGCTAGGAGTAACCCCCCCAAAAAACCCAGAGATTACTTCTAGCAGACCTGGAGTACAACAGGGGGTCCTGGGGATCAAACCTGGGTTGGTTGTGTGCAAAGCAAACACCCAACCTGTTGTACTATTGCTCCAGTCCACAAGTTACTACTCTTATAAGGAAGTGTCTCCTTAAATGTTATACCTTAGTCTTTTCACTTATCTCTAGTCATACCCTGTGGAGGCTGGTGGGTCAGTGAGTAGATGAATGAAAGAATTAGTGGTGATGGGCCGGGAAGGTGGCGCTGGAGATAAGGTGTCTGCCTTGTAAGCGCTACCAAGGAACGGACCGCGGTTCGATCCCCCGGCATCCCATATGGTCCCCCCAAGCCAGGGGCGATTTCTGAGCACATAGCCAGGAGTAACCCCTGAGCGTCAAACGGGTGTGGCCCAAAAACCAAAAAAAAAAAAAAGAATTAGTGGTTGGAGAAGGAATGGATTAATGGTTGCATGGGTGAATGAGAATTGGGTGGGTAAATGGTAGTAAATAAATGAATTTATGACTAGATGGATATGTAGGCTGATGGGCCACAGACAAAGTAGACAAGGATAACTAGATGGTTGAATGTATGAATGAATGGACAGTTCACTAGATAAACAGTGTTTATGGTTGAATAATTAGAAAAATATGTAGATAGATGGCAAGATGGGCACATGGGTAGATGATGGGTGGATCAATATACATATGTGAGGACAGATTGGTAAATGAGTGAATAAATATAGTTGTATCAGCATATGAGTAGTAAGGAAAAGGTATTCTATATCAGTTGGTGATCACTAACAGATAAATATGAAAGTCTAGGTGGATGTGTACAGGGGGAGAGATGGGCACCACCAGTTGGAGCCTCCTTCAAATTCCATTACTTCCATGCTCACTCATTGTTTCATTGATTCACATATGACTAATTCATTAATTCTGGCCCCTTAAGCAGGAGAGGACAAGAAGAGTTGAGTAGGAAGGGAGGGAAGTAAGGATAGTGGACTTCACTGGGTCTCCTCACTTCCTACAGACATGTCAGCCATGTAGGGTGGGACCCCCAGAATGGATTTGACGTGAGTACCTTCAAATTCCTTTGATCCCACTCATTTCCCACCACCTTTCCCACACCCCCTCACATCCCTCTTTGCAATGCACTAAAGGATAATCCATGCCTGTTCCCTCTTCACTTTATGTCCCTATCATTTCTCTGGCCATTTCCTTCTGGGCAGGTGAACAATCTGGACCCGGACCTTCAAAGCCTCTTCTCCAGGGCAGGAATAAGTGAGGCCCAGCTCACTGATGCAGAGACCTCCAAGTTGATCTATGATTTCATCGAGGATCAGGGTGGGCTGGAGGCAGTGCGGCAGGAGATGAGGCGTCAGGGTGAGCCATCCTCACTTTGGGCTACCCCTTACTTCTCTAACTCTGGTAGCTGATTTTGAAGACATACGAGGTAGTCAGTCCTGATCAGAAATCCTAGATGATTTGAATTGGAAGTTGGGCCATTTGGGGTACCCATTTCACAGATGAGCACAACAGGAGTTTCTGGAGAAAACAGAAGGTTATGGAGAAAACAAGAAAAATAACTGTGTTCTTTCCTCTCTTCAGAGCCACTTCCACCGCCCCCACCACCAGCCAGAGGAGGAAACCAACCCCCACGGCCCCCAACTGTGGGAATTAACAAGGGTCGTTCTGGTCCACTGCCTTCTGTTCCTTCGGGTGGAGCACCTCCCCCACCAACCCCTCGAATACCCCCACCCCTGGGCCGAGGAGGCCTTCAACCTCCACCTCCTCCATCCACTGGACGTTCTGTACCCCCTCCCCCTCCACTATCTGTATCTGGGGGGTCACTGATGCCAACACCACCACCTCCACCACCTCCTCCACCACCTTGCCCTGGGAGTGGGCCTATCCCTCCACCACCTCTACCCACTCTGGGGTCTGTAGGGAGCATGGCACCTAGTGGGGGCCGAGGAGCCTTGTTGGATCAAATACGGCAAGGAATTCAGCTGAACAAGGTGAGAAAGAGTCCAAGGATGTTCTGTGCAATTTCAGATATTAGAGGAGCAGCCAAGATGGGGTGGCCAAGTTTGGTTGGATTCATTGGTAGGATTTGGAAAGAACTGGAATGTATGGGAGAAGAAGGAAAGATGAAGGGACAAATTGTCACATGAAGACCCTGAATCCTTTGCTCTCCCCTTGCTTACTGCAGACCCCTGGAGCCCCAGAGAACTCAGCACTGGCTCCCCCACCTCAGAGCTCTGAGGGGCTCGTGGGGGCACTGATGCATGTGATGCAGAAGAGAAGCAAAGCCATCCATTCTTCTGGTGAGTGCCCACTCCCTGAACACCCCTTTTGCTGTCCCCAGAATAGTGACACCCAGTTGCCACGGCTTGTGGCTGCTTATAAGCAAGCCTCAGGGTCCCCTGAGCCACATCAGGAGTGGTCACTGTGCATAGAGCCAGGAATAAGCCTTGACCACTTCTGGGAATGGTTGCAAACTTCCAAAATAAATCTAATTTGAAAATAGAAAGAACACCAAGGCACAGTGGTAGGGCGTTTGCCTTGCATGCGGCCAACCCGGGATGGACCCAGGTTTGATCCCTGGTAGCCTATATGGTCCCCAAGCCTGCCAGAAATCGAGCGATTTCTGAACATAGAGCCAGGAGTAACCCCCGAGTGCTGTTGGGTGTGGCCAAAAATATAACACACACAAAAAAAGAGAGAAAAAAAAAGAAGAAAGAAAGAAAGAAAAAGAAAGGAGGAAAGGAAGGAAGGAAGGAAGGAAGGAAGGAAGGAAGGAAGGAAGGAAGGAAGGAAGGAAGGAAGGAAGGAAGGAAGGAAGGAAGGAAGGAAGGAAGGAAGGAAGGAAAAGAAAAAGACAGTAAGAGAATCATCATTGGGCCCGGAGAGATAGTACAGTGATGTTTGCCTTGCAAGCAGCCGATCCAGGACCAAAGGTGGTTGGTTCGAATCCCGGTGTCCCATATGGTCCCCCGTGCCTGCCAGGAGCTATTTCTGAGCAGACAGCCAGGAGTAACCCCTGAGCACCGCTGGGTGTGGCCCAAAAAACAAAAAAAAAAAAAGAGAGAGAATCATCATTGAGAATTGTCTCAGCCCCTTCTAGACTGAGAAAATTGATTGTGAACAGGTCACCATCTCTGATCTTACTCACATTGTCATTTATATAACAATAATATAATGGCCTTTAGATATTAATATAGTGATAATAACACTAACAGCCATAATATTAACATTAATCAATTGTGGTGAATTATGTGTTAATATTAACACACTATATTATAAAGAACCCCTTGGGGAAGACAGTACAAAGATTAAGTAATACACTTGCCTTGAATGTGACCAATTCTGGTTTGATCATCAGCACTACATATAATTTCCCAAGCACTGCCAGGAGTGACTCCTGAGCACAGAGCTAGTATTAGTCCCTGAACACAGGCAGGCTTGACTTAAAAACACAAAAGCCCATAAAAGAACCCATCTTTACCAATAATATTAAATCTAACTCCATGTATTAAATTAGACTAATGGGGCCAGAAAAATAGTACAGTGGGTAGGGCATTTATTTGCCTTGATTGTTTGACCTAGGTTCCATCCTCATATGATCCCCCTATCCTTGTCAAGAATGAGAATAGAGCCAGGATAAGCTCTCAGCAGCTCTAGTTATGGTCTATAAACAAAACACTAGCTTAACAAGGGCCAGAATGATAGCAGAGCAGGTAGGGTGTGTGCCTTGCACGAAACTGACCCTGGTTCCATCACTGACATCCCAGATAGCCCCCGAGCCTGCTAGGAGTAATTTCTGAGTGCAGAGCCGCTAGTAACCCCTGAGTGTGGCTGGGTGTGGCCCCCCAAAGAAACAGACAAAAAAACCCAAAACAACAAAAAAGCATAGATTAAAAATGATTCATGTGATAATATAACTAAGTCTTTTTGCAGGAGCACACTTCGGGAGTCTTCTCCTAGTCTGATACTTGGGAATCATTTCTGGTGGTCCTTGGGGAACATGTGGTCTAGAGATCAAACCCAGGTCTCTTGCATGCAAAGCATATGTTAAGCTGTTTGAGTATACTAGCCCCTGACCCAGAGAATTTGGCTTGGTTTTGAGCCACATTCAGCGTTGCTCAGGGCTTACTCTGCACTCAAAGATCACTCCTGGTAGGCTCAAGGAACCATATAGGGTACAGATGATCAAACTTGGATCAGCCACATCAAGGAAAGCACCTTACAACTGTGCTATCATTCTGACTGCTCATATGAACACCTTTTTGCCAATAATATTCACTCAATTCCAATAAGAAGCAAGATCCCAACTATAATGCATACCTTCCCTCCAAAGAGAAACCCCAACTTTCCTTCCTCATCTAACAGTTTGGACCTCAGATCTGCTTTTTCCAACCTCAGTGCCCCAAGTCCCAACATCTCAGGCCTTAGGAAATGCCCTCCCTAAACCCTCCAACCAATATCCCCAACACTGCCTTGAAATCCTTCCATCCGTCCTAAGTCCCTCCTCTCTCTTTCTCACCAGATGAAGGGGAGGACCAAGCTGGTGAAGAAGATGATGATGATGAATGGGATGACTGAGTCACCCCCACAGCTTTTGTTCTGTAGCCTGCTAGCTGCCACCATTTTTGCTTTAAGGCCCCTTAGTCCTGTTCTTCTCCATCAAATCCTCCAGTGCCATTCTCTGTTGGTTTCCTGCCCTCAACAATACCTCAGGCCTCTTTTATATACATTTTCTCAGGATTATTTTAGAATTTCTCAAGGATTTTTTTAATGGATGGGAGAGGGGATTAGGCCACACCCAACAGTGCTTTGGGTTTACTTCTAGCTCTGTGCTCTGGAGTGAATCCTGCTAATGCTTGTGGGAATAGATGTGGTGCCAGTGATTGAACTGGGGTTGGCCGCATATGTGATAAGACCTTAACATCTGTACTACTTCTCCAGCATCAAGGATTTTTAGGCAAAAATAAAAAAAATGTCTATGTTGCTTCTATAAGTCTCTGTTTATATTCCAAATGTAGAAATTGGAGTAACTTTTCTCCAAAATGTCTTCTATTCATCTATTCTATTTCATTCATTTCACTGTACATATTTAAAATGTTCATTTGTTCCAATATGGATATGCCTCAAAAAAACTGGAAATTGAGCTCTCATATGATCCAACAACACCACTACAATGGATATTCCCTAGGAACATAAAAGCATAATACAAAATGTCCTATAAAAGACATTATTGACATAATGCCCAGAGATGAGGGTTGGAAGGACTGGCTCATGAAATGAAGCTCACCACAAAGAGTGGTAAGTACAGTTAGAGAAATAACTTCACTAACAGCTACCATGACAATGTTAATGAGTGAGAGAAGTAGAATGCCTGTCTCAAATACAGGCAGGGGGTGGGGGAGGACGAAGATGGAAGGCATTGGAGGTGGGAATGTTGCACTGATGAAGGGGGGTATTATTTTATTGTTGTTTTTTTTTTTTTGGTTTTTGGGGGTTTTTTTTGGTTTTTGAGCCACACCCGGCAGTGCTCAGGGGTTACTCCTGGCTGTCTGCTCAGAAATAGCTCCTGGCAGGCACGGGGGACCATATGGGACACCGGGATTTGAACCAACCACCTTTGGTCCTGGATCGGCTGCTTGCAAGGCAAACACCACTGTGCTATCTCTCCGGGCCCGGGTATTATTTTTATGACTGAAACTCAACTACAATCATGTTTGTAATCACACTGTTTAAATAAAGATATTTTAAAAATATCTTTACTATCTCTACTTCTATGTTAATTTCAGTGCTGTGTACAATAGTCAGAATCTGGAAACAACCCAGGTACCTGACAACAGATGAGTGCCTAAAGGAACTGTGGTATATCTACAACAATGGAATACTACACAGCTGTTAGTTAAGTCATGAAATTTGCCTATACATGGAGGAACATGGAGACTATTATTCTGAGTGAAATGAGTCAGAGGGAGATAAATACCAAATACTCTGAATCATCTGTGCAATATAAGAAAAATAAAAGACAGTATGGTGGTAATAGAGATGAAAATCGGAAGGTCCAGCACATGATAGGAAGCTTACCCCAAAGATCAGTGAGTGCAGTTAGAGAAATAAGTGCACTGACAACTACCATGACAATGATAGAGAAAGGGAGAGATAGAATGCCTTCCCGAAGAGAGGCAGGGGGTGGGAAGGAGGGAAATGGAGAACAATGGTAGCAGGAAAATTACATTAGTGAGGGGTGATGTACATTCAATGACTGAAACCCAATTATGAACATTTTTGTAACCACAATGCTTAAAAAAATTTTTTTTGGCTTTTTTGTCACACCCGGCAGCATTCAGGGGTTACTCCTGGCTCTACGATCAGAAATCGCTCCTGGCAGGTTCAGGGAACTATATGGGATGCCAGGATTTGAACCACCATCCTTCTGCATGCAAGGCAAATGCCCTACCTCCAATGCTATCTCTCCGGCCCCAGTACCAGTATTTTTTCAATAGTAGAAAATAACACACACATAACTGCAGGGATTTCATCATGCCCAGATGACGATGGGCCCAATCATCTTGCACCACGGTAAATAAGCCTTTGCTAGCACAGGGTGGAGCTTGGGAATGCTGTTTCCTAGGATTGGGAGAACTCTATGACATTAGGGAGATAGGTTTCACAGATGCAGATGGGCAGGGTACACAGCTGACTTTCCTTCCATTTCCAGAAATGAATACATAGAAGAGTGAAATACAGCAAAAGAAAACTACTTCTTAATGAGGCATTGAATCCTATTTGCCAGGATTTTGTTGAGGATCTTTGCATCTGTATTCATCAGCAATATTGGTCTGTAATTTTCTTTTTTTGTAGCATCTCTGTCTGGTTTAGGTATCAAGGTGATGTTGGCTTCATAAAAGCTATTTGGAAGTGTTTCTATTTGTTCAATTTCATGAGAGAGTCTTGCCAGGATTGGTAGTAGTTCCTCTTGGAAAGTTTGAAAGAATTCATTAGTGAATCCATCTGGGCCTGGGCTTTAGTTTTTGGGCAGACATTTGATTACCGTTTTAATTTCATCAATAGTGATGGGGTGTTTAGATATGCTACATCCTATTCCTTCAATCGTGAAAGATTATAAGAATCCAAGAATTTATCCATTTCTTCCAGGTTCTCATTTTTAGTGCTGTAGAGTTTCTCAAAGTAGTTTCTAATTACCCTTTGAATCTCTGTCATATCAGTAGTGATCTCTCCTTTTTCATTCCTAATAAGAGTTATCAAGTTTCTCTCTCTCTTTGTTAGTTTTGCCAGTGTTCTATCAATCTTGTTTATTTTTTCAAAAAACCAACTTCTGCTTTCATTGATCTTTCGGATTGTTTTTTGGGTTTCCACTTCATTGATTTCTGCTTTCAGCTTTATTATTTCCTTCTGTCTCCCTATTTTGGGTCCTTTTGTTGAGCACTTTCTAGTTCTATTAGCTGTGCCATTAAGCTACTTAGGTAAGCTCCTTCTTCCTTCCTGGTGTGTGCTTGCAAAGCTATAAATTTTCCTCTCAATACTGCTTTTGCTGTGTCCCATAAGTTCTGATAGTTTGTGTCTTTATTGTCATTTGTTTCCAGGAACCTTTTGATTTAGAAAGAACGCATGGCCGCGTAGCAAAGTGGAGCCAAAGTGCTCTTCTGGAGCCTCTTTTCGGCCCACTCCCAAGAGGTTCACGCAATAGGACAGTAGACAGACACACACAGGCAGCACTCACAATTTTTCACAGTTGGGCCCCACTGGGCAGGCGTAGTTTCGTGGATTTTCCCAGCCTGACGTCACAAACAGGGGACCTGGCTTCCGCAAAGTACTGCTTATAGCCGGTTTTCACGTTATGGAGCAGTTCCTTGGCGTTCCCGCCCTAGAATTGGCCTCTGGGAGAGCGAGTTTTCTGGAGCCTCTTTTTGGCCCACTCCCAAGAGGTTCATGCAACAGGACAGTAGACAGACACACACAGGCAGCACTCACAATTTTTCACAGTCGGGCTCCACTCATATAGCAAATTTTTTATCTATTCTCTCCTTACTCTCCTGCTTTCACAGCACCCATGTACCTGTTGATAGCACTTCCTCTCAGACTTTCTTTTCCTTCTTGTTTATTTAATTTTTTGTTGTTATTGTTATTTGTTTTTGGCCACACCCAGATGTACTTAGGACTAACTCCTGGTTCAGCATACAGAGATCACTCCTGGCAGGGTTCACTCTTGGCAGGGTCATATGTGATGCCGGGGATCAAAACCGGGTCTGCCATGTGCAAGTCAAGTGCAGCCAGCTCCAGTACACTATCACTCAGGTCTTCAAACTTTCGTTTCTTTTTTTTGGGGGGGGGGGTCACACCCGGCATCGCTCAGGTGTTCCTCCTGGCTCTATGCTCACAAATTGATCCTGGCAGGCTAGAGGGACCATATGGTATACCAGGGATTCAAACCGCCGTCCTTCTGTGTCTAAGGCAAAACGCCTTACCACTATGCTATCTCTCCGGTCCCTGAACTTTCGTTTCTAAGCTCAGACTTATTCAAGTCTATGGCTTTGCGTTTTAAGATTTTCTAGGATTTTAAGATTCCTCTAGGATTTCCTTTCCCTTTTGGAAGCAATTTCATCACATCAGTATCTTTTTCACCCAATCTTTCTGAGCCTGAGTGTGGGGTGGAGCTTTTATATTTTCCTATGATTTGGTGCAAAATCTGTTTGTTCCTTTGAAATCAGAGTTTCAGGGAAACCTTAGAGACAAGAAAACAAGTCTTCTAGGTAGCCTTAAACAACTTCTTATCATCAGGAGCAGGCAGGGTGCTCTGCCTAGCAGCACAGCACTTCTGGGTTTACTTGAATGCTCAGTGTCCTTCTTGCATCTTTCAAAAAAGAATAACAAGCTGGAGAGATTGTAAAGGGTTTAAGGTGCTTGCCTGGCATGCGGGACTCTCCAGCACCACACAAGGTTCCCAGTCCTTCCAGGAATAATGCTTGAGGACAGAGCCAGGAATCAGCCCTAGAATACCACTGTTTTAGGGCTCCCTCCCCCTAAACAACAAACACACTAAAGTAAAAAACCTCTGGAGCACTGGCTGGTGATGTCTTGAATCTGCACTTTGGTTCTACATTCTACATAGCTTGTGACAATTCAGAACATGGTTCATCCCTGATTTGTATCCTCTGCGTTATGTGTGCTAACTCCAATAAAAGGCTTACACTAAAAGCATATTTATGTGGCTTGGAGTGAATAAAATCTCGTTTAGTCCCTAGTCCTGAACAAGGCAGGGTCCACAGTAAACACTAAGGTAATACTGAATAGATCAGCGGCTGGGTGTGCAGTATAGTAATAATAATGCTTTGGAGGTGTCTAATAAAAATTGATTTTGATGTTTTTCTTTCCTTGAGCTACAATTTATGGGGCTTTATGAACTACAACTCCTGGCTTTGTTCTGGTAGTTCTTTTTTGGGGGGAGACACATCTGGCAGTGCCCAGGGCTTAATTCTGGCTTAGTGCTGAGGGATCACTCTTGGCAAGCATGGTAAGGATAGAACTTGAATCAGCCGTGTGCAAGACAAGTGCCTTTTTCACTATACTATCACTCTGTACCACTGGGAATCCTTAATTGTGTTCAGGGGAGTCATTATCATGCCAGGAGCCTTCTGCATATAAAGCATGCACTCAGACCATTGTGCTCTCTCTGCCACCCCAAATTCATTTTTAGATAATAGAGAACATTGCCCTAATATCATCCCTTCAAGATTTCACATATGAAGAACCTGTCACACAGCTTACTAAATTCTGGCCCTGTGATTTGAATCCAGGTTGTTGGGTTCTGGAATCCATGTCTATCTACTATCCTATGCTATTTGGAGGGCTGGGTCTAATGAGATGCTACCCAAAGTCCACAAAAGTTTATATGGCTCCTCCAGATTTAGACAAGAAAACCCCTTGGGTCATAGTGATAGTATAGCAGGTAGGGCATTTGCCTTGAACACAGCCGACCCAGGTTTGATCCCTGGCATCCCATATGTTCCCCTTGAGCCTACCAGGAGTGATTTCTGAGCACAGAGCCAGAAGTAACCCCTGAGCACTATCAGGTGTGACCACAAAATTAATCTCCCAACCCCCCAAGTTCAGCATCTGAATAAGTTCTAGAAGGTCCAAGGGAGCAAAGGACATGCAGAGTGTGGAGCTTAGTCTGTTCATTGTGCCACTCCTTGCTAGCATTAGTGAAATCTCACCATTTCTCTACCCTGCACAGCTGGGCTGGCAGACAAAAAAATATCTTTGCCTAATTGTATAACCATTAGTTTCCTGATTCTGTAAGGTGCTAAACATCTAACTAAATTATTGCCTGCTTGAGATTGTCTGATGCTGAAGGTGTGAGATAGTGTTGAAAACGAGAATCAGCTTCTGGAGGGACCCAAACGATCTGCGGTGTAGTTTGACTCACTGCTAGAAATCATATCTGGCCTAAGTATCTGTCAATGCTCTGAGGCAATCACATCTTGCTTGTTCTGTGTGCTCAGCTGTTTGGAAGTATTAGCTACTGACAATGTAGTGAGGAGCAGACTGAAGAAAGTCACAGGCCAGTTGATCAATTGACAGATCAGTTTGGCTCCCTGCTTCAGTGGCTTTACAGTGATAGATTCATAGCATCTGGAGGCCTGGCAGGATCGGGGGGGTGTCATATAGAATGTTGGAGTTTGAACCTGGGTTGGCTGTGCAAGTCAAGTAGTATAGCTTATCCATGGCCCAAAGTGTCTGCAGAAACTGACTGGCAAGACTCCCTTGGTAGGCATCACCTGCTGAGAAATGAGATTTGCTGACCCCACTGAAAGGACACCTGGAGATTTAGTTGATGTCATTACTGGGAAATAACTGCTGGATCTCGGGCTTAAAAAGAAGGGACGTGAATCTGAGGACTGACAAAGTAGAATGGAACTACTTAAGGAGGCTTCAACTAGGTATGGATGATGACAGGCATTATGGGCCTCGCTGAGGGCCTGACTGTTTGTTGAGGCTTACAGAACCTGAGCTGAGTCTCCCGTCACCAATATAAAGCTGGTCTCGGCAAGGGTCAATAGATCTGCTCCTGTGGAGAAGGTATAGCAGAAGAGAATGGCAAGTGGCTCAGTGTCTGTCAGCTGGATCAGCCCAAAAATGGCAATTGCCGTCGACAGTGAAGTGGGGTTGGGAGTTCGACTTAAGCCAGTCAGCTGTGATGCCGCCCTACTAAGTCAGATGGTAGAGTTGTGTGTGGTGATGGCGTAGTCACAGTTAAAATGTGGTGACTGACTGAATGACGGAGGAAAATTGGGGTCTGACAGGAAGGAGAATTTGCCTCGCTCCTGCGCAAGGCAGGCTGACTTGATTCGCTGATAACCTCACAGACAGACCAGTGGACGCTAACAAGCGTGGAAGTAGGGCGGGGCCTGACAAAAGCCCGCTGATTGGTGGGCGCGGCTGTGCAGCTCCCGGAACACTTTGCCAATAGTCTGCGCTTGCCGGCCACGCCTGCGCGACCTCTTTTCTCGCGAGGCTGCCTAGGCCTGAATGTAGTTAGCTGTGGAGAAAGATGGCGGAAAATTTAAAAGGTGAAGTAGTGGCGGCGGCGGGCTCGGCCCCGTGGGCCGGGCTGGGTGGGCAGGAGGGGGAGTGTGGCCACCTCGGAGTCTCGGCGTCTGGCCGCGTAGACCTAGGAGCCGGGAACCTGGAGCCGAAAGCTTGGGGCTGAGGGAGCGCAGAGCGGGGCGCGGGGCTGGGCGGGGCTGAGGGAAAGGGACGTTTGCCTCTGAACGCTAAGTTAAGGGGCTCCACGGGGGACACCGGAGGGGGCGCGCGGTTTAGGTCGCGACGGGAGAAGACGCGCCGCGTCGGGGCTTATCGGAAGGCCGCACGCGCGCGCGGGAAAAAGGGCCGCAGCCAGTGACCGTTACCCGCCGGCTTTCCACGCTAGACTCCGGAAGGGGACGAAGGGAAAGGGTTGGAGCTCTTCGAGTTAAGGACGGCGTCCCCTTGGGGGTTAGTGAACTATTAAGTGTTTGCAGACTGTTAGAGACTCTCCGACGGAGAGGGGGGAGGAAGGGGCCGTAACTGTAGACTCGGACTCCCCCTGCGTGACGGGGGAAAGGAGTGCGTTTCTCGGGGCCTTCCTTGGCAGAAAGTGGCTGGGAGGGTGGGTTCCACAAATTGGGGAGGGGGGTACATAGAAACCCGTGAGTAGGTCCGTAGAGAACCAGCAGTTGAAGGCTCGCTTTGGAGCTCTTTTCCGGGTGTGTGATGGTGACGGTGGTTGTTTCAAGTTCAAATTAAAGAGGCTTGAAAAGGAAGAGACATCTTGTGGAGATGGAAAAGTGCGTATTGGTTGAAAAGCCACTAATTCCTAAAAGTGGAGTGAGTGAGGAAATGTCCAGGAAAGAATTTGGTGAATCTTAACAGCTAGTGTATTTCTCGCCAGTTGAAGTTGTGTTATACTGGATTAATTTACAGTGGCATCAACTCTTAAGTATCTTAAAGAAATAATCTGAGGCAAAGATGACAATAATGTGGGTTTTGAGAGGGGACTAGATAAAATGGCTTCTAGTGCTCCCTTGAAAATGTATTTTGGATTCAAAGTCTTAAAAACTGTGTACTGTGGGGCTGGAGCGGTGGCACAGAACGAAAGGCGTCTGCCTTGCGCGCGACGGATCGGGGTTGGATGCACCGTCGTCCCATATGGTCCCCCAACCCCGGAGCGATTTCTAAGTGCTTAGCCAGGAGGAACCCCTGAGCATCAAACGGGTGTGGCCCAAAAACCAAAAAAATATTTATACTGAAAATATTTGGCCCTTAACAGTGCGCTTTCAGTGCCACTACCTTTGTTGGGTTTTTGGGCTACACCCAGCAGTACTTTGGGACTGTTCTTGACTCAGTCATTCCTGTTCTGCCAGGCATCTGAACTGTGTGAAAGTAAAGTGTCTGTGCTATCTCCAACTTTCTGATAACGCCTTTATTTCTCTCACTGAATGTATAAATTCAGAATTGATTTCTTTTTGCTTGTTTTGTTTGTTTGTTTGTTTGTTTTGGGCCACACCAGGTGATGCTCAGATGTTACTCCTGGCTCTACACTCATAAATAACTCCTAGCAGGGATCTCGGATGCTGGGAATCTAACCTAGGTTTGGTGCACAGAAGGCAAGCTCCCTACCCGCTGTACTCCATCTCTTTTTTTTTTTGTGATTTTTGGGCCACACCCAGCGGTGTTCAGGGGTTACTCCTGGCTGTCTGCTCAGAAATAGCTCCTGGCAGGCACGGGGGACCATATGGGACACCGGGATTCGAACCAACCACCTTTGGTCCTGGATCGGCTGCTTGCAAGGCAAACGCCGCTGTGCTATCTCTCCGGGCCCTGTACTCCATCTCTACTACTTAACTTTCTTACTGTGTTTGATTAGGCCTTGAAGCCCTTGACCATACCAGGATTGTTAGGCAATAGTATGGGGATGTATCCAGAACTGTACCTGTGAGATTCGAAACAAATTGAATTACATATCACATCTGGCCCCAGGAGTTTGAGATAAGGAATTGTAGACCAGTCTTTCCAGTTCCACTTTCCTTTGGTGCCCTTGAAGTTTGATTCTCATCCCCACCCACGCTTCCTTTGGGTAAAGTACCCTACTTCGAGAGGTTATTCACACTATTTTGCCTAAAGAAAGGTGATTAGGTCCTGAACCCAAGACTGTTTTTTAATTGTATAGAAGAGGAGTTGAAAGTCCTGGGAACAGATGGTTTGCTGAACTACACAGCAGATGCTCTCATTTGGATGTGCACTGGTTCTTTTTTTGGGGGGGGTCACACTTGGCAGCACTCAGGGGTTACTCCTGGCTCCAAGCTCAGAAATTGCCCCTGGCAGGCTTGGGGGACCATATGGGATGCCGGGATTCGAACCACCGTTCTTCTCCATGTAAGGCAAATGCCTTACCTTTGTGCTATCTCTCCGGCCCTGGATGTGCACTGTTCAGTGGTAGCTGGGGACAAAGCAATACTGGCACTTTTTTGTTTTCTGAGTCACACTTGGCAGTGTTTAGGTGGCATACTCCTGGATCTGCCCTCAAAGATCACTCCTTGTAGGACTTCTGGGACTCGATGGAGTGCCAGGGATTGAACTTGGGTCAGGTGTGTGCAAGACAAATGCCCTACTAGCACTACTATCTCTTGTTATAGTCTTGTCATATTTTTTCTTGTTTAAGAAACAATTTAAAGCTTTGAGAAGGCTTCTGAATAAAATTATAGATTCATGGGGCAGTCCTTGGGAAGCTCCTGAGAGGCTTTGGGATTCCTTGGCTCCCTCGTCTGTTAGTATGCCCCATAAATCATTCTTTCTGTTCATCATGTCCTAGGCTGCAGTGTGTGCTGCAAATCTTCATTGAATCAGCTTCAGGACTTATGCCGTCTGGCCAAACTCTCCTGCCCTGCACTTGGCATCACCAAGAGGAACCTCTATGACTTTGAAGTAGAATACCTGTGTGATTACAAGAAGATCCGAGTAAGTCTGGAGGCGTTGTCTAATGAGCCTTGGAGGAGGGGAAGCTGGGACCTCAAGGAAACTAGCTTCCTGCTCTCTCTCTGCCTTTTACTGCTCGAGCTGGTTTCCAAAGGCATATCTCTTCTGATTTGGAAACAAAGGCTATTGAGCCTTCATAGCATTCCCATTTTGACAGGTGGATACATTACCCAAGGAAGGCAGAAGTCAAGAATGAATTCCCAAATCTGTTTTCCCAGATTCCCAAGAACATAAACCAGTTGCAGAGATTCAGAGGTTGAGCTCGGATGTGGACATAGTATAGTTAATGGTTATTGAGTTCTGTCAGTGTGCCAGACACATCCTTGCTTTGGGGAAACTCAATTAACCTCCTGCCCCACCCTAATACTGGGAATTGTTATCAGTGCCAGAAAAGGTATGGCAGTGTAGTGAAGGGAACAGTCTGGAGCCAGTATACTTGGGTTTAAATCCTAACTGTAACTACAGAGCGTTTACCACAGTTTTCTGTACGTATATTTTCCTCATCTGTGGGAGTGATTAGTTGTCTCTGTTATACAGAGTTGTAAGGATTAAATCAGTTATGATCCAAGTTGCTAAAAATAAGAATTGCCTACAGTAAAGAACCTCACCCCGCACTGGATACCAAAATTTAAATAGCTTGCCTGCCTGGGGCTACACTGTGAGGGAGTAGCTGCTTCAGGATTCCTGCCCTGATATATATAGAGAGAAATTGTGAAGTTAAACCCTGGCTTTTCTTGCCACTCTCCCAGAAAAAGACCCATCTGGCTGTTGTGTTGCAAACGAAAAGGTTGTGGGTAAGAGCTGATGCAAGGAGACCGCAAAGATGTCCCATAAGGAGGCTATTGTGGGATATGCTGGAGTGATGGCAGTGGTGGTAGTGAGTGAAGTGGACAGATTTAGAATGACATCCGAAAGTGGATGTGGGAAGTGTGGGAAAAAAAGAGTCAAGGACAACTTCAGGAGTTGGAGCTATCATTGGAAGGAAGGAGCTGATACTGGGGAAGAGTGAGGTTGGCTTTTGGTCCTTTGTGTGTTTCTTCTAGATAAAGGGAGGGAGTAGGTGGCTAGAGGTTTTGAAATGTAAATCCCAGTAGGACTAACCCAAGCATCTTATTGTTCCCACCTTCCTGATCCCCCACAGGAACAGGAGTATTATTTGGTAAAATGGCGTGGATACCCAGATTCAGAGAGTACCTGGGAGCCCCGGCAGAATCTCAAGTGCGTGCGTATTCTCAAGCAGTTCCACAAGGACTTAGAAAGAGAGCTGCTTCAGCGTCATCGGCGTTCCAAGCCACCCCGGCACCTTGACCCCAGCTTGGCCAGCTACCTGGTACAGAAGGCCAAGCAGAGGCAGGCACTACAGCACTGGGAGCAAGAGCTCAATGCCAAACGCAGCCACATGGGACGCATCACTGTGGAGAACGAAGTGGACTTGGATGGGCCCCCACGGGCCTTTGTGTACATCAATGAGTACCGTGTGGGTGAGGGTATCACCCTTAACCAGGTTGCTCTGGGCTGCGAGTGCCACGACTGTCTGTTGGAGCCGGTTGAAGGCTGCTGCCCTGGGGCATCCCTGCACAAGTTTGCCTATAATGACCAGGGCCAGGTACGCCTTCGAGCTGGACTGCCCATTTATGAGTGCAACTCACGCTGCCACTGTGGCTATGACTGTCCGAACCGTGTGGTGCAGAAGGGCATCCGCTATGACCTCTGTATCTTCCGCACAAATGATGGCCGTGGCTGGGGTGTCCGCACCCTAGAGAAGATCCGCAAGAATAGTTTCGTCATGGAGTATGTAGGAGAGGTAGGGAGACTAGCCTGTGTGTGTGAACTGATGCTTGCATCTTCTCTCTCCTCTCTGTGTTCCTACGTGTGCATTCAGCTTCCCTCACTGTGTGCCCTGGCCGCATCCGTGCTTCTTCAGGGGAGATGTTGGGATGGGGTTAACCCAGACATGATAGAGACACACTGGCAAGGGTGAATCTTCCAAGCTGAGGCATAGTAGGCAGCCATGTGGTGGCCTTTTGAGGTACATCAAAATACTTCCAGATGGTGTAGCCTTCATTATTGGTTTTGGGGCCACACCAGGTGGTGATCAGGACTCATTCCTGTCTCTCTATGCTTAGGAATAACTCCAGCGTTGCTTGTGACTATGGAGTGCCAGGGATCTAATTGGGTTATTCATGTGTAAGGGGAGCACCCTGCCCACTGTACTGTCTCTCTAGTTCACTATGTTGACTTTTTAAGCATATCTGGCATGGAAGGATAGAGTACATACCAGAAAGCATTACTCTGTGGTGGCTATGTTTTTTGTTCTATGTGTCTTCTGTAAAAAGCGTCTGATCTATGTTTTCTGGGAGTAGCTTCATTTCCTCAGCTGTGCTTTGGGTAGCAGGTTGACATGCATCATGGAGGTTGACTGTTCTAGAATTGCAACAGACTGAAACAAAACTGGATGTATTTGGCAGGTTGGCTCCTAACCACACAGCCCCCAGATCTTACTTAGTGGCTTTGCACATTCGAAGAAGCCCATTGGTGAGGCTGGAGCAATAGCACAGTGGTAGGGCATTTGCCTTGCATGTGGATGACCTGGGTTCTATCCCCAGCATCTCATATGGTCCCCGAGCCTGACAGGGGTGATTTCTGAGCGTAGAGCCAGGACTCCTACCCTTGAACACTGCTGGGTATGACCCAACAATTAGGAAAAAGAAGCCATTGGTCGGCCTCTAAAACCCTGCAGCAGGGCTGGGGTGGGAGTGTATATTCTGATGATGGCATATCTGTCTAGGCTCTTGTCTCCTTTTGTGCCATTTCTGGGCCTCTTGGCCCTCTTATTTCAGCATTGTTTGGCATGCAGCAAACCTGGGGGAGAAGAGGAAGTTCCTAATGTGCCAGAGCTTCTGCACACCCCCACTTCCTGGCACTGAATCATTGGCTTTGCTGAATACATCTAGGAAATAGAATTACCTGTGTTCCCAGGTGGTGAATGAAAGCGATTGTGGGAGCAACTAGCAGGTGTCTGTGATAGAAGGGGTCCATGTTCTAAGACTGTAGTGGGACACACTGTTTTATGGGGACGTTTAGCAGCCTTGACCTGGAACACTTAAATCTCTGAGTATACCTGTCCACAGGACATCCTGAAATACCTCCCTTCTGAGGGATGTGATAGGTTTCTGAAGGGACAGAAAGGGCCCCATGGACACTGTAGAGGAAGTGTTGACATTAACAGGCATGAGGCAAGGAGGGGTCCAGACACCATAAGAACCCTGACAATCCTTGAGAAAGCCCATAGCAGAGCACCCCCAATGTCCTAATCATCTTAAAAGACAGCTTTCTGTGCCATGGAGAGGGGAGAGAGTATGCTCACTGGAGGTGCCCAAAGCCACCTTCTCAGTCTACTCCCATGTTCTTACTGTGCCTCACTGTAACAGGGATTTTAGACATCTTCCATTTCCTTGTTACCTGTCTTCTCACCCTTCACTCATTCTCTTTTAGGGTAATTTGAGCCATACTCTGTGGTTCTCAGGGCTTATTCCTGATTTTGTGCTCCGGTTACACTTCTGGTGGGGCTAAGAGACCATATATGATGCTGGGAATTAAATTGAGGTTTGCCACATGCTAGCAAGTGCTTTTACCCCTGTACTATATCTTCAGTTCCATAGATTCACCTTAGAGTTATTTCTTGGCCTCCCTTCTGGTACATTCAGTGACTTAGAGCATCTCCAAGACACTTAGACTTGTGAAAACTCCATATGACAGATGGCATAGACCCCAAAACACTGCCAGGTCCAAACTCTGCTGTCCTCTTACCTGATAGCTGCTTAAGTGGATTCTGGAGAGTGACAGCTTGAGGCTGCATCCGCTGCACCACTTGGCTGTCACTTCTTTTTTGTTTGTTTTTGGGTCACACCAGGCAGCGCTCGGGCTACTCTTGAGCAAGAGCTCAGAAATCTCTCCTGGTAGGCACGGGGGACCATATGGGATACTAGGATTCGAACTACTGTCCTTCTGCATGCAAGGCAAACGCCCTACCTCCATGCTATCTCTCAGGCCCCTTGGCTGTCACTTCTTTTTTTTCTATTTTTTTTCTTCTTTTGTCTCTTAGGAGTAATCCCTGAGCACTGCCGGGTGTGACCAAAAAGCAAAAGACAAAACAAAACAAAAAAATATATAAAAACAACAAAAAAGAGGAAACAAAGGAAAGAGAGATAAAGTGGAAAAAGAAAAGAGAAAATGAAAAGGCAAGAAGGGAGAGGGAGAGAGGGGAAGGAAGGCGAGAGAAAGAGGGCTGTCACTTCTTTGAGCCTCGGTTTCTTGACTTGTAAAATGGATGTAATGAGAGCATCCACTTCACCCCCCTTGTGCTGTGAGTTAACTGGGTTAAATTGGGTGAGGCCCCCAAAGGTAGAGCTTGTGTTGTGTCCAGTACACAGCAGATTCGATCAAAAAAGTTGGACACAACAGTATACAATTCACAAATTCCCAGGCTGCTCAGATAAAGTTTTCTGTAACACTTCTCTCTGGTTACAGAATCTGGTCCTCACCCAAGTCAGTTTATTTGTAGTCTGATTAACTTGCTTGTGTGAATATTTCTAAACACCATTGCGGGAAGAGGTGCTGACTTGAATGAGTTTGTTTAACATCCCCTATCTGGTATTTTCTTACGAAAATAGTGGCATGGGTAGATTGTCACAAGAGCAGGTTATTCCTCACTTAGTTCAAGGGTGGTGGGGTGGGGTTGCTCACCTTCTTAAATAAAAGAGATAGTACAGTAGGTTGGGTACTTTTCTTGAATGTGGCCAAACCCAGGTTTGATCCCCAGCACTCTGTATTGTCACCAACCCCCACAAGAATGATCCTGAGTGTAGAGCCAGGAATAAGTCCTGAGTAACACTGTGTATGACACAAAAACCAAAAGGACCGAAGCAATAGCGTACAGCTGTAGGGCATTTGCCTTGCAAGCGGCTGACTCAGGACAGACCTGGGTTCAATCTCTGGCATCCCATATGGTCCCCAGAGCCAGGAGTAACCCCTGAGCACATAGCCAGGAGTCTGAGCGCATAGCCAGAGTAACCCCCAAGCGCCACCAGGTGTGGCCCAAAAGCCAAAAACCAAAAACCCAAACCAAACAAAACAAAAACAAAACCCCAGAACAGTCTCAGATTATCACTGGCTGTTCCATTGTGTTTTTGCAACAATTTAAGGCCCTGAAGAGGCTTGTGGTCTATAAACAGCCCACCTCATGAAGTATAAGATACGGTATTTGCCGGCATATAAGAAGACCCCCTAATTTTGCAGTTAAAATATAGGTTTAGGTCTATATTTGCTGTATCAGACAGAACGTTCCTGTGCTGCAACTGTATGTACCACAGTGAGCCAATCACAACAAGCGAAGGTTCAGAGGTTATACTGTAATAGACTTCCTCTCTGACTCTGGCCAATCTGAGCAGGCTTTTGACAGTGTAGATTCGGGTCCAGAGCATTGTCTAATTTGCATGCATAAAAAGCCTGCTTGGATTGGCTGAGTTAGAGAGGCGGTCCGAGCAGCCTTGCAGTGATTGGTGCAAGATCAAGTTGGAAAATTTGTGGCAACATTCAGACAACGTTTAGCAGCTTATTGAAACATTTTTCGGGATATACTCCGCGTATAAGACGACCCCCGATTTTCGGTTGACTTTTTTGTTTCAAAAGTCGTCTTATATGCCGGAAAATACGGTAGCTGTGTTGCCAAGTCTTTGGCCAAATTGAGCTGAGGACCAGACACCAAGAGAGAACAGTCCAGATTCCAGAGCAGGCAGAGCAGCACCCAGCTCTGAAGCTTCTGTTCTTAATCTACCCACTGCCCCCCTCCCCCAAAGCTGCACTCTTTAATCTAAAGGAATTACGGGAATAGTGCTTTCCTCCCCTGGGTTCTAGGTGGATGAGCCAGTCTGGAATGGGACTCAGAAGGAGTATGTACCTGGAGGGTGTAGTGTGTGACTCATTCCAAAGGAGACTGGGGAACAGGTAGGGACAGATCCAGAAGATGGAGGAGGGAATCTGTGGGGCTCTGGGTGAGGGAGACCTACAGAGATGGCATAGATCTCACCCAGCTTTGCTGAGCCCAGGAGGGCTGCATTTTTATCCTGGGCTCCTGCCTGATGTCCTAGAGGATGTAGGAGGGGGGAAGGAGTACCTGGAGGCCAGGAAGTCTTATAGAAGCAATTGAGCTGCCAGTTAGAGCCTGTGATAATTGGGAGGTGCTGAAAGGCTAATCTTGCTAAACATGCCTCCCAGTGATGCTGTCAGGAATGCCCCTACTCTGCAACCTCTTGCTATGGCTCTACTATACTCTGCAGATGACTTTGGATGTGGCACCTTGTCCATCCAACCATTGTGACTCTATTTCCTGATGAGTGTCTTGCCCTGTGGAGATCTGGACAAGTCAACCACAGGTTACCTGGAGGGTTGGGACTGGGCCCTATGATTCTCTCAACCAACCAAAAGGCTCTTAAGGGTAGGAACCTAGCCTGGTTTCTGGATTTCCCAGCAGTACTATGGTTCCTCTGAATGTTCAGCCCAGGCACAGAATGGGCCTCCTAAAAATCCACTGTAGGATCACAGACTCCAGGTGGGAAGTATGAATTCCATCCCCTGTGCTATGTAGCAAACTCCACCAGCACTGTATAGCATTACCTCCCATTCTTCACATCACAAGCATCCAACTGGGAAAAGCCACAGCTGGGTGTAGCCAGAAGCTTAAGGGAAAAATCCATTAGATGAGATATTAGAGAGATACTAAAATAGGCAGGGTGCTTGACTGAGCTTGAGTTAGATCCCTGCCATCAAATAGGGTCCCCCAAGCCCTTCCAAGAATAACCTCTAAGCAGAGAGCCACAAGTAATCCCTGAGTATTACTGGGGATAGCCCCAAATCAAAAAGTTCACTGGATGAGTCATCAGACAAAAAATGGGGGAAGGGCAGATACTATAGTGGGTAAGGTACTTCTCTTGCACATAAGTGACCCAGGTTCAATCCCTGCATCCTATATGGTCCTTCGAGCCCTCCAGGAATGATCTCTGAGGTCAAAGCCAGAAGTAAGTCCTGAGTATCACCACGTGTACCCAAAAACAAAACCAAAAAGTGGGGGGGCAGGTTCATTATGAAATGACTCCAGACCAAAGAGATAGTATGGTGGGAGGAGTATCTCTGTCACCCCATATGGCTGTGCTAGGATTGATCCCTGAGCAGAGTGCTTAGAGTAAGCCCTGAGCTTATGCCCTTCACACCAGAGTAAGGGACAGTTCTCAGTATCTTTTCTGGTGGTGTAAAGGCATCCATTGGTTCACATGGCATGGTCTAGAGTCTGGAATGCAGGGGACCAGGCCTGTAGGAGACAGGGAAGACACAGGTGGGGTCATCCATGCTCAAGGATATGGCAGTTGACAGACTGTCTCACTTAGCGGTAGGGTGTGGGACTGGAGAGATAGCACAATGGGTAGGCACTTGATGTGCATGCAGCTGACCTGGGTTCAATCCATGGCACCCTATATGGTACCCCGAAAACTGTCAAGACTGATCCCTGAGTGCAGAGCAAGGAGTAAGCTCTGAACACTGCTGGGTGTGCTGCCCTCCCTAAAGAAAAGGTGTGGAGGAAGGCATCCAAGGAGCTCTTTGGGGCCTTTAGGTTTGTGTCTAGTGTCAGCAGGGGAGTGGGGTGGGGCAGCAGGTCTCAAGTGGGAATAAGGGATGGGGCTAGTGCATGTTTAAGAGATTTGTGGGAGCACTGCTAGCATGGAGGCCATGTTGCATGTCGCTGGCTTAAAAAAAATCAAGAGCAGTGACTGCTCTTGCCCAGGGCAGGACTGGGGGAGATGCAGAGGTAGAATGAAGCCCAGGCAAGAAGGACAAGTCTTTCTGAGTACCTGGGGAAATCAGCACCCAGAGAAGGGTGGGCCTACTGTGTTTAGCAAAGATCTGAAGGCTGTGCTTGACCTCAAAAGTTGGGAAAAAATGGAAACTCATTTGGGAGAAAAGGACACGTTGGGGTTCAGCCACTCATTTTGAGAACAGGTGTGACATTTATCAGGGAGTTCTTCACCCACAGTGTTTGGCACTGTGCAGCATCTGTGCTGAGGAAGAGCTGCCAGCTTGCTGGAAGTTTGGGCCTCAGCCCTCTGTTTCCATTTCTGACCTCTCAGCTTCTTTCTGGACCCAGGTTTCTATGTTGAAGTTGTGTGATTTCCAGTGTTGCCTCTGCTGTACTTGTTCAAATCATTTCCCAATCACTCAGTGTTCCCATGTCCCAGGCCAATCTTCTCATTCTGTCCTTGTTTTCCTGGCCTGTGTATGCATGTGCTTGGTTTGGGTGGTGATGTGGTCACTCCTGGCTCTGGTGAGGCTCAAGGATCAAACTGGGATAGGCTGTGTACAAGGCTAGCACCTTCCCTACTCTTCAGCCCTTTCCTGCCCTTGCACTGTCTGTACTGTGTATCTGGGCACTCATGCTTCAGGACTGGCCCATCTGGAAGAGGGGGACACAGATCCTTTCCATCCTCTCTGCTCTTGTTGGGTAGGAATGGGAGGTGGCCAGGCTGGGGATCCAGAGCCAAGGTGGCTTTCTAAAGCCATCTCTGTCCCACCATGGTCCATCTCCATAGATCATTACCTCAGAGGAGGCAGAACGGCGGGGCCAGATCTATGACCGCCAGGGCACTACCTACCTCTTCGACCTGGACTACGTGGAGGATGTGTACACCGTGGATGCCGCCTACTATGGCAACATCTCCCACTTTGTCAACCACAGTGTGGGTACCCTGTCAGCAGGTAGGGGGTTGGGTGGGGACTGAGGGGCCTCCCCTCACATGCTTGCTATTCTCTCTCGCCCAGTGTGACCCCAACCTCCAGGTGTACAACGTCTTCATTGACAACCTTGATGAGCGGCTGCCCCGCATTGCTTTCTTTGCAACCAGAACCATCCGGGCAGGCGAGGAGCTCACATTTGATTACAACATGCAAGGTGGGGACCAGGGACAGGGTCATGGGACCTGGGACATGATGCCCCCTTACTTCAGAGAACATAAAGAGATTCCTGCTGATCTCAGTCTCCCCTCTAGGACCCTGAGAAGGAGTACTTTTATTCCCAGCCTCAGGTGGCTTCCCAGATTCTCTGGGGAGGATGTTTGGCTCCAGAGTCCAGATTCCAAACTTGTATGAGGTTCTCTTGGTCTCCCAATTCTCCTCACACTTTAGCCACTTTGGGCTTCCCCATTCTGAATCTTGGGCCACCCTGGATCTCCAGCCACTTTGTGACAAATGAGCCAGCCAATCCTAAGACACTAGGACAGGATGGGGGGTATGGACACTGGTGGGGGCATTTTAGGTCTCTCTTTGGATGCCCTGGTTAACCCTTTCATTCCTGGCTCCTGCTTTCTAAGCAGCCCCTCCCACCAACCCCCATCTGGCTGGTTTTTTAACTCTGGAGCACCCTTCCAGTACTAATCCCTGATCCTGGTCCCACACCCAACCCCCGCATCCTTATTCAAATCCAGAGTGTCCCCCCAGGTCCCTGGGTCTCCTGGAGTAGGGACTGTGGCCTTCTAACCCACTCCTTCTTGGCTGTGACCCTGCAGTAGACCCCGTGGACATGGAGAGCACTCGCATGGACTCCAACTTTGGCCTGGCCACGCTCCCTGGCTCCCCCAAGAAGCGGGTCCGTATTGAATGCAAGTGTGGGACTGAATCCTGCCGCAAATACCTCTTTTAGCCTTTGATATCTGAAGTGAGACTGATGGTGGAGGCCTACAGTGCCCTTCCATGACCTCCCCTACCCCATTGCTGTCTCCTGTCTAAGGAATGAGTTCCAGGGTCTCCTGCCATCCTCTGCCTGGGCTCTGAGTGAGTGCGAATTCCTAGGAGGTCCCTGTCCTCACCTCCTGCTTAACCTTCAACTGAAGTTTTTCTGTTATTTTCTTTCTTCCAGCACCATTATTTTAGGAGTTGGGACACACAGAGTATGAGGGTGGTGTAGGGGTGTGCCCCAGCCCAGCTTCAACCAGAAACATGTTTGGTTTTGTACCTGTTTTACCTGAAGCCTGAGTGGGTCTGATGTAAGTCCCTTTCCTAGAGCCCTGTGAGGAGGTACCTCAGTTTTATTGATATCCCAGTCAATGCCCCAACCCCATTTCTTTATCACCCACAAGGGAGGCTTTATTGGTTGTTTCTCTTTATGCCTGCATGCTGGCTAGTGTTTGCCTCAGACCTAGAGGCTCCCCTTTCAGGGCTATGTATCTGAAAGATGGCTGCCCACAGGTCTCTGAGGGAAGGTGGGTTACTTGTGTGGTCAACTAACGAGTGACACAGAGGCAGGCCCCAAGGGCTCTCTGGAGTTCAGAAGGTGCTAGAAACACTGTTATAGGATATGACAATTGTTGGGACTATTCAGAGCTAGGACCTGAGACATAGGGAGGTTTGAGATAGCTCTTAGGACAAAAATGTACATTGGTAAGGTATCAGGCACTGGGCACAGTACCTGGTCCATGTCTCAGGGAAACCTTGGAAACTGGAGGTGGATCCCAGGAGAGGGCTCCTTTGGCAGAAGGCAAAGTACAGGCTAGAAGTAGGGGTAGGATCACCTAGTGGTATCTGAGGTGAGCAGGAAGCCCTTGTTGCTGCCCTCCAGCACTAGCCCCCTTCCCTGTGTGCTCCCCTGGACCTGCTCGTCTTGAAAATTACCTCCCCACAAGTGTCCAGAAGGTGAAGGCTATTATGGCTGCCTTGCCCTTTGCTTCTCCTGTGAGGCCTTTTCCAGGAAACCTCCCCTGACTCCCTGTACCCAGAGTGCCCCCTTTATAATTTGTGCCCTTCCTCCACATGCCAGATTTGTGCATGTGCTTTGTTGTGTGTGTGCTTTTGTCTGTGCCCCCATCCCAGACCAACGAGGCACAAACGGGTTTGGGTTCTCTTGTTCTATTTTCCTTGGCCGTCCCCCACTTGGGGGCAGGCATCAATAAAAATGAATTGTTTGAACAAACCTAGATTTAGAGGCTGATAACCTGGGTCTGGGGGTGGGCTTGCGAGGATGGGAACTAGGGCACTGAGGTGAGGCTTCCCCTCACCTCACCGTCTGACTCCAACACTGTGTCACCAGCATCAGTGTAACTTCTTGGTCATAAATAACATGTTCTCTAAAGTATAAACTTCAGATTTCAGATGGCCTACAAAACACAAACTAAGCTCATTGCTGTCTAAATGGGCAAACCATGATCCCGGGCCAAGAACAAAGAGAAAGAAATAAAGAAGCAAATTAGTGGAGACAGAAATGTGATGCAAATTTAGTTGGATCTCCTGTCCTTATAGACTTTGAACCAGTATTATGCAAGAGTATGAAAGAGACAGCATAAGGTCTGGACACAGACACCCTCACCATCACAGATAAAACACTGCTTATACTTGGCTCACATCCAAGCAATGTAAAAACTTTACCTTGTAAAGTATCTGAGGCCAGAGCATTGCCTTGAGTCAAAGTCAGGAGTAACCCCTGAGCACTGCTGGGTTTGACCCACAACAAAAAAGTAGATTTCCAAAAGCCGGTGCTTGCCAGATTTGATCCCTGGCACCTTAAGTCCACCAGGAATGATCCCTGAGCACAGAGCCAGGAGTGATCCCTGAACACCCCTGGTGTGTAATACAAAACCCAATAATTATTACTAGTATTTTTAATATCTTTATTTAAACACTGTGATTACAAATATGATTGTAGTTGGGTTCCAGTCATGTAAAGAACACCCCCTTCACCAGTACAACATTCCCATCACTGATGTCCCAAATCTCCCTCTTCCCCATATTACTAGTATTATAATGGTAAACAACATAGATCCTCAAATGACCTAGAAGTCCCTATAGCCCATGTGGAATTTTTTTTTTGGTTTTTCGGGCCACACCCATTTGATGCTCAGTTGTTACTCCTGGCTAAGTACTCAGAAATTAACCCTGGCTTGGGGGGACCATATGGGACGCCGGGGAATCGAACCGTGGTCCTTCCTTGGCTAGCACTTGCAAGGCAGACACCTTACCTCTAGCGCCACCTTGCCAGCCCCATAGCCCGTGTGGAATTTACTTTTCATACATATATCCACAGAGATATCTGGTTTCTCATACATGGACCTAGATGGCCAAAGAGCCTTGACATCCTGTTTGGCATTTATTTGTGGGAGATTGGCTATACTCAGCAGCATTGAGGAGCTATTTCTGGCTCTGGGCTCGGGACTGACCTCTGGTGGTGCTAAAGGATTTTATGTGGTGCCAGAGATTAAACTGTTTAGGTGTATACAAAGCAAGCACCTTTGTTACTGTACTGTCTCTCCAGCCCTTGATATCTCACATTATTTCATCAGTTATAATCTTTTGAGTCCTCATGGTTGAACTCATAATAGATCAGGCCTCCTATGTGGAAAACACAGGCTCAGATAACTTCTCACTGGGTAGCCAGACATAGAAATGGCTCAGCTACCACCTTTGGCTCACAGTGCCCAAGCACTTCTCATAGGGAGACAGAAACCCACAGATGACATTCACACAATTTGGAAAGGAGACAGACAACTGACTATATAGCTCACAGATCAGGCACACTGTCACTCAAATGTCAAGTTAAAAAACTTGATATTCCATGACAGCACCTCCACCCCTCTCCTCTCAGACATAAGTGCCTGGACATAACCCTACCCTGCACAGATCCTACAAGAGATAGAATCACAATCAGCTCCCAGTAATCCAGGCTTCCCCCAAGAGGAATTTCCCGGAGAGATAGCACAGCGGTGCTTGCCTTGCAAGCAGCCGATCCAGGACCAAAGGTGGTTGGTTCGAATCCTGGTGTCCCATATGGTCCCCCGTGCCTGCCAGGAGCTATTTCTGAGCAGACAGCCAGGAGTAACCCCTGAGCAATGCTGGGTGTGGCCCAAAAACAAGAGGAATTTCCTCAACTTTAGTAACACACAAAAATAGACAAAAATGGGGCAGAGCACTTGCCTTGCGTGCATCCAATCTGGGTTCTATCTCTGGCACTATATGCAGATATAGTTTCCTGGGCTCTACCAGGAGTGATATCCCATATGGTCCCCCGAGCCTGCCAGTAGCAACTTCTGAGTGCAGAGCCATGGATAACTCCTGAGCACCACCCAGTGTAACCCAAGACACATGAACAGGGAGGGAGGGAGGGAGGGAGGGAGGGAGGGAGGGATGGAGGGAGGGAGGGAGGGAAGGAAAGAAGGAAGGAAGGAAGGAAGGAAGGAAGGAAGGAAGGAAGGAAGGAAGGAAGGAAGGAAGGAAGGAAGGAAGGAAGGAAGGAGGGAGGGAGGGAGGGAGGGAGGGAGGGAGGGAGGGAGGGAGGGAGGGAGGGAGGTGGAGGTGGAGGGAGGGAGGGAACTGTATTTAGGGGTGTGGACACATGAACAGTCCCAGACCCAGTCCCCGGGACAAAAGCACAGATAACTACCAGGTTCCTCCTATATCTGATAATACATCTCCAGGTAGACCCAAAACACTCAATTATTTTTAATTTTTCATTTTTAAGTATGAGAACAATGATGCAAAGAGGACAAGGTAAAGTTACAGTGGAAGGACAATCGCCCATAAACAGAGTTCTCAGAAGAAATCCCCTTGCTGACGCTTAGATATTGAACTTAGTCAAAGAACATTAAGAAAAATAAGGCAGGGGCCCTGAGAGATAGCACAGCGGCGTTTGCCTTGCAAGCAGCTGATTCAGGACCAAAGGTGGTTGGTTCGAATCCCGGTGTCCCATATGGTCCCCCGTGCCTGCCAGGAGCTATTTTCTGAGCAGACAGCCAGGGGTAACCCCTGAGCAATGCCGGGTGTGGCCCAAAAACCAAAAAAAAAAAAAAAGAAAGAAAGAAAAATAAGGCAGAACCCATGTACAATTACTTTGTCCACAAGTCCCCAGACTGTAACATTTCTTAGCTGTACACAAAACAATCTAAAGCCATGAGATTTATGTGACTCCTTAAACATTGAAAGCATCGTATTTTTTATATTTTCATGCACATGCATATTAGTTTAAGTTAACATCAAAAGTTTAAGAGTTTTTTTAAGGGTTAGAGTCAAAAGAGCACAGTAAAAACGGTGTTAGAGTGGCAAATATTGTTTACATAGGCCCACCAAAATATGGGGGACATGGAAAGGAAAAGCCTTGGTCTAAATACAAGGAGACCCTACCCCTGAAGTTTCCTGGCACAAGACCAACTCTAGGCTCCAGGCAAACTAGTTTATTCAATCCAAGTCATTGTTTGTAGTGCCAATACAGTTTTATTTTTCATGCAGTCTCTATTGTTGGCATCAGGTTTCTGTATTAAAGATCCTGGAATCAGCACATCCTACATTGAGGTCAGGCTGGTGTGGAGTATCCTCTAGTTTCACCTCACAATTAAGGGGCAATACAGAAAGCCCTGTCCAGTAAGCAGGTCATTGTTGTTGTTAAGTCTTCTCAGTGTTAAGGGAAGTCTCTTTTGAGTAGGTCAATGTCAGAGCAGCGGTAGGGTCTTCCCTGGTAGAGGATTGCCTCCAGGTGATGTTATATACAACCTTGGATGTTTCGTAGATGTCTTCCATAGATCAGGGGTGAATGGAGAGTGCCCATTCTTCTGAGGCCTGTGCCAGGTCTTTATGTCAATGTTCAGGGTGTAAGGTCCCATTGCACTACAAGATTTGTGTGTTCCCATCTCTACTAGATAAGAACTTATTTGTATGTATAGTATTTCCCCGTTATAATGTGCCTATGCAAACAAGAAATAAAGCCACATGGCGTTATCAGAGTATATGGAAGTGTAAGAACACTTCCAACAATACCCATGAGTTGGTTCAAACATAAGCATTAAACTGAGGGACACTTTCACCAAATTCCCTATTGAACAGTTCACAAAGATAAAAAAAGAAAAAAGGGGGGAGGGGAATCGTCACTATATAAGAAAATATTTAGCAAGAGTTATAGCCGTCAAAGAAAACACATATAATGTTGAAAAGACATAGGTGTCCTTTTTTATGCCTTTTGGAATAGTGTGGGGGGTGTTAACTCCAGGGCACCACTTTGGTCTGTGACTTAGGACTCTACAGTACTTAAGTTAAAAAGGGTTATTGTAGAGTAATGATGATAGGGGGTGAGAGAGTTAAAGAGAAAAATGAACTTTTGTAGGGGTGTGAGAAAGAGCAGAGTACAAAATGGACATTCTGCATACATAAAAACATGATTCAATGATAGTCAGTACTATTAATGTATCTTGAAAATATAGACTGGTAAGAGATTACAGGTGATTGCTTCAAAAAGCTGGGAGGCCGGAAGTTCAGAGCCCCGCCCAGACCCTCCCTAAGGAGCCCAGTGGGGAATGGGGGAAAGCCTAGGGTAACTTCAAGCTCCGCCAAGGGACCCACCTCACTGGCTTGCCCAGGCATGTGGCCCGGGGGAGCCCTGGAGATCTGGAGCAAGGCGGTAGAGGGGTGCTGGGGTCACCCAAGTCCCGCACCCCCCCTAGGCCTGGTTAAGAAGGCCTCTGGCATGGCGGAGGCCTGCCGAACCCCATGCTGCTAGAGCCTCCCGGCTCCCAGGAAGGAAAGAGATTCTTCAAGAAACTGGGAGGCCGGAAGTTCAGAGCCCCACCTAGACCCTCCCTAAGGAGCCCAGTGGGGAATGGGGGAAAGCCTAGGGTACCTTCAAGCTCCGCCAAGGGACCCACCTCGCTGCAAAACACTCCATTTTATTTATTTAGTTTCATTCTGAGCTATACCCATCAGTGCTCAAGGCTCAAGGCCAGGGATGCTCAGGGTACCATTTGGCATTGCTATGGGGACCATATGGGATGCTGAGGACTGAAACTGGGTTGGCTGTGTGCAAGGCAAGTGCCCTATCTCCTGTACTATTCTTTCCCAACACCTGAGCATTCTGTTCATAAAACCCCTTAATGGATGAAGGACATGCACATGCACAAAGAGGCCAGGTACTCACATCCAGAGACAGAAACTGAAAACTCCCTGGGGCACCTTCACATCCTCAGAAGAGCCAGAACACTGAACATCTGAACTAGAGAGGCACAGATACCAGAGTGCATTTTCTGACGGGCCCTTCCCTCTGAGACAGGAATCCAAGGAACAGAGAGTGCCAGTGTTGATGTGTGTGCCCTCACCAAAGAATCTGTCTTTCTGGGACATGTCCCTTCACATAGATTAAAGTCTTCCCATTCCAGGACACAGCCATACAGGCAGATCTTAAACCTACACTTAACCCATAGTATGAAGACCCAAAGGTTTATCAGGGCCATACACTAAAAGGGAGCATATACCTACAAACGTCAAAAAGACACACAAACCATTGGTGATGCCAACATATATCTCCACAAAATATATCTCCACAAAAGACCAGGTACTGCATACCCTGGTATGCCTACTGGGAAATAAAAAGATCTGCAGGGATGGAGAGATAGTCCAGTGTGTAAGGCACTTACCTTATACAAGACTGACCAGGGTTTGATCCCTGAGCACTGCCAGGAGTGATCCCTGAGTGTAAAGTTACAGTAAACCCTAAACACTGGCAGGAATCGCCCAAAACATAACAAAGAGCTGTATATTAGAGACAATACACCACCCCCAGTCTTGGGAAATACACAGATCAACATCCTCAAACTCTGGTCTCAGTACCCACAGATCAGGGAACACACTCAGGGACTGATATCTATAAACAGACTAGAACTTCCTATATTAAAACAAAGAACAAAAAATTGGGTTGGAGGTATGCTGAGCCATTGTGGGCATCTGCTACTACACATCCTGGGCCTGAGTTTCCCTCTGTTGACTGGACAGCCATTTATCCTCTTCCTGATGAAGTTGCTTGTCATATTCATCCTCGGTGGTTCCAGAGCCAGCAAGGGGACTTAGTGTGCCTGCATTGTCGAGAAATATGGGTACATAGACCTTTCTGCAGGAGAATTTCGGAATGAAAGGAAGAACCCATATTCACAATACGGTGATTGTGCCAGTTGAGATAGCCATCAGCTTATTAAAGAGGGAAATGGATCAGACAATGTCAGCCAATGCTCAGAAAAATAAATTCTTGATTGATGGGTTTCCAAGAAATCAAGATAACCATCAAGGTTGGAATAAGACCATAGATGGGAAGGCAGATGTAGCTTTTTGTTTGTTTTGGTTTGGTTTTGGGGTCACACCTTGCAGTGCTCAGGGGTTATTCCTGGCTCTGCACTCAGAAATCACCCCTGACAGGCTTGGGGAACCATATGGGATGCTAGGATTTGAACCAGAGTCCTTCTGAATGCAAGGCAAATGCCCTACCTCCATGCTATCTCTCTGGCCCCAGATGTAGCTTTTGTTCTGTATTTTTTATTGTAATAATGAGATCTGTATTGAAAGTTCTTTTGAGAGGAGAAAAAAGTAGTGGGTAGGAGTGATGACAGCAGAGAGAACTTGGAAAAGATAATTCAGACCCATTTTGAATCAATAAGACCAATTATTGATTTATATGAAAAAGGGAAAATCAAGAAGATAGATGCTTCTAAATCTTGCTGAAGTTTGTCATGAAGTTGTGAAGATTTTTGACAAAGAAGGCTAACTCTAAATACAAAAGAATTATAGAAATTATGCTTGAATATTACTTTGATAGTTGTTATTACAACTCCTTTCTAAGGCAATTTTAATCTTGAAAATCATGTACTAGGGCCCGGAGAGATAGCACAGCGTTGTTTGCCTTGCAAGCAGCCGATCCAGGAACAAAGGTGGTTGGTTCGAATCCCAGTGTCCCATATGGTCCCCCGTGCCTGCCAGGAGCTATTTCTGAGCAGACAGCCAGGAGTAACCCCAGAGCATTGCCGGGTGTGGCCCAAAAACCAAAAAAAAAAAAAAAAAAAAGAAAATCATGTACTAGATTTATGCTAAATAATTCATTTAGTGTTCTTTTTTTTTTTTTTTTTTTGGGCCACACCCGGCGGTGCTCAGGGGTTACTCCTGGCTGTCTGCTCAGAAATAGCTCCTGGCAGGCACAGGGGACCATATGGGACACCGGGATTCGAACCAACCACCTTTGGTCCTGGATCGGCTGCTTGCAAGGCAAACGCCGCTGTGCTATCTCTCCGGGCCCTTCATTTAGTGTTCTAATAACACTTCTTGTTTTTTGTTTGTTTTCTAAATTAAATAGAGAATTAGTAAAAAGAAATTTAATGGTTGTTTTCCTTTTGATAGCCTGTCTAGAGTACAGGCCAGTGTGAGGTGGGGAGGAAGGACACTTGGGATATTGGTGATGGGAATGTTGCACTGGTGAAGGGTTTTTTTTATAAATATATATAAATATCAAAAAAAAAAAAAGAAAAGAAAAGATAAGGCCTTCCAATGCTTACCACAGGCTGTGTTCTTTACATTGACTGTATAGAAAGAGGAGGTACAGTAAGTGCACCCTATATACACCTCAACCCAGGCCTTTTGCCTGGTCTGAATTGGGGGACTAAATAAATAAATAAATAAATAAATAAAGCTTCCCTTTATATTTTATTTTCTTGAATAATGATTATTCACTTATTTGTTTAATAAGATTTCAAAATCATTTCACTTTGGTAAAAAAATAAATAGAGTTGGAGATATCAGACAGATTAAGCCACTTGCTTTGCAGACAGATGACCTGAGTTTGATCCCTGGTATGTCATATGGTACCGAAGCTTACCAAGAGTGATCCCTGATCACAGAGTCAGGAGTAAGCTCTGAGCTCAACAGATATGGACCAACCCCACAAAAGAAGAAATGAGACCTCAAGTAAGATTTTTGGATGAGTGGGGACCACCACCAGTGGTGCTTATGAAGCCATGCAATGTCTAGGATTGAACACGGAGCCTCACATATGTAAGGCCCCTACCACTTGAGCCATATTCTTGATCCAGAGACCGCAATTTGGTTTTTGGTGTTTGGGTTACATCTGGTTGTGTTGAGAACTTACTCCTGGCTCTGTGCTCAGGAATTACTCATGGCAGACTCGGGAACATTTAGGGCACTACGGATATAACCCAGTTTGGCCATGTGCTTGGCAAGTGACCTCACTGTTGCTCTGACCTCAGACCTCAAATTCTTGACAATACACATGAGGTGATGAGAGATATCACACTATTGGGACACGTGGTCACAGAGGTTGCATAATGGGAAATGTGCACAGAAACTATTAGACCCCTCACATCCATGTACATGCACCAATTGAGAAGAGAGATAAGATCCTGTAAAACATAGCCACAAATCATTCACATGCCTTACACATCAGAACATATGACAACAGAATGAGGTCTCACATTTGTACATCCACAAAGAGAATACAGATGACACATCCTGAGACACATCCACAGACCTATCCATGACTAGAAAGCCTGATAAGCCAGTTACAAACAAATCTGAAACCTAACTCTTCCCCACCCCAGAAAAGTACACACAGTGGAGAGTAATGCCACTGGAACACAAACAGAAAAATCCTCTTCTGAGGATACCCAGGAGACGGTACATGGATTAGAGCTCATGCCTTGCACATGGCCAACCCTGGTTCTATCCCCAGTACCTTATATGGTCTCCTGAGCCCCACCAGGATTGAACCCTAATCTCTGCTGTTTATGGTTCACAAACAAAATAAAAAATCATCCCCAAGGGCTTGTGAGATAGTACAGTGTGTATGATGCTTGTTTTGCATACAGCTGACCCCGTTCAACTTCTGTCATCCATATGGTCCCCAGAGCACCACCAGGAATGATTCCTGAGTGCAGAGACAGAAATAAGCCCTGAGCACCACTGGATGTGGCCTCCCTGCAAAAAAATCACTCCCCTGAGAATGATATCCACAAATACCTCAGAAAGTTTGACATCCACCAAGAAATCAGCTCCCTAAAACTACATTCCTTTAAAGATGGAGGGATTACCACTCACATAGAGGGGGACTGGTATCCCAGGACATACAGAAACCAAGATCAAAGCCTTTTCTGCCTGAACTCAAAACCACACACAGGTCAAAGACCTCCAATCTAGCATCACATACACTACTGGATTGGAGACCCTACAGCATACAGAGCACAAATCAGATTCATTGCATCATATGGTGGTGAACACACCCAGCTAATACAACAGATGTGAGATACAGACAGCTCATAGCATTGCCACATCATGCCCAGGGACTTTAAGCACATTGGCTTCACATTTCTCTCTTGACTACTCCTTATGCCATCCCATGACCCTCTTGTCTCTACACACAGTCACTTGGTCTTATGCTGCAAATATCTTCTTTCTGATAGGCAGAACACTCAACTGTGCTCAGTACTTATTCCATGCTCTTTGCTCAAGGATTATTCCTGGTACCAGGAATTGAACCTGGGTTGGTTGCATGCAAGGCAAACACTCTACCTACTATGCCTCTACGTCAGCCTCAGATACTGCAGCTCTTTCCTTCTCCAGACAAAGATACACTTTGGAATAGTGGGCTATCCCCAAAATCTCACATAAAGCCTATTTCAGAGGGTTGCATCAGAGATCTGCAAAGTCCATTTTAGGGCCACCTGGATACTCAGAGGTTAACAATTTCTGCACTCAGATATCACTCCTGGCTGGAGTTGGACCATATGAGATGCCAGGGATTAAACCTGTGTTGGTCGTGTGCAAGGCAAGCACTCTACCCTCTATTGCTCTGGCTTCTGCAAAGTACCTTCTTAACAGAATGATGTCACAGACTCACAAATTCCAGATCAGGGAGAAGTTCTCATTTAAAGATGTGTTATCTCAGTGGCCAGAGAGTGCATGGAGGTAGGGCATTTGCCTTGTATGCAGGACATTGGTTCGAATCCCAGCATCCCATATGGTCTCCCAAGCCTGCCAGGAGCGATTTCTGAGTGTAGGTCCAGGAGTAAGCCTTGAGCACAGCCGGGTGTGACACCCCCCCCACCAAAAAAAGATATATTATCTGACCAGACAGAATTTCCATGTACGGTAAGTACTTTCCCATTCTGGGCCACACATGACAAAGTAACCCAAGACATCTTGTGTAGTGAAGCACAGCCCAAAAGATCAGATACCTGCCACACTGGGATATCCCTGCAGAAAGTATAAAAGCTCAAGATAAGGGACATATCCCATATACTGCTGAGATAATCCTCATACTCTTAGCATTCACCCCACAAAGACCTCAGATAACTCATGCTCATTAATAGTTACCCAAAGAGAACAGTGATCTGACATGCTAGGATAAATACCCACAAAAGAGAGAAGGTACCCACATTCTAGGAGCCTCCAAACAGATAAGCTCTCTGACTGTGGGACACATGCACACACAGGGATAATAGAAAATAGTCTATTTGCAGACTGCAGTTATAGTACAGCTGGTAGAGCCTTGAGCACGATCAACCCTGATTTGATCCCAAGCCTGCCAGAGGTAACCCATGAGCATCACTTGGTATGGCCCCAGACAAAAGAAATAAGTCCATTTGCTCATGACACTCAGGGACCTCACAAAGAGGAACATTTCGTCCCAAATAGTACACACCACAGACTTTACAATCACAGTCGAGATGACATACTGATTTACATATGTATGCACACAGATCAAACACCTGATTGAAGATAGATAACTAAAACCACATCAGAAACCAACAGAAGGGTGCTGAAGAGATAGTACAGTGGAGGGCAGGTGTCTTGCACGTGAGGGACCTGGATCTAGTCTCCAGTACAGCATAGGGTCCCTGGAGCCCTGCCAGGAATGCCTCCTAAGTGAAGAGCCATGAGTAAGCATAGCTGGATGGGGTTCTAAAAACAATAATGAAAAAATACATGGGTAGCATATACCTCGTGTTTTTCTTGATTGATTGTTCTTTTGATTTTGAGCCATACCCAGTGGTGCTCAAAGCTTACATTTGTTCCACACTTAGAGATCACTCCTGAAGGGAGTTGCTGGACACTATGAGGTGCCCAGGGATTGAACCTGGATTGGCTATGTACAAGACAAGTACCCTGCCTCCTGTATTGTCTCCCTAGTCCTTGGATAGTATGTATTGGATATTGAAATCAGATTTATGTTGCTGGAAATTTGATTTTTCAGTGATACTTTGTTCTCTCAAAGCTTCTTTGGTAGCATTGCCTTCCCAGAAAGGAAGCCCCCTTCCTATGTGGAAGGTAATTAGACAGTCAGGATAATGTCTATTAAAAAGTATACATTTTAGGGTCAGAGATATAATACAGGGGTTAAGGTGCTTGCCTATATCTGGCTAACTTGGTTTCTATCTGCATATGGTCCCATGAGCTCTGCTGAGAGTGATCCCTGAGCTCAGAGCCACCACCCTGAACACCACCCCTGCCACACGAAAAGAATCCTCCAATCCTTCAACAGGAACCAACTCCCAGGTTACAGACTTGACATCCTGTCAGACACATCTAGGTAAATATAGACATCTGAAATCAGAGCTGGAGAGACAGTACAGTGGGTAGGGTGCTTGCCTTGCTACCCCAGGTTCTATCCCTGGCATCCCACATAGTTCTCCAAGACCACTAGAAGTAACTTTTGAGTGTAGAGATATGAGTAACCCATGAGAACCACCAGGTGTGTCCCCAAACCAAACAAACAGACATCTTGGGGCATACAAACTCAAGCAGATAAAAAAGCTCAATTCCTGGCATATATGCCAAAAAAGATCCTCCCAGAGGTACATACAAGACTTGCAGGCACAGCAGTCCACCCAAAGAGAAGTAAGCATTCACGTGGACACCTACACCCAGAGATAGAGCATATCCCTCATTCACAGCTAGAAAGGGTCACCCAGGGTTCCTATCATGCCTTGGGGGCCAGAGAGATAGCTCAGAGTCAGAGGCACATGTTTTGCATGTGTAATGCTCCAAGCTATATCCACAGTATCACATGGCACCCTGAACACTACCAGGTGTGCTCTGCTGGTTTCCAGTACTGCTATGTCTTAGCATTCAAATGTTGCATCATCCATTGGTTAGCATTACTGAAGGTGGCCCCTAAGTCTTCTGCACATTTCTTTTTTTTTTTTTTTTTTTTGGTTTTTGGGCCACACCCGGTGGTGCTCAGGGGTTACTCCTGGCTGCCTGGCTGTCTGCTCAGAAATAGCTCCTGGCAGGCACGGGGGACCATATGGGACACCGGGATTCGAACCAACCACCTTTGGTCCTGGATCGGCTGCTTGCAAGGCAGACGCCGCTGTGCTATTTCTCCGGGCCCTTCTGTACATTTCTTAGGAGGTTCTCTGCCTCAAAAAAAGTAAGAAATCTCATCACTATGAATATGTACACCTTAGCAGATAGACTGATCGAAAGGGTTACAGATATTCCCATAAGACATCATACATTGGAGCTGGAATGATAGCACAGCAGGTAGGGCATTGCCTTGCATGTGGCTGACCTGGGTTTAATCCCCAGCATCCTACATAGTCCTCCAAGCCTGCCAGGAGTGATTTTTTTTTTTGGTTTTTGGGCCACCCCGTTTTGACGCTCAGGGGTTACTCCTGGCTAAGCGCTTAGAAATTGCCCCTGGCTTGGGGGGACCATATGGGACGCCGGGGGATCGAACCGCAGTCCTTCCTTGGCTAGCGCTTGCAAGGCAGACACCTTACCTCCAGCGCCACCTACCCGGCCCCACCAGGAGTGATTTTTGAGTGCAGAGCCAGGAGTAACCCTGAGCGCTGCTGGGTGTGGCCCCAAAAAACCAACAACAATAAAAAAGTCATCATACATTTGACAAGTCAGAGATAATACAGGGGAAAAGGTACTTGATTTGTATGCAGCTGGCTAGGTTTGTTCCTTGAAAAGCACGGTGTTCCCTGAGTCCTACCAATCCCTGAACACAGAGCCAGGAATAACCCTAAACATTCTCTGGGGTGTACACCTACAAAACATCAAAAACCTCACATCTGGGCCAGCGTGATAGTACAGTAGGTAAGGCTGTTGTATGAGACTAATCCAGGTTTAATCTCCAACATCTCTTATAGTACCATGAACCCCACCAGGAGTGATCCCTGTGTGCAGAGGTAGAAGTAAGCTCTAAGCACCACTGGATGTGTCTCCCAAACAAAAAGCCAAAAGCAAACAAAAAACCTCAGACCCTAGGACATGCATGCAGAAACAGAGCAAAGAACTCACAAACTGGGAAATTCCCTCAAACAAATCAGAGACCTCACACTGTTGTTCACTGGTGAAAAGATTTTTAAATGTTTAAAAGTTGAGTCATACTCATGAACAGCACAGATGAGAGAATGCTCTTCCTGGGCATTTAACCCTGCTTCATGCCCTACTTTATTTACCAGTTAACATACTACAGAATTTATACCAGACAAACAGATCAGGAATGCTCACATACAGGAACTTAAACCTAGAAATGCACAAGGGCTTTGTTTGTTTTTACTTTATGTTTTTTTCTTTTTGACCATACCAAACAGTGCTCGGGATTTACTCCTAGCTCTGCACTCAGGAATCACTCCTGGCAGGCTCAGGAGTCATATGGGATGCTGGGGATTAAACTGGGATTGGCAGTATGCAAAATAAGTAAAAGAAAAAACAAGGATGGAGAAGGAAGGAAGGAAGGAAGGAAGGAAGGAAGGAAGGAAGGAAGGAAGGAAGGAAGGAAGGAAGGAAGGAAGGAAGGAAGGAAGGAAGGAAGGGTTACATGTAAGGATCCTGCCTGCCTGTTCTAGGCCAGATGGAGAAGGAAGGAAGGAAGGAAGGAAGGAAGGAAGGAAGGAAGGAAGGAAGGAAGGAAGGAAGGAAGGAAGGAAGGAAGGAAGGAAGGAAGGAAGGAAGGAAGGAAGGAAGGAAGGAAGGAAGGAAGGAAGGAAGGAAAAGGGTTACATGTAAGGATCCTGCCTGCCTGTTCTAGGCCAGATGGAGAAGGAAGGAAGGAAGGAAGGAAGGAAGGAAGGAAGGAAGGAAGGAAGGAAGGAAGGAAGGAAGGAAGGAAGGAAGGAAGGAAGGAAGGGTTACATGTAAGGATCCTGCCTGCCTGTTCTAGGCCAGAACAGACCAGCAGGTACCAGATGTTCTGTGATTGATAGATGCCTCAACCTCCAAACTTTTACTACCTGTACCAAGAAAGTTGTGTTACCTGGACTCAAACATCCCTGCCTGCCCCTCAGATCTGGCATTTTCCAGATGCTGTTGTGGGGTTCAGCAGAAGAGAACAAAGCAATCAAGGACACCAGTGGGGCCTGAGGCCTCCCCAGCTCCACTCGCTTCTTCTAAGTACTTGCAGAACTTTCCTTTCCTTCTCATCCTCTCTGACTAGACACAGTTCCTGCCTGCCAGCTTAGTGGGGGGAGGAAAAAAAAACAGTTCTCCAATTTTGATGAGTTTCCACAGGGCTGGGTGGGAGAGGGGTGCTAGTGTAGACCAGAGGAGGAATTTGGAAGGCAGCTTTGACCTATCCCATGCATTGCCTGCTCACAGATTTAATAACCCAGCTCTGAAATGATGGGGGGCAGGAGCCAGAGGGGGGCACTCACCTGATTACTCTATGCCTAGGAACATAGAGCTGAGATGTAAGATGAGCAGAATCACATGATAACTGACATCTTGTCAGCTCATGAAGTCATACAGGCCTACAGTCTGCTGGCTTCTCCTGCTGGGAAAGGAGTTTGAACCAGAGGAGTCAGGAAACTGCTCCCAATTTTGAGCCTGATTTTCACGTGGAATAATGGAAGAAGGAAAAGAAGAAAAGGAAGGATGGAAGGAAGGAAGGAAGGAAGGAAGGAAGGAAGGAAGGAAGGAAGGAAGGAAGGAAGGAAGGAAGGAAGGAAGGAAGGAAGGAAGGAAGGAAGGAAGGAGGGAAGGAGGGAAGGAGGGAAGGAGGGAAGGAGGGAGGGAAGGAGGGAGGGAGGGAGGGAAGGAGGGAAGGAAGGAGGGAAGGAGGGAGGGATAATGCATATAAACAGCTACATCTACAAATAACTAGAAACCTCACAACTATAACATCTTTGCAGAAATGATCAAGGTCCTTAAAATGATCAGGTAGATAGTTACAAACACAACAGTGACCTATTTTTTTATTTATTTATTTTTATTGTGACTGAAGTTCATTTACACAGAATTATTTATGATACATAGTGACAATGAATGAAGGGCATTCCCACCACCAATGTTATCCTCCCTCCTTTACCCCCAGAATCCTACTGCAAATGGTCTCACCTTACAGCTTGTTATAGGTTGGATATCTATTCTGTTTGGTGTTCCAGTCTGGTCATTTTTTATTTACACTATGTGTTCATATGACTGGTCCTGGTATCATTCTTTTCCCCCATCAGTTTATGAGGCTGAATGATTCAAGTTATGCTGTTCTGTTAGAGATAAAAAGGTTAAGGAAAAGAGAAGAAAAAACTTGGTAACTACTAAAATAGAAAGAAAAAAAATCAGCGAATAATATCCACAAAAGTGGAAAAGAAAGAAAAAAGTGAAAGAAAAAAGAGAAGTGAGATAATATCAAAAAACAAACAAAAAATAAAGCAAAAGAAAACCAGAAAAAGTGGTGCAGTGTCAGGGCTTGGTGTTACCCCACCATTTTTTTTGTATAGGCACAGTAATTATTGGGGAAGGAAGGAAATTCCCATGGCCTAAGAGATTCAGGGTTTCTCCACTCTTGAAGCATATTGTCATGGGAACAACCACTGGCTCCATACCTTCTCATTCCCATATCCCAGGGTTTTTTTTTCTTTGTGGTGTCAGGAACCTTTCCTCTCGGTTGTGGATGAGAAAATAAGGCCACTGTAGCAAGCAATCTTGATATTTGCGCAGGTCCTAGGACAAGGCCTAGGATCGAGTTTTTAAGGTTCTAGAGGTACAACAGTGACCTATTATCTGGAAACTACAATCTCCAAGAAGAAAGAACTCCAACTCTCCATGGGGTTCTGGAAAGACCAGAGAACTGTCTGTCCAGGCTTTGAAAGATAAACAGATCAGGGGATTCTTACTCAGAGGACATACATCTAGAAATATACATGAGAACCACTTACGCTGGGAAATCCGCCCATGAGCAGACTTAAACATACATTAGTGAAGGCAAACCCACATACTAATCCACAATCACAAATGTCTCAGAGCTGCAGCAAAAGTCCTACCTGTTGTACTATTTCTTTGGCCCCTCAAACTATTTTTAATTTCTTTTAAGACTCCTTTGTCTCACCAAAGAACAACTCCCTAGAGCTTTTCTATAGACTTTAAACTCTGCCTCTTGACCCTCAAAACCAAACAAAAAAAAAACACCCCACAAATTGGGCTTGAAAGAGAGTACAAAAAGTAAGACACTTCCCTTGTATACCACAGGTCCTGGTTCTGTCCTTGGCTTTAGGAGACTCTAGGGTCTCTTGAGCACCCAGGAGTGATCTCTGAGCACAGAGCCAGGAGTAAGTGCTGAGAACTGCTGTTGAGTATTTCTAACCATCCCCACCATAAAAAATTCTCAAGAAATATAAACTCGGGGCCGGGCAGTGGCGCTAGAGGTAAGGTGCCTGCCGTGCCTGCGCTAGCCTTGGATGGACCGCGGTTCGATCCCCCGGTGTCCCATATGGTCCCCCAAGCCGGGAGCGACTTCTGAGTGCATAGCCAGGAGTAACCCCTGAGCATCACGGGTGTGGCCCAAAAACCAAAAAAAAAAAAAAAAAAGAAATACAAACTCTTCTCTTACAACCACATTTACAATCTTCACAAGGGGAATGTTGTTCTCACCATTCAGCCTACATCATAGTACACAGTTATTGTGTTTCAAAAAAACAAGTGAAGTAAAATTATGGATTCTTTTTAGCTTTGGGATCACACCTAGCAATGCTCAAGAGTCACTCTTGATTCTACACTCAGGGTAGAATCTCCTGGAAGTGTTGTGGGGACCATATGAGATATCAAGGATCAAATCCAGGTTTGGCATGTGCAAGGCAAGTGTCTTACATGCTATACTATCTCTCCAGCTCCCAAATGTAGGTTTTTGAGAGAGCGAGAGAGAAACAACTATGAAGAATGTTTTCCAATTCTTTTTTTTTATTTTTACTTTTTTGATTTTTGGGTCACACCCGGCAGCGCTCAGGGGTTACTTCTGGATCTAAGCTCAGAAATCACCCCTGGCACGCACGGGGGACCATATGAGATGCCGGGATTTGAACCACCGTCCTTCTCCATGCAAGGCAAATGCCCCATCTCCGTGCCATCTCTCTGGCCTATTTTCCAATTCTTGAACTCATCACACATTTTGAGTAAATGATTCCTCAACTGAACAGCCTCAGAGTCTGAATTGTCAGGATGGTCCTTCCCCACCACATCTTTTTCTCTAACTCTGAATCTTGTTTTCAGAAGGGAGGTGTGATCACAGGGAAAAGGCTTAAACTGGGGGACAAGTGTATGGATTGGGCTTGCTTTTCATTTTTCCCAACAACGCAAACAGGGTCTATTTATTGTTTGTTTGTTTGTTTATTTTTTTACATCTTTATTTAATCACCATGATTACAAACATGTTTGTAGTTGGGTTTCAGTCATAAACATAATATGCTTTTTAAAACAAAGTTCTCCCTTGAAAACTTATCTGACTTACTTATCTGTCACTTTGCTTGCTTGTTCTTTTAAGTTCTTTTTCTTTTTCTTTTTCTTTTTTTCTTGGTTTTTGGGCCACACCCGGCGGTGCTCAGGGGTTACTCCTGGCTGTCTGCTCAGAAATAGCTCCTGGCAGGCTCGGGGGACCATATGGGACACCTCCTGCATGAAAGGCAAACGCCGCTGTGCTATCTCTCCGGGCCCTTAAGTTCTTAAATATATAGTCCTTTCCTTGTTCCCTTCACATCTTTCTAAGTAAGTTTCATTCTAAAAAGTCTATCTTGCTTGCAAAAGAAGTGTGTGCATTGTACACTGCTCTATAAAGTCAGAGCCATAAAAGCCTCAACAGGTTGAGGCTGGAGCCAGCCCAGATTCGATGCTCAGCATCCAATATGATCCCTGAGTGCTACCACGAGTGATTTTTTTTCAGTGCAGAGCCAAGAGTAAGACCTGAACATTATCAGGTGTGACCCAAAAAAACACCACCAACAACAACAACAACAAAAATTCAGCAGGTTAAGAAGCTAGGGATATGGCTTCAAGCTGTAGAATAAGGCATGAAGGGGCCGGAGAGATAGCATTGAGGTAAGGCGTTTGCCTTTCATGCAGGAGGTCATCGGTTCGAATCCCGGCATCCCCCGTGCCTGCCAGGAGCAATTTCTGAGACTGGAGCCAGGAATAACCCCTGAGCACTGCCGGGTGTGTGTGACCCAAAAACCACAAAAAAAAAAAAAAAAGAATAAGGCATGAAGTGACATTTCTGATGCCCTGAGTTCAATCCTAAGCAACACATGGTGCCCCAAGCACCCCCAGATATAACCCCCACCACTAACATCAGCAACAATCCATAGCAGTTAAGGCTTAGAAAGAGATCCTTAAAGCTAAATGGGGCCAGAGTGGTGGCACAAGCAGTAAGGCATCTGCCTTGCCTGCACTACCCTAGGACAGACCGCAGTTTGGTCCCCCAGCATCCCATATGGCCCCCCAATCCAGGAGCAATTTCTGAGTGCATAGCCAGGAGTAACCCCTGAGCATCACCGGTGTGCCCCCCCAAAAAAAGCTAGAATCTCTTTGATTTTAGTGAAAGAAGATAGTTTTATTTGTCTATTTTTGTTTTTGTTTTGGGGTCACACCCAATAGTGCTCAGAATTTGCTCCTGGATGTCTCAGGGGATCATACAGGGTGCCAGGGATTAAATCTAGGTCAGCTGCATGGAAGGCAAACATTCTACTCAATGTACGATTGCTCTGGCCCCTGAAGAATATAGTTTTTATTGACTTAAATTTACATAGAAAGACATGAGGGTAGTAAAAGAGAGGAATATATTCATAAGAAAACACAGGAAGGGCCCGGAGAGATAGCACAGCGGCATTTGCCTTGCAAGCAGCCAATCCAGGAGCAAAGGTGGTTGGTTCGAATCCCAGTGTCCCATATGGTCCCCCGTGCCTGACAGTAGCTATTTCTGAGCAAACAGCCAGGAGTAACCCCTGGCCCAAAAACCAAAAACCAAAAAAAAAAAAAAACAAAAAACAAACCACAGGAAACTTCAGAGTGGAAAAATCAAACAGAAAGAGAGATACATGCTCAAGAGAGAATATAGGCTTTTTTTCACTTTTTTTCTTTTTTAGTAGTTGGGTTTCAGTCATAGAGAATATAGACTTGAGAGAGCAAACAGATTCTCTTATAATAGAACTAGAAGTTGGGAGTTCTAGACTCTAAAATAGGAGGCTACTAGGCCTCAAAACCATGTGAACTAGGTAGAATCCAGGGATAGTTGGTGTCAACAGTTCTATGAGGGAAGGATTTTCATATTTATCTGAGAAATATCCCTTCTTTTCTTTTCTTTTCTTTTTTTATTTTTGAGTCACACCCAGCGGCGGCACTTAGGGTTACTCCTGGCTCTGCACTCAGAACGCCATTAACAGGCATGGGGCACCATTTGGGATGCCGGAATGTGAACCACCTGTCTGTCCTGGATCAGCTGTGTGTAAGGCAAATGCCCTACCACTGTGGTATCTCTCCGGCCCGAGAAATATCCCTTCTAAGAGGCAGGATGCAATAAAGAGACACAGATACCCCATAGCACACACTCCACAATGGTGGCTAGAAAAACAATGGTCTTCAGAACAAAAGGGCTGGAGGAAGCTGCTGTCTACAATGTGTGGTCTCTAGTGGGGATGGGTGGGCGTGCTGTAAATTCACGTTCCAACCAGAAGACCCACACTTTACACTGCCTTTCTGAATAAACACACGGTGGCTGAGAGAGAGAGAGAGAGAGAGAGAGAGGAGAGAGAGAGAGAGAGAGAGAGGAGAGAGAGAGAGAGAGGAGAGAGAGAGAGAGAGAGAGAGAGAGAGAGAGAGAGAGAGAGAGAGAGAGAGAGAGAGAGAGAGAGAGAGAGAGAGAACTGTACACAGGCACACCACAGATATCAGATATCTGGGCTGGAGAAATAGCAGGGAGGTAGGGTGTTTGCCTTGCATGCAGGATGGTGGTTCAAATCCCATATGGTCCCCCAAGCCTGCCAGGAGCGATTTCTGAGCGTAGAACCAGGAGTGGCCCCTGAGCACTGCTAGGTGTGACCGCAAAAAACAAAAACAAAAACAAAAACAAAAAAGATATCAGATATCTGTAATAAATTTGAAAATACTACAGAAAAGCTATGGTATATGTAGGCTGCTTATAGTAGGCCTTCCATTAAGTATATTCATTAACAATTTGCCTATTTAAATGGGTCCAGTTTGAGCTCATGCTTTGAGACCTAAATGCTCTTGCAAAAGGTAACATTGAAAGAGCCACATCGGGCCGGAGAGATAGTACAGCGGCGTTTGTCTTGCAAGCAGCTGATCCAGGATCTAAGGTGGTTGGTTCGAATCCCGGTGTCCCATATGGTCCACCGAGCCTGCCAGGAGCTATTTCTGAGCAGACAGCCAGGAGCTTGCCAAAGGAAGGTTTCAGTGTGTATTTTGTCTATCAAATGAACTTAAGGGAACAAATCACAGTTTAAAAGGACACATCTGCCATTGTTGTTCCATGTCTGTTGCTCTTTACATTCCTTTGTTGAGCCTTCAGAAGCTTTTAACAGGTATATATTTAACACCTCTGTTTTATGGTCAAGCTAGATCAGATGCCATGGATACTAACAACTGATGTGTTTTCTATTTTTCTGTTTGTTTTTGGGCCACACCTGGCAGTGCTCAGGGGTTACTCCTGGCTCTGTGCTCAGAAATCACTCCTGACTGGCTTGGAGACCATATGGGATGCAAAGGATTAAACCTGGGTCAGTCCCCGGTCAGCGATGTGCAAGAAAAATGCACTACTGGCTGTGCTATCACTCCAGCCCCTGATTTGTTTTCTGTTTTTTTCTCCATGACTATGTCTTCTCTTGAAATATAATTAAAATTTGGAAAACCTATAAGAATTATTGTTTTGTGGGTTTCCAGAAATGGTATGAAAATATTGCTGTTAATTTTGGTGACGAAAATTAATTTTGTATATACAAGGCACTGACAGAACTTTATAATAAAAAAACATCTAATCCATCAAAAATGGGCAGAAGAAATGAACAGACACTTTGATAAGAAATATAAATGGCCAAAAGGCACATGAAAATGCTCCACATCATTAATCATCAGGGAGATGCAAATCAAAACAACTATGAGGTGTACTACCTCACACCACAGAGCCTGGCACACATCACAAAGAATGAGAACAAGCAGTGTTGGCGGGGATATGGAGAGAAAGGAACTCTTATCCACTGCTGGTGGGAATGCCATCTAGTCCAACCTTTATGGAAAGCGATATGGAGATTCTTCCAAAAACTGGAAATTGAGCTCCCATATGATCCAGCTATACCACTCCTAGGAATATACCCTAGGAACACAAAAATACAATACAAAAATCCCTTTCTGGGGCCCGGAGAGATAGCACAGCGGCATTTGCCTTGCAAGCAGCCGATCCAGGACCAAAGGTGGTTGGTTCGAATCCCGGTGTCCCATATGGTCCCCCGTGCCTGCCAGGAGCTATTTCTGAGCAGACAGCCAGGAGTAACCCTGATAACCGCCGGGTGTGGCCCAAAAACCAAAAAAAAAAAAAAAACAAAAACAAAAATCCCTTTCTTACACCTATATTCATTGCAGCACTATTTACCACAGCAAGACTCTGGAAACAACCAAGATGCCCTTCAACAGATGAATGGCTAAAGGAACTGTGGTACATATACACAATGGAATAATATGCAACCCTCAGGAGAGATGAATTCATGAAATTTTCCTATACATGGTTGTACATGGAATCTATTATGCTGAGTGAAATAAGTCAGAAGGAGAGAGATAGATACAGAATAGTCTCACTCATCTATGAGTTTTAGGAAAAATAAAAGACATTTTTGCAATAATCATCAGAGACAAAGAGAGGAGGGCTGGAAGGTCCAGCTCATGACATGAAGCTCACCACAAAGAGTGGTGAGTGCAGTTAGAGAAATAAATACACTGAGAACTATCATAACAATGTGAATTAATGAGGGAAGTGGAAAGCCTGTCTAGAGTACAGGTGGGGGGTGGGAGGGAAGTAGGGAGATTTGGGACATTGGTGGTGGGAATGTTGCACCGGTGAAGGGGGGAGTTCTTTACATGACTGAAACCCAACTACAATCATATTTGTAACCAAGGTGTTTAAATAAAGGTATTAATATAAAAAAGAAAAAGAAAATTAATTTTGCATAGTTCATTTCAACCTAAATAAAATGTAAATTTTATTTAAAGTTCAGGTACCTTACTTTGGTGGGAACAAATTTTTCTTTTTTTGGGGGGGGGCACACCCGGTGAAGCTTAGGGCTTACTCCTGGCTATGCGCTCAGAAATCGCTCCTGGCTTGGGTGACCATATGGGACACTGGGGGATTGAACCGAGGTCATTCCTAGATTAAACGTAAAGCAAACACCTTACTGCTGCACCACCACTCTGGCCCCAAAACAAAATTTTCTTGTGATAAAATAACTTTTTTTAAAGCTAGTTTGATTATCACCATCATATTTGAAGATAGTTACCTGATTTTTTATAGTATGTTTTACTATTTGATACATAAAAAGACATTTTAATTGAGAAAAATACATGTGGATAGGGGTCAGCAGTGTATAAGGCAAATGCTGTGCTCTGACCCCACATTTCTTTTTGTTTGTTTGTCTGTTTGTGGGTTTTTTGTTTGTTTGGGGGCCACACCCAGTGGTGCTCAGAGGTTATTCCTGGCTATGAGCTCAGAAATCACTCCTGTTAGGCTCAGGGGACCATATGGGATGCAGGAAATCGAACCCAGGTTCATTCTGGGTCGGCCGTATACAAAGCAAATGCCCTACTGCTGTGCTATTTCTCCAGCCCACATTTTTTTAAATATGGCTTTGGATATTTGTGGTCTCTTCTGATTCCATACAAACTTTATTATTGACTTTTCTGAGTCCTTGAAGAATGTCATCTGAATTTGGATGGGGATTTTATTGACTCTATATTATATGCATGGCACCCTTAATTAGCAATAGTTCAAACCACAGTGTCAAAAAAGAGAGAAAAACTGCCAGTGTTTTGTGGTGAGAAAGGAATTCTCATCCACTGCTGGTGGGAATGCTTCCTGATTCAACCTCTGGGGAAAACAGTACAGAAGATTCTCAGTAAACTCAAAATTGAGTTACCATACGACTCAGCAACACATCTTTTGGGTATCTATCCCCAGGACAGAAAAACATTCATCCAAAAGGATGTATGCACACCACTATTCATTGCAGCACATGGTACAATAGGCAAGACTTGGAATCAACCTAGATGTCCAACAACAGATGAGTGTATCTTGAGATGTAGTACATATATACAATGAAATACTACATAGTTGTAAGGAATGATTCAAGCATGTAATTTGTTATGACATGGATGGAACTGGAAGATATTATGTTACATGAAGTAATCCAGAAGAATAAGTATAAATACATAATGAAATCACTGTTAGATTACACCTTATTTTACCCAAAACAAAGATCATCCCTGGTATTTTTGTATTTGTTTGTTTACTGTTGTATATTTTTTGCAATATTGTTTTTGCCTGTCCTCTCACCTGGATTTTCCAGGTGGGGGCGATTAAGGAAAGAATAAAATAGCTTGTTGAGGAGGCATAAGGGGCTTTTTTGCCAGAGCTGACGGCTTGTTCGGTTTGCTTTTTGGAGCTGGCTGCAACTGACCAAAAAACACTTTTGAGAACCTTAAAACACTTAATGACTTTCAGAAACTTTTAGATGATGTAAATTGGCTCCGCCCAGCACTAGGAATCTCGAATGCAGAGCTGTTTAATCTGTTTAAAACTTTGGAAGGTAATCCTGTGTTAGATAGTCCCAGAAATTTAACACAAGCTGCCAAAAATGAATTAGACATTTTCTTGAACAGACTGCAAAAATCATTTCTCTTAAGATTCATCCCGAGAGAGAAGGTATTTTTATTAATTTTTCCTACAAAAGAAACACCTATGGCGGCTTTAATGCAACAGGCTGGTCCTTTGGAATGGGTGTATTTACATAACAAACAGCCTCAATCTGTGATATCTTACCTGCAACTAATCTCAGAATTGATTAGCAAAGCAAGACTCAGATCAATATCTTTGTTAGGTTTTGATCCAGATATAATAGTATTGCCAATACCAAAAAAGGAAATTGAGTTAATATTGCCTCTTAATGAATCTCTACAAAGGGCCCTCTCAGATTTTACAGGAGATTTTTCTTCTCATTATCCAAAAGGAAAGACCTGGGACTTTTTGAAAAAGACTCAATTTGTTATTTCTTCAATTGTATGGGATTCTCCTATTCCCAATGCAAAAGTTTTTATGTCGATGGATCAAGAGGAGGAAGGGGAAGAATGACAGGTGAATAATATGAATATAACGATAGAAACCAAATATAAGTCTGCACAGAAAGTTGAATTAGCAACATTAATTTATCTATTAGGAAATGTATCTGAAGCCATGAATGTCGTTTCTGATTATTTATATGTTGTAAATTTATGCCCGGTGATAGCAACTGCTTCCATCAATTCTCAGAGTCCTATTATACAGAACTTACTAAAAAAAGTTACAACAACTTATTCAAAAAAGCCCATTCAGGTCTTTCAGGGCCAATAGCTCAAGGAAATAAAACTGCTGACTTGTTGGCAATGCCTATATTTAAATCACCTGTAGAGGAACATTCAGCCTTACATACAAATGCTCGCCGTTTACATGTAAATTATCAAATTCCATGGAGGCAAGCTAGAGAAATTATAGAAAGATGTAACATATGTGCTCCGTTAACACAGAAGACTCATATAGCAGGAGCAAATCCAAGAGGCTTACAGTCTAACAAATTGTGGCAAATGGATGTAACTCAAACAGACTTATTTCCAAAAAAAACCATACCTTCATGTGGTAGTGGATATTCTCGATTTATTTGGGCAATCCCTATGTCTTCCCAAAAGTCTAAGACGGTTTGCAGTTTTCTTTTACAATGTTTTTCTGTTATGGGTATTCCGTATTCTATTAAAACTGATAATGGACCCGCCTATATAAGCAAAACTTTTGATTTTTTTGGTAAAGAATGGCAGATAAAACATCTTAAAGGAATTCTCCACAATTGTCAAGGACAGGCAATTGTGGAAAGAGCCCACAGAACTCTGAAAACTCAATTGCAAAAGAATAGAAAAAGAGGTTTAATGCCAACCGAGCTGTTATCTTTGACTCTTATCACACTAAATTACCTAAATTTACCCCAAGGGGAGAGCTACACAGCAGGGGAAAGACATTTTAAGGAAGATAATCAGAGACAACAACAAATATTCCAATTTGGATAAAAGAAGATAAAAAATGGATTGCTGGTTATTTCCTCTTGAGAGGGAGGGGTTATGCTTATGTTTCTACAAATGACAACCCTCCCAAGAAATTTTGGGTCCCCTTGCACCTTGTTAGAAATCGGACTGGCGCTGATGATCAAGGTCAGGTTGCTGGAACTATACACTCCTCCCCACATCAAGTACAGAGTGCTTGGATATTGACAGTTGTGGTGCTGCTGAGGTGACTGGGAAAGTAAGTGAGGGATTAATTTTTTTTTTTTTTTTTTTTATTGAAGGGAAGTCATTTATTTATACCATACAGACTTTCAGTTTTTCTGAGGTTTCCATACAATCATCTTTTATGAGCTGTAGTAAAACCACATGTTTATACAGTTTCTCTCCCCAAATCCCAAACATTTTAGCAACATTATCTTTTTTTTTTAATTTTTTTTTATTTAAACACCTTGATTACATACATGATTGTGTTTGGGTTTCAGTCATAAAAGGAACACCACCCATCACCAGTGCAACATTCCCATCACCCAAGTCCCAAATCTCCCTCCTCCCCACCCAACCCCCGCCTGTACCCTAAACAGGCTCAACATTTCCCTCATACATTCTCAATATTAGGACAGTTCAAAATGTAGTTATTTCTCTAACTAAACTCATCACTCTTTGTGGTGAGCTTCCTGAGGTGAGCTGGAACTTCCAGCTCTTTTCTCTTTTGTGTCTGAAAATTATTATTACAAGGGTGTCTTTCATTTTTCTTAAAACCCATAGATGAGTGAGACCATTCTGCGTTTTTCTCTCTCTCTCTGACTTATTTCACTCAGCATAATAGATTCCATGTACATCCATGTATAGGAAAATTTCATGACTTCATCTCTCCTGACAGCTGCATAATATTCCATTGTGTATATGTACCACAGTTTCTTTAGCCATTCGTCTGTTGAAGGGCATCTTGGTTGTTTCCAGAGTCTTGCTATGGTAAATAGAGCTGCAATGAATATAGGTGTAAGGAAGGGGTTTTTGTATTGTATTTTTGTGTTCCTAGGGTATATTCCTAGGAGTGGTATAGCTGGATCGTATGGGAGCTCGATTTCCAGTTTTTGGAGGAATCTCCATATCGCTTTCCATAAAGGTTGAACTAGACAGCATTCCCACCAGCAGTGGATAAGAGTTCCTTTCTCTCCACATCCCCGCCAACACTGTTTATTCTCATTCTTTGTGATGTGTGCCATTCTCTGGGGTGTGAGGTGGTATCTCATCATTGTTTTGATTTGCATCTCCCTGATGATTAGTGATGTGGAACATTTTTTCATGTGTCTTTTGGCCATGTGTATTTCTTCTTTGTCAAAGTGTCTGTTCATTTCTTCTCCCCATTTTTTGATGGGGTTAGATGTTTTTTTCTTGTAAAGTTCTGTCAGTGCCTTGTATATTTTGGAGATTAGCCCCTTATCTGATGGGTATTGGGTGAATAGTTTCTCCCACTCAGTGGGTGGCTCTTGTATCCTGGGCACTATTTCCTTTGAGGTGCAGAAGCTTCTCAGCTTAATATATTCCCATCTGTTAATCTCTGCTTTCACTTGCTTGGAGAGTGCAGTTTCCTCCTTGAAGATGCCTGTAATGTCCTGTAGTGTTTTGCCTATGTGCTGTTCTATATATCTTATGGTTTTGGGGCTGATATCGAGGTCTTTAATCCATTTGGATTTTACCTTTGTACATGATGTTAGCTGGGGGTCTAAGTTTAATTTTTTGCAAGTGGCTATCCAATTGTGCCAACACCACTTGTTGAAGAGGCTTTCCCTGCTCCATTTAGGATTTCCTGCTCCTTTATCAAAAATTAGATGGTTGTAACTCTGGGGAACATTTTCTGAGTATTCAAGCCTATTCCACTGATCTGAGGACCTATCCTTATTCCAATACCATGCTGTTTTGATAACTGTTGCTTTGTAGTACAGTTTAAAGTTGGGAAAAGTAATTCCTCCCATATTCTTTTTCCCAATGATTGCTTTAGCTATTCGAGGGTGTTTATTGTTCCAAATGAATTTCAAAAGTGTCTGATCCACTTCTTTGAAGAATGTCATGGGTATCTTTAGAGGGATGGCATTAAATCTGTATAATGCCTTGGGGAGTATTGCCATTTTGATGATGTTAATCCTGCCAATCCATGAGCAGGGTATGTGTTTCCATTTCCGTGTGTCCTCTCTTATTTCTTGGAGCAGAGTTTTATAGTTTTCTTTGTATAGGTCCTTCACATATTTAGTCAAGTTGATTCCAAGATATTTGAGTTTGTGTGGTACTATTGTGAATGGGGTTGTTTTCTTAATGTCCATTTCATCCTTATTACTATTGGTATATATACATTGATTTTTGTGTGTTAATTTTGTAGCCTGCCACCTTGCTATATGAGTCTATTGTTTCTAGAAGCTTTTTGATAGAGTCTTTAGGGTTTTCTAAGTAGAGTATCATGTCATCTGCAAACAGTGAGAGCTTGACTTCTTCCTTTCCTATCTGGATTCCCTTGATATCCTTTTCTTGCCTAATCGCTATAGCAAGTACTTCCAGTGCTATGTTGAATAGGAGTGGTGAGAGAGGACAGCCTTGTCTTGTGCCAGAATTTAGAGGGAAGGCTTTCAGTTTTTCTCCATTGAGGATAATATTTGCCACTGGCTTGTGGTAGATGGCCTTCACTATATTGAGAAAGGTTCCCTCCATTCCCATCTTGCTGAGAGTTTTGATCAAGAATGGGTGTTGGACCTTATCAAATGCTTTCTCTGCATCTATTGATATGATCATGTGGTTTTTATTTTTCTTGTTATTGATGTTGTGTATTATGTTGATAGATTTACGGATGTTAAACCAGCCTTGCATTCCTGGGATGAAACCTACTTGATCGTAGTGGATGATCTTCTTAACGAGGCATTGAATCCTATTTGCCAGGATTTTGTTGAGGATCTTTGCATCTGCATTCATCAGTGATATTGGTCTGTAATTTTCTTTTTTGGTAGCGTCTCTGTCTGGTTTAGGTATCAAGGTGATGTTGGCTTCATAAAAGCTATTTGGAAGTGTTTCTGTTTGTTCAATTTCATGAAAGAGTCTTGCCAAGATTGGCAGTAGTTCCTCTTGGAAAGTTTGATAGAATTCATTAGTGAATCCATCTGGACCTGGGCTTTTGTTTTTCGGCAGACATTTGATTACTGTTTTAATTTCATCAATGGTGATGGGGGTGTTTAGATATGCTACATCCTCTTCCTTCAACCGTGGAAGATTATAAGAGTCCAAGAATTTATCCATTTCTTCCAGGTTCTCATTTTTAGTGGCGTAGAGTTTTTCAAAGTAGTTTCTGATTACCCTTTGAATCTCTGTCATATCAGTAGTGATCTCTCCTTTTTCATTCCTGGTACGAGTTATCAAGTTTCTCTCTCTCTCTTTCTTTGTTAGGTTTGCCAGTGGACTATCAATCTTGTTTATTTTTTCAAAGAACCAACTTCTGCTTTCGTTGATCTTTCGGATTGTTTTTTGAGTTTCCACTTCGTTGATTTCTGCTCTCAGCTTTGTTATTTCCTTCTGTCTTCCTATTCTTGGGTCCTTTTGTTGAGCATTTTCTAGTTCTATTAGCTGTGTCATTAAGCTACTCAGGTAAGCTCCTTCTTCCTTCCTGATGTGTGCTTGCAAAGCTATAAATTTTCCTCTCAGTACTGCTTTTGCTGTGTCCCATAAGTTCTGAGAGTTTGTGTCTTTATTGTCATTTGTTTCCAGGAACCTTTTGATTTCCTCCTTGATTTCATCTCGGACCCACTGGTTATTGAGCATGAGGCTGTTTAACTTCCAGGTGTTAAAGTGTTTCTTCTGAGTCCCTTTGGAGTTCACAAATAATTTCAGAGCCTTGTGGTCAGCGAAGGTAGCCTGCAAAATTTCTATCCTCTTGATCTTATGGAGATATGTTTTATGTGCCAGCATGTAGTCTATCCTGGAGAATGTCCCATGTACATTGGAGAAGAATGTGTATCCAGGTTTCTGGGGATGGAGTGTCCTATATATATCCACTAGGCCTCTTTCTTCCATTTCTCTCCTCAGGTCTAGTATATTCTTGTTGGGTTTCAGTCTGGTTGACCTATCCAGTGTTGACAAAGCCGTGTTAAGGTCCCCCACAATTATTGTGTTGTTGTTGATATTATTTTTCAGATTTGTCAACAGTTGTATTAAATATTTTGCTGGCCCCTCATTCGGTGCATATATGTTTAGGAGAGTGAATTCTTCCTGCTCTACGTACCCCTTGATTAATATAAAATGTCCGTCTTTGTCTCTTACAACCTTCCTGAGTATAAAGTTTGCATTATCTGATATTAGTATGGCCACTCCAGCTTTTTTATGGGTGTTGTTTGCTTGGATAACTTTTCTCCAGCCTTTTATTTTGAGTCTATGTTTGTTCTGACTATTCAGGTGCGTTTCTTGTAGGCAGCAGAAGGTTGGATTGAGTTTTTTGATCCATTTAGCCACTCTGTGTCTCTTAACTGGTGCATTTAGTCCATTGACGTTGAGAGAAAGAATTGTCCTGGGATTTAACGCCATCTTTATTTCAAAATTTGGTGTGTCTTTTGGGTAGTCTTGTCTTAGATTAGGTCTTTCAGTTTTTCTCTTAAGACTGGTTTTGTGTCTGTGAAGTTTCTGAGCTGTTTTTTGTCTGTGAAACCATGTATTCTTCCATCAAACCGGAAAGTGAGTTTTGCTGGGTATAGTATTCTGGGTGAAGCATTCATTTCATTCAGTCTTGTCACAATATCCCACCACTGCTTTCTGGCATTGAGCGTTTCTGGTGACAGGTCTGCTGTAAATCTCAGGGAAGCTTGCTTGAACATGATTTCCCCTTTTGATCTTGCTGTTTTCAGAATTCTGTCTCTATCTGTGGGATTTGTCATTGTGACTAGGATGTGTCTTGGGGTGGTTTTTCTGGGGTCTCTTTTGGTTGGTACTCTTCGGGCATGCAGGATTTGATCACATATATTCTTTAGCTCTGGAAGTTTCTCTTTAATGATGTTCTTGACCATTGATTCTTCCTGGAAATTTTCTTCCTGGGTCTCTGGGACTCCAATGATTCTTAAGTTGTTTCTGTTGATCTTATCATAGACTTCTATTTTCGTCTGTTCCCATTCTTTGACTAATTTTTCCATTGTCTGCTCATTTGCTTTAAGTTTTTTGTCCAATCTCTCCTGCTGTATGGAATTGTTATGTATCTCATCTTCCACAGCACCAAGTCTATTCTCAGCTTCTGATACCCTGTCCCAGAGCTTATCCATTTTGTCATTCACTTCGTTTACTGACTTTTTCAGTCCTGTTAGTTGACATGTTATTTCAGTTTGGAGTTTTGTCATTTCTGCCTTCATATTTTCTTGGTTCTTATTAGTGTTCTGTTCAACTTGATCCATGGTTTCTTGGAGTCTGTTGAGCACCTTCCATATTGCTAGTCTAAAGTCCTTATCTGAGAGGTTGATTAGTTGTTCAGTCATTATCTGGTCCTCAGAATTGTCATCTTCATTCTCTATGTCTGATGCTGGCCTGCGTTGTTTCCCCATTGTCACACTTGTATTGTGGGTTTTTCTACGTGTTGTGGTGGTATTCATTGTCTATATGATGTAGGCAGCACACTCCTCTGGCTCCTCCCTTTCTGGATGGGCTGACTTGCCTCTAAGGGAGGGGAGTCCTCCGTGGATGAAGCCTCACACTGGGTCAAATCTTAGGCCCGAGCATGCAACAGAGAAGACAGTCCAGAGAGAAATGTTTGCTTCTGTGATATAGCGCCGTTCTTAGTGTGATTTTTCCTTCTTGTTGCAATGGTGTTCTTTCCTTAGAAAGAGTGCACGGCCGCGTAGCGAAGCGGAGCGGCCGTGCTCCTCTGAGCCTCTTTTTGCCCCACTCGCAAGAGTTTCACACAAGAGGACAGTAGACAGACATAGACAGGTCACACTCACAGTCTTTCACAGCTGAGCCCCACTGGGCCGGTGTACTTTCTCGGATTTTCCCCGCCTGGTGTCACACACAGGGAGCCAGCTTTTGCAAAGGTTAGCCGGTTTTTATGCTCTGAAGTCCCTCCCTGAAAATGGCGTCTGGGCGAGCGAGGTTTCTGGAGGCTCTTTTTGCCCCACTCGCAAGAGTTTCACGCAAGAGGACAGTAGACAGACATAGACAGGTCACACTCACAGTCTTTCACAGCTGAGCCCCACTGGGCCGGTGTACTTTCGCGGATTTTCCCCGCCTGGTGTCACACACAGGGAGCCAGCTTTTGCAAAGGTTAGCCGGTTTTTATGCTCTGAAGTCCCTCCCTGAAAATGGCGTCTGGGCGAGCGAGGTTTCTGGAGGCTCTTTTTGCCCCACTCGCAAGAGTTTCACGCAAGAGGACAGTAGACAGACATAGACAGGTCACACTCACAGTCTTTCACAGCTGAGCCCCACTGGGCCGATGTACTTTCGCGGATTTTCCCCGCCTGGTGTCACACACAGGGAGCCAGCTTTTGCCACGTCTCTCCCTTTATCAGAACAACTTCATATTGAATAAGACAAGATGCCTTCAATCTTAAACCAGGTGCAGCTCGACCGGCTGTGGCCAATCCTGCGGCGCCCAGGAAAAGGGGCTCCTGTGAAGAAGGGGGGGTCTTCTCCAGGGTCCACGAGGTAAATCGAGGCAGCGGCGGGTTGTCCCAGGTCACTTTCCCCAAGGCACTCCCCGGCGCTCACAGCGCGATGTACAGGCGCACGGTCCCCTCTCGGGATTAATTTTCATACCCCATATTCTCAGTGAATCTGACCACAGTGAAAAATCCTTACAGTCTGGAACACAAATAGAAAAACAGAAACCTGTTTTCACTGGATTACAAAATTTGGGTAACTCATGTTACATGAATTTAATATTGCAATGCTTGTAAAATGACTTGACTCAGTATTTTTATCAAGACCATTATAAAAAGATATTAACAGAGAAAATCCAAAGGGGACATAAAGGTAAATTAGCAGATGAATTTGGTCATCTCATCAAAATCATGGGAAATGGATGTCATAAAGTATTTCAATCCTGAAAGCTTCAAAGTGACAATAGGTTTACTTAATGACCAATTTGCTGGACACAACCAACAAGATCCTCACGAATTATTAATGTTTCTTATAGAAGGACTACATCAGGATTTGCTTAAAAATTCAATAACAGATGAAACTATACACCTTATAGACAATGATAAATATGAACAATTTATGGCTTGCAAATCTATTATCTATGATACCTTTCAAGGACAGTTTAAATTTATACTACAGTGTCTTACATGTTACCAAAAGTCTGAGGTTTATGAAACATTTGTTCAGTTGTCCTGGCTGTCAAGTCTGCATATAAATGTACTTTACAGGAATGCCTTGCTGAATTTTTTAAAGAAGATTTCAGAGATAACAATAGAATTCACTGTAATAACTGCAATACTAAAAGGGATTTTTCAAAGAAAACATATTTATGGAAAATACTTCCTGTATTGATAATTCATTTAAAACGTTTTGCTTTTGATGGAAAACAGATTAAAAAACTATACAATTATGTGGATTTTCCTTTAGAAGACCTCAGTTTAGCAGAATTCACTCAGGAAGATAATAACAAGATTGAAAAATATAATTTATCATCAGTATCAAATCATTTTGGTCAAGTTTATTATGGACATTGTACTTCATTTTGTAAAATTGCCACAGAACAGTATTGGATCAATTTTGATGACAAGAAGATCAAGAAAATCCCTATTGCATTGATAAAATCCACAGCAGCATATATCCTGTTTTATATTTCTCAGAGATCTTCTATGAATACTTAATGATCATTTCCTTTATTTGTCAATTTTCATTGATGTTTTATTGGTCATTTTTTTAGGTATGATTGCTTAATAGGAGTGAATACGATGAATCCCCATTGTGCTTGCTTGCATGATGTATTTATGCCTTAATTTCAGTATTGTTTTAGGTCATTATTTTTTTTTTTTTTTGGTTTTTGGGCCACACCCTGTGACGCTCAGGGGTTACTCCTGGCTATGCGTTAGGTCATTATTAATTAGAAAATTTTGCAATATATTGATGTTACTTAAGACCTATATGAGAGAAAGATTCTTAATCATGTTAATGTTGCTTTATGATTGTGTATTGATATATATTCATTTGGCAACTTTTGACTTTTCATTGTAACATCATTGTTTTATTGCCCTCAACGTAGATTTTGAGATGGAGGTATAATAATAGTTTTGATAAAACCATACTTTTTGGGTAGAGTCTTTTCACAGTGCTCATTATCGATGACTGATTACAATAGATTTACTGTTTCATATTTGCATTATGGAATTTTATGGTCATATTGTGCATGAAATTCTTTTTCAGATTTACTTGACCTTGCCTTAAAAATATTTTTTTGTTATTGTGAATTTAAAGATATCCATCTAAACAGTTTTTTCATTATTGTATTTCAAAGTGTTTTTTGTTGATTCAGTTAAAATTTTTTCTTTGGCTTTATTCTGATTCCTGCCTAATAAATATTTTTGGTAAGTATGGTGAGTGTTATTCCCATAATTTTGTATAGTATGTATTTGCATGTCTTATTGTGTGTCTATCTGTCTTACATGTTTTGTATATAGCTCCCTTTTCCTGACATTTTATCCCCTAATTTATTATTCCTCATTATTCCCTCTTTCTTCCTAGTCCTTAACGTTTTATTTGTAGGAATCCCATCACATGTGCAGATCGCCTCTTTCACCCACAATTGCAAGCCTCCTGATCTCAGACTGAGGAATATATCATTAACTATTCCAGTGCTGTGTCCTATATCAAGTTACAACTCGTCTTTCCTGATTCATCAAATGTCTTTGGTCGGACTTTTAGGAGTTCTATACTCCCTATCTTTTTAGAGTAACTTTGGACTTGGTAAAAAATTTTTAGCTTATGTATTTGTCTTTTTTTTTTTTTTTTTTTTTTTTTTTTTGGTTTTTGGGTCACACCCTGTGACGCTCAGGGGTTACTCCTGGCTATGCGCTCAGAAGTTGCTCCTGGCTTCTTGGGGGACCATATGGGACGCCGGGGGATCGAACCGCGGTCCGTCCTAGGCTAGCGCAGGCAAGGCAGGCACCTTACCTCCAGCGCCACCGCCCGGCCCCGTATTTGTCTTTTTTATGATTGGAATCTTTTAAAGTATATTTAATTCTGTATTTTTGATTACTGTAATTAATGTTTTTAATTAATTGTAATTAATGTTTTTTAATTTTTTTTTTTTTTTGGCTTTTGGGCCACACCCGGCGGTGCTCAGGAGTTACTCCTGGCTGTCTGCTCAGAAATAGCTCCTGGCAGGCACGGGGGATCATATAGGACACCGGGATTTGAACCAACCACCTTGGGTCCTGGATCAGCTGCTTGCAAGGCAAACGCCGCTGTGCTATCTCTCCGGGCCCTGTTTTTTAATCTTATAGGATTTATGTTATATTTCATTAAAGTTTTGCTTTTGTAACTATGTGTTTGGGGTTAAATAGTGTTACAGTATTATTGTTATTGTATATTATTATTGTTTGTTTACAAAAAGGGGAATTGTTGTGTATTTTTGTAATATTGTTTTTGCCTGTTGTCCCACCTTGATCTTCCAGGTGGGGGCGATTAAGGAAAGAATAAAATAGCTTGTTGGGGAGGCGTAAGGGGCTTATTGCCAGAGCTGATGGCTTGTTCGGTTTGCTTTCTGGAGCTGGCTGCAACTGACAAAAAACTTTCTTTGCTGAACCTTTGGTCCCCTAATCTTTTGCCTTTATTGATTATTTACTCCAAATATTATTACCAAGGTCTCCCCCAAAAGGGGGGACGGAAGAATGGGATTTAATTTATCTTTCTGGGAGTTATTTTTGGACTCGCAGACCATCAGCAAGGGGTTCGACCTCCCCCCACAGCTTACAACTTGGTTTCACCTAAAACAATGATTATCCCTGGTTCTTTTATATCTTATTTGTTTACAACTTGGCTTTACCCCCAGAGATTGTCTTACATGCAAACCTAGGCAGGACTGGCTCAGGATAGTTTGAGATATTCGTCCTTAATGTGTTCTTACTCCCCCACCTGGGGATGGTCTCTGTTCTCAATAAAAACGACCATTTGGGCAGGCAACTTCCTCTTGATACAATGTAGAAGATTGCCAGAGTACACATGTTTCATCCTCAGCCTGTTCTGGATTATTTTGTGCAGTGACTCTGCTTTAGACTTGTCCACCTGGGATTGGAGATATGATATGTTGGGTGATTTTACGACTGGCACCCGAGCAGGGACACAGGGACCCAAGAAGAAACCAATGATGGTGAGTGACTTGACCCTCTGGTGGATAATTGTGGGTGTACCTATTTAAAACCCTAGACCCACCCTTTTCTGGGAGGGGTCTTGGGAACCCGATAGTAGGTGTAACTTTACCTGCGAGTCCCTCCCATTCCTGGGAGGGGTCTGGGAAAAGGTAGATAAGGCTTGGACCAAGGGAATTCGGGCCCTTTGGCTCTTGGCCCTTTCTGCGCTGCTGGGCGCTCTGAGGAAGATGGCTGAAAGGAGTTTAGATGCAGGGCCAAGAATAACTAGTGCTTAAAAGGTTATGAGATAGGCCACACACATGTGGTGAATAGGGTATGAATAAAGTTAATGCTTCCTGAAGCCTGCCTGTGAGTGAGTCTTGATTACGCCGATCACCTGGGCCTGGAACCCGCCAGCTGGATGGGGGATGAAGCCACGTGGCTGGGGCCTAAGCACAAAGGCCTCCATCCATCGCCATCCAGCCCCATCGTTAATTATTTCATGCTACAGATAATCACCATGAAGGCCCCCTCCAACTGGACTGCATATGCCATGGGTTTCACTGGAACATCAGTGCACATGGCCCCTGTTCTGAGCGGCTTCGTGTTGCTCTGGTTCATCTATCTGCATTTCTCACTCTGGACTTTATGTGCCAGACTCCCTTGCACATGCTCCAAAGAGAAGGGGTGCCTTCCCAGTAGTGATGAGTTCTTGATCTAAAGATCTTCACAGGGTGGATAATTTATTGTTTACTACTGAAACTAAGCCAGAGAAACCCCCATCTACCAAGAATGTTGAGCTGGCTACCATCTCTGCAGACTCAGAGTCTGAAAATGGCTCAATAAGAGATAACCCTGCACCCCAAGCACTGAGTATGGTGGACAAGCTGGTGCTGCAATTCAAGTCCTGGGCACTGTCAAGTGGTTCAATGTCCAGAATGGTTATGGATTTATCAACAGAAATGACACCAAAGAAGATGTTTTATTCACTGGACAGCTAGTAAGAGAAACAATCCCAAGAAGTTTCTGTGTAGCATTGGAAATGGAGAGATTAAAGAGTTTAATGTTGTGAAAGGAGAGAGTGGTCCAAAAACTACTGATATATGCAGATCTGGTGGAGTACAAGTGAAAAGTAACCAATATGCTTCCAAACAACATAGGTTTTGTCAATTTGACCTCACTCAACTCCCCCACCACCTTTCTTCTATCAGAGACACTTTTTGCGAGGACCTCTGCCCCTGCAACCTGCAGCAGTTTATTGAGTTCACTGATGAGGTAGAAGAAAAAGAAAGAGTTTCATTTGAGAGGGACCAACAACAGGGAGATGTGCTGGTCTCTCCACTCAGATTCTGGCTCAGGAACTGAAGGCCTTTATGCCCCAGGTGACCTCAGCAGTCTAACACAGAAGGTGAAGATGGAGGAAAAGATGGAGTATCCAAGTCTAGCCGAAGACTAGCTGAGGAGAAGCTGCTTTTAGAACCTCCTGCAACTTTCTTCTAGGTTCATCTATCAATTCTATTTGCATTGGTCATTATATTGCTGGTTAAATTCTGTGCTCTACCTTATTAGATTTTATAGCTACTCTTTTGTTCTATGCCCCACTGAAAACAAAATTTTGTATCCAACTTTAGTGGCTTAATATTAGTTTTCACAGTTCCAGGGAAATGCATAATATTGTTAGATTTTTAATGGCTCTCAGCTATCCTAGTGAATGTTTCCCAATTACTATGACGTTTGATTGTGTATATCATTTAGCAAATTATTTTCAAATTATGTATGTCTGCAAAATATTCTAAGTAGGTCTTCAAAAATGACTTTGTCCACAGAAATCTATGGAAAAGGAATTTGGATACTATATCTACAATGCTCACTATAAAAATGTTTTAACAAACTTACTTTCAAATTATGTATATTTTATGTATAATTTTTAAATAATTTTTTTGTGATCGAAGTGAATTACAAATCTTTCACAGTGATTTTTAAAGTACATAGTGACAATGAATCAGGGGCATTTACACCACCATTGTTGTCCTTCCTCCACCCCTGTTCCCAGCATGCACTTCATATCTCTCCCCTTTGCCCCCGGAATGCTAGAGGAAGGAAGGAAGGAAGGAAGGAAGGAAGGAAGGAAGGAAGGAAGGAAGGAAGGAAGGAAGGAAGGAAGGAAGGAAGGAAGGAAGGAAGGAAGGAAGGAAGGAAGGGGAGCAATTGAACAAATAAACAAATATATATATATTTGGGCCACACCTGGCGGTGCTCAGGGGTTACTCCTGACTGTTCTCTCAGAAATAGCTCCTGGCAGGCATGGGGGACCATATGGGACACCGGGATTCGAACCAACCACCTTTGGTCCTGGATTGGCTGCTTGCAAGGCAAACGCCTCTGTGCTATCTCTCCGGGCCCTATATTTATTTTTTTTTCTTTTTTTCTTTTCTTTTTGGGTCACACCCGGCAGTGCTCAGGGGTTATTCCTGGCTCCAGGCTCAGAAATTGCTCCTGGCAGGCACGGGGGACCATATGGGACGCCGGGATTCGAACCGATGACCTCCTGCATGAAAGGCAAACGCTTTACCTCCATGCTATCTCTCCGGCCCCACCTATATTTATTTTTTAATAATTTCTTTAAGCACTGTGGTTACAGAAATGTTCTTAGTTGCGTTTCAGTCATTGAATGTATATCACACCTCACTAGTGTAACTTTCCTGCCACCACTGTTCTCCATTTCCCTCTATTACACAGATCATTGAGAGTATTCTGTTTCTATCTCCCTTTGACTCATTTCACTCAGAATAATAGTCTCCATGTTCCTCTATGTATAAGCAAATTTCATGACTTCATTATTCTAACAGCTGTGTAGTATTCCATTGTGTAAATATACCACAGTTCCTTTAGCCACTCATTCTCTGGGTCAGAGGCCAGTATACTCAAACAGCTTAGCATATGCTTTGCATGTAAGAGACCTAGGTTCTATCTCCAGACCACATGGTCCCCAAGCAACAACAGAAATGATACCCAAGCATCAAACCAGGAGAAGACTCCCGAAGTGTGCTCCTGCAAAAAGAATTATATTGCCACATGAATAATTGTTAATCTAGTGGTTTATTGTTTTTATTCTTTTCATTTGTTTTTTTAGAGGGAAGGGGACACCCAGCAACACTCAGGGATTATTTCTGGCTATGCACTCAGAAATTACTTCTGGCAGGCTTGGAGTTCTATATGGCATGCCAGTAATTGAATCCAGGTCAGCCACATGCAACACACATTTTCTACTCATGGTCTTATGGCTCTAGCTCCTGAGGGATTTTTAATAAATCATAAATGGATATTTGATCTTGTTAAAAGCTTTCTTTGCATTGATTGGTATGACCATATGGGTCTTACTTTTCCTTTTATTAATGTGGTGTATTATGGAAATTAACTTGTGTATTTTCTATCATCCTTACATGACTGACACAAATACTACTTGATTATAATGTATGCTTTTTGTATTTTTTTTTGGTTTTTGGTTTTTGGGTCACACCCGGCAGCACTCAGGGGTTACTCCTGGCTCTATGCTCAGAAATTGCTTCTGGCAAGGTACTAACAAAACGTAACAAAAAATCTAACCCCATCAAAAATGGGGAGAAGAAATGAACAGATACTTTCTCAAAGAAGAAACACAAATGGCCAAAAGGCAGATAAAAAAATGTTCCACATCACTAATTATCAGGGAGATGCAAATCAAAACAACAATGAGGTACCATCTCACACCACAGAGACAGGCACACATCACAAAACCAAGAACAATCAGTACTGGTGGGGTTGTGTAGAGAAAGGAACTCATTCGCTGCTGTTTGGGATGCTGTCCAGTCCAGCCCTTATGGAAAACAATATGGAAATTCCTAAAAAAAAAAACTGGAAATTGAGCTCCCATATGATCAAGCTATACAACTCCTAGGGATATACCCTAGGAACACAAAAATGCAATACAAAAATCCTTTCCTCATACATATATTCATTTCAGTGCTATTTACAATATCCAGACTCTGGAAACAACCAAGATGCCTTTCAACAGATGAATGGCTAAATAAACAGTGGTGCATCTATACACAATGGAATATTATGTGCTGTCAGGAGAGATGAAGTCGTGAAATTTTTCTATACTTGGATGTATATGGAATCTATTATGCTGAGTGAAATAAGTCAGAGGGTGAGAGATAGATACAGAATAGTCTCACTGAGGCCAGAGAGATAGCATGGAGGTAAGGCATTTGCCTTGCCTGCAGAAGGACAGTGATTCAAATACCGACATCCCATATGGTCCCCTGAGCCTGCTAGGAGCGATTTCTGAGCTTAGAGCTTGGAGTAGCACCTGAGCGCTGCCGGATGGGACCCAAAACAAAAATAAAAATAAAATAAAATAAAATAAAACCTCTCACTAATCTATGGGTTTTAAGAAAAAATGAGGACATTATTGTAATAATTCCCAGAGACAATAGAGTTGAGGGCCAGAAGGACTTTCTCACAATATGAAACTCTCCACAAAGAGTAGTGATGCAGTTATGGAAATAACTACACTAATAACTATCATGAAAATCTTAATGAGTGAGAGAATTAGAATGCCTGTCTCAAATATAGACATGGGTTGGGAAGGAGAGGGGGGCATTGGTGATGGATATGTTGCACTGGTGAAGGGGGTGTTCTGTTTATGACTGAAACCCAACTACAATCATGCTTATAATCATGGTGCTTAAATAAATATTTTATGTATTAAAAATTAATAGTCTGGATCATGCCGGAAGGAAGGTTGCAGGAGTCATCTTATCTTATGAAATGCTGATAGGTGAAGGATAGTACACAGAAGTAAATAGGCAGGCAAGACTACCCTGTCCTGTTTTAAAGCTTGTCAGGGAATTTACATTGATGGCTTGGGAAACGATTGACTCAGATACTGAGTTAAAGGGTAGTTATACGAAGTTTATTCAGGGATCTATGGATCCATATGCAGAATTTGTGGGAAAATTGACAGAGGCAATTAAAAGGCAGGTTGAAAATACAGAAATTCGAAATGCTTTGACAAAAACCTTAGCCTTTGACAATGCCAATGTATATTGTCAGACTATCTTACACCCATTTAGGGAGAAAGAAGATATCATAGGATTTCTACGTGCTTGTAGAAATGCTGAGACTTACAATTAATCTCCTGCTGCATCTCTAACAACATATGCTGTTCAGAAGCAAACTCCGATAAGTCAGAACAATGGCTTTTGCTCAAAGAAACCACCTAGTCCTTACCTGAGGTGTGGCAAGGGGTTTTATTGGGCAAGTAACTGTTATTCAGTACCTAATGATCTCCGCAGAAACCAGGGGAAGGGTCCAAAGCCAGTCTCGCTAGGTCAGGTCATACACATGCTTTAAGTGTGGCAATATGGGGCATATATGAAAACAATGCAGGTCACAACCTCTATTTGTACCCACTGAAGAACCCATCCACTAGATACCAAGACTTAATCAACCTGTCTCGAGATTAATCAACTGTCAGAGGCCAGTCCCTGGTCCATCAAAATTAGGGAACCTTTACATCAATAATTCAGCTTCCCAGCCCAAATCAAGAGAACTCCACAGTTTAAGCTCATGAAAGCCTGTTCAGGATGCTGCAGTTTAGATATTCCTTGCGCAGAGGATTTGACCCTCATTCAGAGGAATTGACCCTTGCTCTTATAAGATTAATTCTGCCATAATTAAACCACTCCCTCAAGGGACTATGGGGATGACTGTAGGAAGAAGCAGTTTAACAGTCCAAGGAATAGTAATTCACCTGGGATTATAGATTCTGACCATGTAGGGGAAATAATAGTTATTGTTTCAATACACACAGTCTGGACCTTTAAGAAAGATGAAAATATAGCTCAACTTTTATTACTTCTTTGTATTATGCCTGGAAAATCAGAACGCATCAGGGAAGGAGGCTTCAGAAGTACTAACCCTTAGGCTTCTTCATTGATAGTTTTCCCTGCTAAACTTAAAGAGGAAAGTCCAGTGATAACTCAAGATTTAAGGCAGAAAATTTCAAGGCATGTTTGATTCAGGGATAGAAGTTTCTGTGGCCAGTCAGAGATTGGCTCCGATATTGGGCTCTACAAGTTATTCAATACAGTTTGGAAGGGATGTGGGGGTCTAGCCTTCAAATTCTGTTTGCCAGAGTGCTAGGTATTTGAAGTGCATAGGACTGGAAGATCAACAGGTGATATTCATGCCTTATGTAATTCTGGTTTCTTTGAACCTATGGGGATGTGATTTGCATAAGCAACAGGAAGCAATATATCACATCCCTCACAAAAACACCTCACAGCATGTTAATTCAGAGGTTTCGTCTTTTTGATTGGGGCCACTGGGTTAAAGCACCAGGGAACCCATTCTCATTTAATGGAAATCTGATGTTCCAATCTGGATTCCCCAGTGGCCCATCCACAGCACAAAATTAGAGCCACTTAGAAACTTAGTCAATAAACAGTTGAGGCTGACACATTGAAACCTCTTTCTCTAATTGGATTCTTCAATATTTATTATTAAGAAACCATAAGGTAGGGGCCAAAGAGATAGCATAATGGTAGGGCATATGTCTTTCATGCAGCTGACCCAGGACAGACCTGGGTTTGATCTTCGGAATCCCATATGGTCCCCCAAGCCAGGAGTGATTTCTGAGCTCATAGCCAGGTAGCTGGAGACTTTTGAGTGATTTAAGGTCTGTAAATTTTCAGATGGTTTCACTGGGCAAGATGCAGAATGGCATTTGATAGTAATTGACTTAAAGTATTGTTTTTATAATATTTCTATACATCCAAAGACAGAAAAAGATTTTCCTTTTTAGTTCCTTCTCTTAATACCAGAGCCCATATGCAGCGATTTCAATGGACAGTTTTGCCTCGGGGTATGGCAAAATCACCTACTTCGTGTCAGTATTTTATTGATGCAGTTATATGTCCAGTTCGTAAAAAGTTTCCTTAGGTATATTTGGTGCATTACATGGATGACATCTTACTGTCGGCCCAGATTCACAAGAAATTGCGATGTGTTTATGAATTTGTCATCAACTGCTTGCAGGGTGCTAGTTTAACAATATCCACAGAAAAATCCAGACTTTACCTCCATTTCAATAACTAGGCTTTGTATTAGAGTGTACTTTAGTGAATCCCCAAAAGATTTCTATTTATCAGAAAAATCTAAGGACTCTTAATGACTTTCAAAAATTCTTAGGTGATATAAATGGGATCCGTCCCTCCCTTGGGATTCCAAATTTAGAACTAACCAACTTATTTAGTACTTTAGAAGGAAGTCCGGATATAAATAGCCCCAGGTGTTTAACACAAAAGGCCCAACAGGAATTAGATTTTTTCATGGATTAGCTCCAAAAGTCATATCTTTCCAGGTTCATACCTGGAGAGAAGATGTTGCTTTTAAATTTTGCAACCCCTGATTTCCACTGTGGGTGTAATTGCTCAGATGTCTGGGCCTCTAGAATGGGTTTACTTACACAACATGCACCCTCACTCATTTGTGCCTTATTTGGAATTAATCTCCGCACTTATCATCAAGGCAAAGCTCAGAAATATTTCCTTGTTAGGTTTTGATCCTGAAATAATAGTTCTGCCAATTCCAAAAGAGGAAATAGAATGTATACTACCTCTCAGTGAGCCCCTTCAGTGAGAACTATGTGATTTTGCACATAATTATTCCCCCCATTATGCTGCTGGAAAGGCCTGGAACTTCTTTAAGAGGACACATTTTGGGCCCAGAGAGATAGCACAGCGGCGTTTGCCTTGCAAGCAGCCGATCCAGGACCAAAGGTGGTTGATTCAAATCCCAGTGTCCCATATGGTCCCCCGTGCCTGCCAGGAGCTATTTCTGAGCAGACAGCCAGGAGTAACCCCTGAGCACCGCTGGGTGTGGCCCAAACCCCCCCCCAAAAAAGAGGACAAATTTTGTGACCTCATCTGTTATCCACTCCTCCCCTATACCTGGTGCCTCCATATTTTACATTGATGGGTCATCATCAGGAAAAGGCAGTATTACTGGCCCTTCTCTTACCACAAAAGTGCACACTAATGACAAATCTGCTCAACAAGTAGAACTTGCTACTTTAAATTATGTAGTATTTATTTTATATTATATATATATATATATTTTTTTTTTTTTTTTAGTTTTTGGGTCACACCCGGCAGTGCTCAGGGATTACTCCTGGCTGTCTGCTCAGAAATAGCTCCTGGCAGGCACGGGGGACCATATGGGACACCGGGATTCGAACCAACCACCTTTGGTCCTGTATCGGCTGCTTGCAAGGCAAACACCGCTGTGCTATCTCTCCGGGCCCTATTTTATATTATATTTATCAATTATTTTATAATTTATATAACATAATTTATTGTATTATATAAATTATTATATTTATAGAATATTTATAATTATTTATTATCACATGTTTCAGAGCGTGCAATATAGTAAGGAATTCAGCTTACGTAGTAGGATTGTTCTCAGGCATAACAACTGCCTCTTTTTGTTTTGTTTTTTGTTTGTTTGTTTGTTTGTTTGTTTGTTTTTGGGTCACACCTGATAGCAGTCAGGGGCCATTTCAGAAATCGCTCCTGGCAAGCTCAGGGGACCATATGGGATGCCAGTATTTGAACCACCTTCCTTTTGCATTCAAGGCAAATGCCCTACCTCCATGCTATCTTTCTGGCCCAACAACTGACTCTTTAAATACTCATAAACAAGTTGTTCAAGATTTGCTGCAGTAATTACAAGCCCTTCTGCAAAAACGTTCTTAGCCAATATTTATCACTCACATAAGTGCCCACTTTGGCCTCCCAGAGCCAATGGTTTTAGGGAATGAAATTGCTGATCATTTGAACATGCCAATATTTAAGTCACATGCAGAACATGCAGTGCTTCATACAAATGTCAGTCGTTTGCATGTCAACTGTCATATTCCATGGAAACAAGCCAAACAGTTGATACGTGTACCATTTGTGCACCTTTGAATAAAAGAACACATGTAGCTGGGGCCAATCACCAAGGATTACAGACTAATGAATTGTGGCAAATGGATATTAATCATGTTGGCTTTTTCCCGAAGAAACCCTATATTCCTGTATTGGTAAATACTTATTCTCATTTTATATGGGGAGTTCCAATGACTTCAGAATGAGTTAAAGCAGTTTTCACGGAATCCCTGAAGGTCTCCTCAGACGCCTAGGGAGCACACCCCCAAAAAACTGTCAACTAGAGGCAGCAGAAGAGTGCTTCCACTTCGCTTCTCTTCGCAGCTGTGCACTCTTTTTAACCAATGAACCCCACCACAACACGCAGGAAAAAACACACTACAAGCGTGACAATGGGGAAACCTCGCAGGCAAACACCATGCACAGAGAATGAAGATGAAAGCTCAGATGACCTAATAAATTCCAACCACCTGATTAACCTCTCGGATAAGGAACTTAAAATAGCAATATGGAAGATGTTTGAAAAACTCAAAGAAAGCATAGATCGATCTGAACAGAACATAAAGACAGAAATCAGAAAACTCCAAACTGAAATAACAGATCTGAAAAACACGGTAGCTCAACTGAAAACCTCAATGAATGGCCTCGCCAGCAGGGTAACAGCAGTTGAGGAGAGAATCAGAGTACTGGAAGATGTGATGCAGAAAAACTCAACACAACAGAAGAAATTAGAAAAGAACCTTAAGACAAACGAACAGGCAATGAAAAATGTACTCAAGGAATGTGAACAGATGAAAATAGAAGTCTTTGATAAACTCAACAGAAACAACATAAGAATCATTGGAGTCCCAGAGACCCAGGTAGGAGATCTCCAGGAAGAATCAACTGTCAAAGACATCATCAAAGAGATACTCCCAGAGTTAAAGACTACATGCAATCAAATCCTGCATGCCCGAAGAGTACCAGCTAAAAGAGACGCAAATAAAAACACCCCAAGACACATCCTCGTTACAGTGACAAATCCTACAGATAGAGATGGAATACTGAAAGCAGCAAGATCAAAAAGGAAAATTACATTCAAAGGAGCATCCCTAAGACTTACAGCAGACATGTCACAAGAAACTCTCAAGACCAGAAGGGATATTGTGACAAGACTGAATGAAATGAATGCCTCACCGACAATACTGCACCCAGCCCGACTCATGTTCAGGTTTGAAGGAAAGATACATAGCTTCATGGATAAACAACAGCTCAGAAACTTCACAGATGAAAAACCAGCCTTAAAGGAAAAACTGACAGGTCTAATTTTAGACAAGAGAGACCAACACATACAGCAAACTTATCTACAAAGATGACATTAAATCCTATGACAATCATCTCCCTCAATGTCAATGGACTAAATTCACCAATTAAAAGACACAGAGTGGCAAAATGGGTCAAAAAGATGAATCCGACCTTCTGCTGCCTACAAGAAACACATCTGAATAGTCAGAACAAACATAGACTCAAAATCAAAGGCTAGAGGAAAATCATCCAAGCAAACAACACCCTCAAAAAAGCTGGGGTGGCCATATTAATATCTGATGACACCAACTTTATACTCAGAAAAGTGGTAAGGGACAAAGATGGACACTATGTACTAATCAAGGGATATGTGCAACAGAAAGAAATCAGACTATTAAACATATATGCACCCAATGAGAGACCAGCAAATTATCTAATACAGTTACTGACAACTCTGAAAGAAGACATCAATAACAACACAATAATTGTGGGAGACCTCAACATGGCCCTATCAACACTTGATAGGTCAACCAGACTGAAACCCAACAAAAACATACTAGCCCTGAAAAGAGTAATGGAGGAAAGAGGACTAGTAGATATGTGGACACTCCATCCCAAAAACCTGGATACACATTTTTCTCCAATGTACATGGGTCATTCTCCAGGATAGACTACACACTGACACATAAAACATACCTCCATAAAATCAAGAGGATAGAAATCTAGCAGGCTAACTTTGCTGACCACAAGGCTCTGAAATTACATGTGAACTATAAAGGCACACAAAAGAAAAACTTTAACAATTGGAAATTAAACACCCTACTACTGAACAACTAGTGGGTCCGAGATGAAATCAAAGAGGAAATCAAAACTTTCCTGGAAACAAATGACAATGAAGACACAAATTGCCAGAATCTATGGGACACAGCAAAAACGGTCCTGAGAGGAAAATTTATAGCTCTACAAGCACACATCAGGAAGGAAGAAGGGGCATACCTGGATAACTTAATGACACAGCTCAAAAAATTAGAAAATGACCAACAAAAGAAACCAAAAATAGGGAGACAGAAGGAAATAACAAAGCTGAAAGCAGAACTCAATGAAGTGGAAACCCAAAAAACAATCCAAAAGATCAACGAAAGCAGAATTGGTTCTTTGAAAAAATAAACAAGATTGATAGACCATTGGCAAAACTCACAAAGAAAGAGAGAGAGAAATCTGATAACCCGTATTAGAAATGAAAAGGGGGAGATCACGACAGATATTGCAGAGATTCAAATGGTAATCAGAGACTACTTTGAGAAACTTTATGGTACTAAACATGAGAACCTAGAAGAAATGGAAAAATTCTTGGACACTTATAACCTTCCACATTTAAGTAAGGAGGATGTAGCATATCAAAACACCCCCATCACTACTGAGGAAATTGAAACTGTATCAAACATCTACCCAAAAAGAAAAGCCCAGGCCCAGATGGATTTTCTAATGAATTTTTTCAAATCTTTCAAGAGGAGCTACTATCAATCCTAGCCAGGCTCTTCCATGAAACTGAAAAAACGGGAACACTCCCAAACAGCTTTTATGAAGCCAACATCACCTTGACACCAAAACCAGACAGAGATGCTGCCAAAAAAGAAAATTACAGACCAATATCCCTGATGAATGCTGATGCAAAGTTCTTCAACAAAATCCTGGCAAATAAGATCCAATGCATCATCAAGAAGATCATACACTACAACCAAGTAGGTTTCATTCCAGGAATGCAAGGATGGTTTAACATCCGTAAATCTATCAACATCATACACAACATCAACAAGAAGAAAAATAAAAATCACATGATCATTTCAATAGACGCAGAGAAAGCATTTGATAAGGTCCAACACCCATTCTTGATCAAAACTCTCAGCAAGATGGGAATGGAAGGAACCTTTCTCAATCTAGTTGAAGCCATCTACCACAAGCCAATGGCAAATATTATCCTCAATGGCGAAAAACTAAAAGCCTTTCCTCTAAATTCGGTATAAGACAAGGCTGTCCACTCTCACCACTCTTCAACATAGTACTGGAAGTTCTTGTTATAGTGATCAGGCAAAACAAGATATCAAGGGAATTCAGATAGGAAAGGAAGAAGTCAAGCTCTCATTGTTTGCAGATGACATGATACTCTACTTAGAAAACCCTAAAGTCTCTACGAAAAAGCTTCTAGAAACAATAGACTCATATAGCAAGGTGGAAGGCTACAAAATTAACACACAGAAATCAATGGCCTTTTTATACACCAATAATGATAGGGAAGAGAAGGAAGTCAAGAAGGCAATCCCATTCACAATAGTGCCACGCAAACTCAAATATCTTGGAGTCAACTTGACCAAAGACGTGAAGGACCTATACAAAGAAGACTATAAAGCCCTGCTCCAAGAAATAAGAGAGGACACGTGGAAATGGAAACACATACCCTGCTCATGGATTGGCAGGATTAACATCATTAAAATGGCAATACTACCCAAAGCATTATGCAGTTTTAATGCGATCCTCTTAAAAATACCCATGACATTCTCCAAAGAAGTGGATCAAACATTTATGAAATTCATCTGGAACAATAAACACCCTCGAATAGCTAAAGCACTCCAAGGGAAAAGGAAAATGGGAGGAATTACTTTCCCCAACTTTAAACTGTACTACAAAGCAATAGTTATCAAAACAGCATGGTATTGGAATAAAGACAGACCCTCAGATCAGTGGAATAGGCTTGAGTTCTCAGACATTGTTCCCCAGACATATAATTACCTAATTTTTTTTTTTTTTGGTTTTTGGGCCACACCCGGCGGTGCTCAGGGGTTACTCCTGGCTCTCTGCTCAGAAATAGCTCCTGGCAGGCACGGGGGACCATATGGGGTGCCGGGATTCGAACCGATGACCTCCTGCATGAAAGGCAAACGCCTTACCTCCATGCTATCTCTCCAGCCCCCTAATTACCTAATTTTTGACAAAGGAGCAGGAAATCCTAAATGGAGCAGGGAAAGCCTCTTCAACAAGTGGTGTTGGCACAACTGGCTAGCCACTTGCAAAAAATTGAACTTAGACCCCCAGCTAACATCATGTACGAAGGTAAAGTCCAAATCGATTAAAGACCTCGATATCAGACCCAAAACCATAAGATATATAGAACCACACGTCGGTAAAACACTCCAGGACATTGAGACTACAGGCGTCTTCAAGGAGGATACTGCACTCTTCAAGCAAGTGAAAGCAGAGATTAACAGATGGGAATATATTAGCTGAGAAGCTTCTGCACCTCAAAGAAAATAGTACCCAGGATACAAGAGCCACCCACTGAGTGGGAGTAACTATTCACCCAATACCCATCAGATAAGGGGCTAATCTCCAAAATATACAAGGCACTGACAGAACTTCACAAGAAAAAAACATCTAATCCCATCAAAAACTGGGGAGAAGAAATGAACAGACACTTTGACAAAGAAGAAATACAAATGGCCAAAAGCAACATGAAAAAATGCTCCACATCACTAATCATCAGAGAGATGCAAATCAAAACAATGATGAGATACCACCTCACACCACAGAGAATGGCACACATCACAAAGAATGAGAATAAACAGTGTTGGCGAGGATGTGGAGAGAAAGGAACTCTTATCCACTGCTGGTGGGAATGCCGTCTAGTTCAACCTTTATGGAAAGCGATATGGAAATTCCTCCAAAAACTGGAAATCGAGCTCCCATACGATCCAGCTATACCACTCCTAGGAATATACCCTAGGAACACAAAAATACAATACAAAAAACCCCTTCCTTACACCTATATTCATTGCAGCACTATTTACCATAGCAAGACTCTGGAAACAAACAAGATGCCCTTCAACAGACGAATGGCTAAAGAAACTGTGGTACATATACACAATGGAATATTATGCAGCTGTCAGGAGAGATGAAGTCATGAAATTTTCCTATACATGGATGTACACAGAATCTATTATGCTGAGTGAAATAAGTCAGAGAGAGAGAGAAACATGCAGAATGGTCTCACTCATCTATGGGTTTTAAGAAAAATGAAAGCCATTCTTGAAATAATAATTTTCAGACACAAAAGAGAAAAGAGCTGGAAGTTCCAGCTCACCTCAGGAAGCTCACCACAAAGAGTGATGAGTTTAATTAGAGAAATAACTACATTTTGAACTGTCCTAATAATGAGAATGTATGAGGGAAATGGAAAACCTGTCTAGAGTACAGGCGGGGGTCAGGTGGGGAGGAGGGAGATTTGGGACATTGGTGATGGGAATGTTGCACTGGTGATGGGTGGTGCTCTTTACATGACTGAAACCCAAACACAATCATGTATGTAATCAAGGTGTTTAAATAATATATATAAAAATTGGTTTTGTACCTGTAAAGTTTCTGAGCTGCTGTTTATTCTTCAATCTATGTGACTTTCCATGAAACTTGAATGATAGTATGGCTATGTGAAGTATTCTTGGTAAGGCACTCATTTCAGTGAGTTTTTTACTAATTCCTCCACTGCCTTCAAGCCTAGAGTGTGATGAGTCTGCTGTAAACCTTTAGTATGCTTCCTTTTTTTTTTTTTTTTTGGTTTTTGGGCCACACCCTGTGACGCTCAGGGGTTACTCCTGGCTATGCGCTCAGAAGTTGCTCCTGGCTTCTTGGGGGACCATATGGGACGCCGGGGGATCGAACCGCGGTCCGTCCTAGGCTAGAGCAGGCAAGGCAGGCACCTTACCTTCAGCACCACCGCCCGGCCCCAGTATGCTTCCTTTTATGTTATTTTCTTCTTTGTTCTTGCTGCTTTCAGTATTTCATCTCTATCTATGGTTTTTGTCACTGTGACTAAGATGTGCCTAGGCATGTTTTTGTTTGGATCTCTTTTAGTTGGAAATACTTCAGGCATCCAGGATGTTAGTGCATGGACATTTCAGTTTTGGGAACTTCACAGCAATGATGTCTTTAACTGTTGATTCTTCATGGGAGCTTTTTCCCTGGCACTCTGGGATCCCAATGATTCTTATTTAGTTTCTGTTGCATTTTCCCAGAGTTCTATTGTTGTATGTTTGCTTAAGTATTTAATCATCTTCTGTTCATTTGTCTTAAAGCTCTTTTCCAACTTCTGTTGTATGAAGGTGTTATGCAATTTATCTTCCAGATCACTCATTCTGTACTCAGCAGCTGTTACTCTACTGGTGAAACCTGTTTTTTATTTTTCTACGAAGTTTTTTTTTTGTGGTTTTTGGGTCACACCCGGCAGTGCTCAGGGGTTATTCCTGGCCCCACGCTCAGAAATTGCTCCTGGCAGTCACAGGGGACCATATGGGACGCCGGGATTCAAACCGGTGACCTCCTGCATGAAAGGCAAACGCCTTGCCTCCATGCTATCTCTCCGGCCCCTCTACGAAGTTTTTTTTAATATAATTTTTATTTTGATCATAGTGGCTTACATATTGTTGACTATAATATTTTAGGTAAATATTTACATAAAATCAGGGGGATTCCCATCACCAAATTGTCCTCCCTACACCTCCGTTTTTGTCCTATCTCCCCTATCCTCTTCCCTCACCCCCAGGGCTGCTAGAATATGTGGTCCCCTATGTACCTATCCTACTACATAGTAGTTTTTTATTTCTATCATTTCTGTTTGACATTTTCTCATTTCTACTCTCATATTCTCTTAATTCTTTTGTTTTTTTTTTGTTGTTGTTTGTTTTGTTTTTATTTTTGGGCCATACCTGACGGTGCTCAGGGGTTAATCCTGGCTATCTGCTCAGAAATAGCTCCTGGCAGGCACGGGGGACCATATGGAACGCCAGGATTGGAACCAACCACCTTAGGTCCTGGGCCCGCTGCTTGCAAGGCAAACGCCGCTGTGCTATCTCTCCAGCCCATATTCTCCTAACTCTTATAGGCTCTCTGTTCCATGATTTCTTTGAGTTCTTTGAAGATCCTCAACATTTGCTCCCTAGAGTCCTAGGTTATAGAGGTGGCTGGATATTCAGAACTACCCTCTTTGTTTTGTTTTGTTTTTTGGCCACACCCAGCAGTGCTCAGGGGTTACTCCTGGCTGTCTGCTCAGAAATAGCTCCTGGCAGGCACGGGGGACCATATGGGACACTGGGATTCGAACCAACCACCTTAGGTCGTGGGTCGGCTGCTTGGAAGGCAAACTCCACTGTGCTATCTCTCCGGTCCCAGAACTACCCTCTTTATTCATTAAATCTTCTGGGGTTCTGTGTTGTTTTTCCATTTAGATGTTTGTTCTTTGGTGATGTGCTGGGCTCATTGACTAGAAGAAACGTGCTGCTAAGAAAAAACTCAATCTGAACAACCACGGTCTTTTCATGGGGCCACTGACATGGCACAAATTGTTTCCCTGATAAAAGTTGATCAGGCCATTGATTCTCCTGGTGATGTACCTGCAGTCTTCCTAAAGACTACCACCATGCTCTTCTCACTACTGTCAGTTAGTTAGGGGCTCACTGATCTCCAGGGGCCATTGACCTGGTGCAAATCACTTTTCTGATAAACTCATCTGGTCACTGATTCTCCAAACTCTGTACCCACACCTGCTGTCTTCAAAACTGTCATCCCTGCCACACTCCTCTCACCAGTTGTTGGTTTTAATGGGGTGAGTTTTTCTCCTGATGAAATTGTGGTACTCTTCAGGCACACATCAACTCCTGCAGTCTTGCTGCCACCACATGCTGACCTCTTCTCACCACACGCAGTTGATTTAACTCGGGTTCACTGTTCTTGCACAACCACTGACCTGGTGTCACTCACTTCCCTGATGAAAGCTGATCAGGTTGCTAATTCTCCTTCTGTTGTGCCCATGCCTGCAGTTTTCCAACAGTTTTTTCTCATCATTCATTCAATCAGTTTAACTCTGGACTCACTATTCTCAAGGGGCCACTGAAATGGCAGAAGTCATTTCCTTGATGAAAGCTGATCAGTCACTGATTCTTATCATGTAGTGCCTGTGGCTACAGACTTCTCTTCCCCTTCTGTGCTCTTTTCACTAAAGTCAGTTGGTTTAACTCAGGGCTCACTGTGCTCAGGGGCCACTGACCTGGAGCAACTTGCTTCTCTAATGAAAGCTGATCAGGCCATTGATTCTCTTGTTTCTCCTGCCTATGCCTGCAGTCTTCCTGCCACCCCCTGACATGATCTTCTCACCATATTCACTGGCTTTATCTTGGGGCTCGCTGTTCTACTGGATCCACAGACCTGGGACCAGTCATTTCATGGTTAAAAGCTGATCAGTCTGCCCCCACCCCCATCCTGCCACGCGCTGACCCAACTCAGTTGATTTAATTCAGGACTCACTGTTTTATTGGGGCCACTGACCAAATTCAAGTCGTTTCCCTGATAAAACGGATTCTTCTCCATCTCATGCCCACATACGTAGTCTACCTGATGGGCCCTTCTCTCTCTCTCTCTTTTTTTTTTTACCACAGTTTTCTTGGCACTTGTTATTTTTATAGGGCCACTGACTAAGAACAAGTTGCTGCTGTGTTGAAAACTAATTAGCCACGGATTCACCTCGTGCTCACTCCACCACCTCAAAATCACCCTGCCTTTACTGCCACACTCTTCTTACCACAGTCAGTTTAACTCAGGGCTCCCTGTTCTGGGTTCAGGGTGCTACTGAACTGGTGCAAGTCGTTTCTCTAATGAAATGTGACCAGACCTCTTATTTTCCTCTTGCTGAGCCTGTGCCTGAAGTTTTTCTGCCATAGTCATTCAATTTAACTCTGGGCTTGCTGTTTTCGTGGAGCCACTAACCTGGCACAAGTTTCTTTCCGGATGAAATGTGATCAAGCCCCTGATTCTCCTAATGCTGTTCCTGCACCTGCAGTCTTCCTGCCTCTCCCTGAGGGGCTGTTTTTGCCTCAGTTAGTTTAACATGGGGCTCACTGTTCTTGTGAGACCATGGACCTGGTACAAGACACTTCCCTATAGAAGTTGATTAAGCCACACTCTCTTCTGCTTGCACCCATGCCTGCAGATGTCCTACCATACCCTGCCATGCTATTCTCACCTCAGTAGGTAGGTTTAACTCTGACCTTGCACTGACTTGTTACAAATAATTTTCCTGTTAAAGCTGGTTAAGCCATTGATTCTTCTCGCACTGTACCTATGTCTACAGTCTTTCAGTCACCCTCTGCTACACTCTTCTAATTGAAATCAGTCAGTTAACTCTGGGCTCGCTGTTCTTGCAGCCCACAGACCTGGTGCCTGTCTCGTTCCTCCTGAAAGGCCGGCCTATCAGGCTACTGAATCTCCTTGTGCTTGGTCCCGCATCCAAGATATTCCTGCCACCCCTCTCGATTTTTCTTTTCTTTCTTTCTATGTTCTTACCATTGATTACATCTTTCTTTCTTTCTTTCTTTTTTTTTTTTGGTTTTTGGGCCACACCCGGTAATGCTCAGGGGTTACTCCTGGCTATGTGCTCAGAAGTTGCTCCTGGCTTGGGGGACCATATGGGACACCGGGGGATCGAACCGCGGTCCGTCCAAGGCTAGTGCAGGCAAGGCAGGCACCTTACCTTTAGCGCCACCGCCCGGCCCCTGATTACATCTTTCTATCCATCCTTGTTTTGCCCTCTTCCCGTCTGACTTGTTCTTCCACAGCTCCATCTCTTCTAACTTCTTTCCTTCCTGCCATTCTTTTGTTTCTCTTCTTTCCTCTTTGCTTTATTTACTTCCTCTCTTTCCTCCTTTTCCACTTTTCCCCATGCTTCACACCTCCATTTTATCCTTCCATTTCCTCCTTTTTCTCTATCCCTTTCTTCATTTCTTTTGCTTTTCCATTTTAAAAATTTTTTTAAACTTTAAACACTGTGGCTAAAAGGTTATTCATACTTCAATTTTTTTCATAGATAAAGTTGCTCATGATTGAGTTACAATGCATAACAAGTTTCATCAGTGTGCATTTCCTGCCACTAAAGCCAACAGTTTCCCACTCAACCTCCCTGATAACCTCTTTTCTCCCACCCACTATTCTATACTTGCCTCTGGGGCAGGTATTTTACTTCAATCTCTCCTTTCTTTTCTTTTTTTTTTTGACATTGTGTTTGTACTACTGCTAATGAAGGGGATGCCATGAATGTCCCTTTCATATTAGACCCCTCTCTAACTGCACTGTCTGCTCATTGTGGCAAGCTTCCTATCATGGACTGGTCCTCCCAATCCTCATCACTATTCTCTCTGGATATCATCCCCACACTATCTTTTATTTTCCTTATATCTCACAGATGAGTTCAATTATTCTATGTTGATCACTTTTCCTCTGACTCATTTCACTCAGCATAATACTATTCCTCTATGTGTAAGCAAAATTCATGACTTAATTTTTTAGGAGCTGCATAGTATTCCATTGTGCAGATATACCACAGTTCCTTTAGCTACTATCTTTTGTCAGGCACCTGGGTTGTTTCCAGATTATGGCTATCATAAATAATGCTGCAACAAACATAGGAGTGCAAAAAGCATTTTTGGGTCACACCCAGCAGCGCTCAGGGGTTACTCCTGGCTCTATGCTCAGAAATCACTCCTGGCAGGCTCAGGGGACCATATGGGATGCCGGGATTCAAACCACCAACCTTCTGCATGAAAGGCAAATGCCTTACCTCCATGCTATCTCTCCGGCTCCAGAAAGCATTCGTAAAAGTAGAACATTTATTTATTTTATTCATATATATTTTTATTACAAACATGATTGTAGTTTGGTTTTAGTTATACAAAGAACACTCCCCCTTCACCAGTACAAAATTCGCACCACCAATGCCCCCTATCTCCCTCTTCCCCACCCCACCCCCCGAAGTATTGGAGACAGGCATTTTACTTCTCCTACTCATTAACATTGTCATGGTAGTTGCTAGTGTGGTTATTTTTCTAACTTCACTTACCACTCTTTGTGAGTGAGCCAGACCTTCTGGCCCTCATCTCTGGGGATTCTAACAATAATGTCTTTTATTTTTCTTAAAATCCATAGATCAGTGAGATTATTTTGTGTCTCTCTTTCCCTCTGGCTTATTTCACTCAGCATAATAAATTCCATGTATATCTATGTATAGGTAAATTTCATGACTTCATCTCTCCTGACAGCTGCATAATATTCCATTGTATATCTGTTCCTTGAGCCATTCATCTGTTGAAGGACATCTCGATTGTTTCAAGAGTCTGGCTATTGTAAATAGCACTGAAATGAATATAGGTTTGAGGAAGGGATTTCTGTTTTGTTTTGTTTTTGTGTGTGTGTGTGTGTGTGTGTGTGTGTGTGTGTGTGTTCCTAGGGTATATCCCTAGGAGTGGTATAGCTGGATCATATGGGAGATCAATTTCCAGGTTTTGGAGGAATCTCTATATTGTTTTCCATAAAGGCTGGACTAGACAGCATTCCCACCAGCAATGAATGAGAGTTCCTTTCTCCCCACATCTTCGCCAGTACTTATTGTTCTTGTTCTTTTAGATGTGTGCCAGTCTCTGTAGCATGAGATGGTAATTCATTGTTGTTTTGATTTGCCTCTTTCTGATGATTAGTGATGTGGAGAATTTTTTCATGTGTCTTTTGGCCATTTGTATTTTTTTTTCATTTGTATTTCTTTTTATTGACAAAGTGTCTGTTCATTTCTTCTCCCCGTTTTTTGTTAGGGTTATATTTTTTTATTTTAGATTTTTTTAAAGTTCTGTCAGTACCTTGTATATTTTGGGTATTAGCCCCTTATCTGATGGGTATTGGGTGAATAGTTTCTCCAATTCTGTAGATGGATTTTATATCCTAGGGATTATTTTCTTTGATGTACAGAAGCTTCTCTTTTTTTAGCATTAAGGAAGTTTTATTTGGAAGTGAACTTTAACTATCAATACAAATGCAAAGATACTACACACAAAACGTCCACAGGAACTTTTTCCATCTTCCCATCCCCAATTTTTCACAAACATTTTCAACATAATTCAACATACAACTAAAAAGGGTACATCTTTTTCTTTCAATCAGCATACAATAAAAACAATATATTTTACAAAGTTTAATAAGGCACTATAGCAAGCTGACAGTTTAAGCCTATATGTGCGACTCTAGTAAAAAAAAAACCACCAACAACAGAATTTATTAAGCATCAGTCACTTCCATAGTTAGAGTAATAAAATTGCTGCCATTAGGTTTCTGGGTATATACTTTGTAGAATTGCTTCCCACCTAGGATCTGTTCAATATATCTAACATATAAAACAGTTGCCAAATAATCAAGTACTTGACAAATAAAAATTAAATAGAAATCCCATAGCTGAGTACATGTCAAGTGTCTCCAAAATCAATGAACATTCAAATCAAGCAATCACAGAATTCAATTTGCCAAGGTATTTTGTTTGTCTCCAAGGAGATGAATTTATATCCAACAGAGCTGAAAATCAAACTTAAGTGTTTAGTTTGGGTGCAGATTTTGGAATTTAGCCATTTGAAAAATGACTTCAAGAAAAGACCATCAAAAATAGACTCACTAAATTTATTTTAAAAATCATAAAACGTGGAGCCAGGCGGTGGCGCTAAAGGTAAGGTGCCTGCCTTGCCTGCACTAGCCTTGGACGGACCGCGGTTCGATCCCCTGGTGTCCCATATGGTCCCCCAAGCCAGGAGCAACTTCTGAGCACATAGCCAGGAGTAACCCCTGAGCATTACCGGGTGTGGCCCAAAAACCAAAAAAAAAAAAAATCATAAAACGTTTCTTGATTGTAGTTGGGTTTTAGTCATATAAAAAAAAAACGCCCCTCCTTCACCAATGCAACATTCCCATCACCAATGCCTTAAATATCCCACCTCCATTCCTCCTCCAGCCCCACCTGTATTTGAGACAGGCTTTCTACTTCCCTCATTTATTCACATTATGTTAGTTGTCAGTGTAGTTATTTCTCTAACTGCACTCACCACTCTTTGTGGTGAGCTTCATATTGTGAGCTGGACCTTCCAGCCCTCATCTCTATTGTCTCTGAGAATTATTACAAAATGTCTTTTATTTTTCTTAAAACTCATAGATGAGGGACCGGAGAGATAGCATGGAGGTAAGGCATTTCATGCAGAAGGACAGTGGTTCTAATCCTGGCATCCCATATGGTCCCCTGAGCCTGTCAGGTGTGATTTCTGAGCATAGAGCCAGGAATAACCCCTGAGCGCTGCCGGGTGTGACCCAAAAAGCAAACCAAACAAAACAAAACCCATAGATGAGTGATACTAATCTGTGTCTATCTCTCTCCCTCTGACTTATTTCACTTCGTATAGTAGATTCCATGTACAACCATTCATCTGTTGAAGGGCATCTTGGTTGTTTCCAAAGTCTGGCTATTGTAAATAGCGCTGCAATGAATATTGGTGTGAGGAAGGGATTTTTGAATTGTATTTTTGTGTATCTAGGGTATATCCCTAGTAATGGTATAGCTGGGTCATATGGGAGCTCAATTTCCATAAAGACTGGACTAGACAGCATTCCCACTAGCAGTGAATGAGCGTTCCTTTCTCTCCACATCTCATCCAGCACTGATTATTCTTGTTCTTTGTGATATGTGTCAGTCTCTATGGTGTGAGATGATGCCTCATTGTTTTGATTTGCATCTCCCTGATGATTAGTGATGTGGAACTCTATTTTTCATGTGTCTTTTGATACAGAAGCTTCTCAGCTTAATATAGTCCCATCTGTTTATCTCTGCTTTCACTTGTTTGGAAGTGCTGTTTCCTCCTTAAAGATGCCTTAACTCTCGATGCCGTGAGTGTTTTACCTATGTGTTGTTCTATATAAATTATGGTTTCAGGTCTGATATCAAGGTCTTTAATCCATTTGGATTTGACCTGTGTGATGGTGTTAGATGGAGATATGAGTTCACTTTCTTGCAAGTGACTAACCAGTTGTGCCAACACCACTTGTTGAAGAGGCTTTCCTTGCTCCATTTTGCATTTCTTGCCCCTTTATCAAAGATTAGTTGTATGTCTCGGGAACATTCTCTGAATACTCAAGTCTATTCCACTGATCTGAGGGTCTGTCATTATTCTATTACCATGCTATTTTAATTACTATAAATTTGTAATGCATTTAAAGTTTTCCCAGGAGTTGCTCTAGCTATTCGCGGGTGTTTATTGTGTCAAATGAATTTTCAGGAGTGTTTGATCCACTTCTTGAAGAATGCCATATGTATCTTTAGAAGGATTGCATTGAATCTGTACAATGCTTTGGGGAGTATTGACATTTTAATGACATTAATCATCCCAAATCATAAGCAGATAGGTATGTGTCTACATTTCCTTATGTCCTCTTTCATTTCTTTTTTGTTTGTTTGTTTTGTTTTTGTTTTGTTTTTGGGTCACACCCGGCAGTGCTCAAGGGTTACTCCTGGCTCTATGCTCAGAAATTGCCCCTGGCAGGCACGGGGGACCAGATGGGATGCCGGGATTCGAACCACCATCCTTCTGCATGCAAGACAAAGATGACCTCCATGCTATCTTTCCGGCCCCCTCTTTTATTTCTTGAAGCAGGGTTTTGTAATTTTCTTTGTATAGGTCCTTCACCTATACAAGTTAAGTTGACTCCAAGATATTTGAGTTTGTGTGGCACTAATGTAAATGGGATTGCTTTTTAATGTCCATTTCTTCTCTATCATTATTAGTGTGTAAGACCATTGATTTTTACGTGTTAATTTTGAAAAAAAGTTTTTTGAAAAAAAATTTTGGGAGGGTCACACCTGATAGAGCTCAGGAGTTATGCCTGGCTCTATGCTCAGAAATTGCCTCCTGGCAGGCATGGGGGACCATATGAGATGCCGCAATTCGAACCACCGTCCTTCTGCATGCAAGGCAAACGCTCTACCTCCATGCTATCTCTCCAGCCCTGCATGTTAAAGCTGTACACTTTGCTATATGAATCTATTATTTCTAGAAGCTTTTTGGTAGAGTATTTAGGGTTTTCTAAATATATTATCATGTCATCTGCAAACAATGAGAGCTTGTGATTTCTTCCTGCTATCCTTTGATTAGTATAAAGTGTCTATCTTTGTCTCTTGTAACATTTCTGAGTCTAAAGTTTGTGTTATTTTATATTAATATGGCCACTACAGCTTTTTTTGTCTTTCTTTTTTTAGGGGGAGAGGGTTACACCCGGCAGTGCTCAGGGGTTAATCCTGGCTCTATGCTCAGAAATCGCTCCTGGCAGGCTCGAGGGACCATGGGATGCCGGGATTCGAACCACCATCCTTCTGGGTCTAAGGCAAATGCCTTAATGCTGTGCTATCTCTCCAGCCCCCCACTACAGCTTTTTTTTTAAGGGAGTTGTATCCTTGAATGATTTTCCTCCAACCTTTGATTTTGAGTCTATATTTGTTCTGACTATTTAGGTGTGTTTCTTGTAGGCAGCAGAATGTTAAATTAAGCTTTTTGATCCATTTTACTACTCTGTGTCTCTTAACTGGTACATTTGGTCCATTGAAGTTGAGAGAGATAATTGTCATGGAGTTTAGCATCATCTTTATGTAAATGTTTGGTGTGTCTGTTGGTTTGTCTTGTATTATAGTATGTCTTTGAGTTTTTCTTTTGTTTTGAGTCTGTAAAGTTTCTGAGCTGTTGTTTATCTGTGGAGCTGTGTATACTTCCTTCAAACCTGAAAGTGGGTCTGGCTTGATGTAGTATTCTAGGCGAAGCATTCATTTCATTGAGTTTTGTCACTATATCCCACCACTGCCTTCTGGTCTTGAGGGTTTCTTGTGACAGGTCTGCTGTAAATATTAAGGATGCTCCTTTGAATGTAATTTCCCTTTTTTATCTTTCTGCTTTCAGTATTCTATTTTTATCTATGGTATTTGTCACTGTGACTAGGATGTGCCTTGGGGTGCTTTTCTTTGGTTCTCTTCTAGCTGGTACTCTTTGGGGATGCAGAATTTGTTTGTATATTCTTGACTGTTGATTCTTTCTGGGATTTTCTTCTTGTGTTTCTGGGACTCCAATGATTCTTATGTTGTTTCTGTTGAGTTTATCAAAGACATCCAACATTTTGTTTTGTTTTGTTTTTGCATCACACCCGGTGATGCTCAGGGGTTACTCCTGGCTATGTGCTCAGAAATTGCTCCTGGCTTGGGGGACAATATGGGATGCCAAGGGATCAAATCACAGTCCATTCTAGGCTAGCTCTGGCAAGGCAGACACCTTATTGCTCTGTGCCACTGCTCTGGCCTCAAAGACATCTATTTTTATCTGTTCACATTCTTTGAACATTTTTGTTTTTTTTTTTGTTTGTTTGTTTTTGGGCCACACCCGGTGACGCTCAGGGGTTACTCCTGGCTATGCGCTCAGAAGTCGCTCCTGGCTTGGGGGACCATATGGGATGCCGGGGGATCGAACCGCGGTCCTTCCAAGGCTAGCGCAGGTAAGGCAGGCACCTTACCTCCAGCGCCACCACCCGGCCCCTCTTTGAACATTTTTTCATTTTCCAATTATTTGCTTTAAGGCTCTTTTCCAATCTCTTCTGTTGTAGGGCATTGTTATGAGTCTCATCTTTCAGTTCACTGATTCTGTCCTCAGTTGCTGATATTCTGTTGAAGAGGCTTTCACTGAAGTTTTCAGTTTGTCTACTGAGTTTTTCAGGCCTGTTATTTCAGTTTGGAGTTTTCTGATTTCTATCTTCATATCCTCTTGATTCCTGTTTGTGTTCTGTTCAACCTGACCTATGCTTTCTTTGAGCTCTATTAACATCCTTCACATTTCTTCTCTAAACTCCTTATCTGAGAGGCTAACTCAGTTAGGCTAACTCAGTTGGCTCTTCTCAGGTCCTCAGAACTGCCCTCTTCATTCTCTCTGCATGGACGTGGCCTGCGTTGTTTCCCCATCATATCACTTGTAGTGTTGTTTTTTCAATATGTAATTGTGGAGTTAATTGGCTAGAAGATGTGCGTGACTTCGAAGCAAAGCTGCACAGCTGTGCTCCTCTGATACCACCCTTGTGGTCTGGGACTGCCTACCTGGTCGGGGAGCCTTGATGGGATTAAATCCGCTGGAGTCATCTTCAGCCACCTCATGCAGGGAACCAGGAAGCCAAAAATGGAGGAATGCAGAGGCTTTTTAAAAGCACCCGGCAGGAGACTGGTACCACCCTGTGTCTAAAGCATTTTTATATTATATTTTTGTGTTCCTAGGGTATATACCTAGGAGTGGTATTGCTGGATCATAAGGAAAGTTAATTTCTAGTATTTTAAGAAATATTTATATTGTTTTCCAAAAAGGCTGGACTAGAGGGTATACCACCAGCATTGATTGTTCTTATTCTTTCTAATGTGTGCCATTCTCTGTGGTGTGAGATGATACCACATTGTTGTTTTGACTTGCATATCTCTGATAATTAGAAAAGTGGAGCATTTTTTCATGTGCCCTTGAGCCATCTGCATTTCTTTTTTGACCTTTGTGCATGGTGATAAAGAGAGTTCTGAAATCACTTTTTTGCATGTAGTTGTCCCAACACCACTTGTTGAAGAGGCTTTCTTTGCTCCACTTTGTATTTGGTGCCTCTTTATCAAAGATTATTTGGTTGTATACCATAGGGTGAATCTCAGGATACTCAAGTCTATTTCATTGATCTGAATGTCTGTCTTTGTTCCAACACCATACTGTTTTAATGACTATTGCTTTATAGTACAATTTTTTTTTTGGTTTTTGGATCACACCCGGCAGCGCTCAGGGGTTACTCTTGGCTCTACGCTCAGAAATCGCTCTTGGCAGGCTCACAATTTAAGGTTGGGGAAAGTGATGTCTCCCATCTTCTTTTCCCTAAGTATTGCTTTATCTATTCAACTTTGTTGAGTATCTCTGAATCTGTGTATATCAAGGATGTTGGCCTGAAGTTCTCTTTGTGGCATCTCTCTTTGCTTTTGGTATCACATAATTTTAGCTTCATAGAAACTATTTGGGAGTGTTTTTGTTTCTTCACTTTCCTGGAAGAGCCTAAAAAGATTTGACAGAAGGTTCTTTTTAAAGGTTTGAAAGAATTCACTAGTGAACCCATCTGGACCTGGACTCTTTTTGAGGGGAAGCCTTATGATTATCATTTCAATTTCCCCAATAGTAATAGGTCTGTTCAAATATTCCATATCATTTTGGTTCAATCTTGGGAGGTTATAAGAGTCCAAGAATTTATTCATTTCTTCCAGGTTCTCTTGTTTTGTGGCAGAAAGATTCTCAAATTATCTCTAATGACCCTTATTACCCTCTAAGTTCTGTAGTATCTATAGTGGCATATCTGGGTTTTGGGGTGCCAGGATTTGAACTATCGTCCTTCTGCATGCAAGGCAAATGCCTTACCTCCATGCTATCTATCTGGTCCTGTACCCTAACAATTTAGGTCCTGCTGAGGATACCCAACCCATCGGCTTCCTATGCCCACCATATATGGTTCAGGGGACCACCAGGAGCCAAATTCAAGTCAGGGATATGCCACACTTTTTCACTAAACACTGTACTATCTTGTGGCCCCTCGTTCACTTTTGTTTAGTTTTGCTTAATTTGTTTAATACCCTGCAGTGCTCAAGAATTACTCCTGAAGTGTTCAACGGATCATACAGGGTGCCAGGGATCCTGATCCCCAGCCTGGCTTTGTACTGGCTGTACTATCTTGACAGCCTTGTTACTGAGTTCTGTTCAAGAAACAGGAATTACTGGAGAAGTAATGAGGGAGGAAACAAGTTTATTATGTATGTATACTATCTGACCTGGATACTGTCATGAGTATTGAGTAATGAGCACAGTTTACACTTGGTTTCTACTTAGCTGGTGCCACTGTATCTGCACAATCTTTAATCTGCTATTGCAGATTCTGATTGCCCACTATGGATAGTCTTTGGCTGTTCACTGTGCAGTTGTGAAGACTAAGTGAGTGAACCATAGAGCTGGGAGTCAGACTGATAGCACAGTGGGGAGAGCTCTCTCTTCTGTAAGTAGACCATGGTTAATCTAGGTATCAGCAGCAGTATTATTTAAGCATGATATTCCCAGTAATGGACAACTAAAAGGTTAGCAATTGCATAAGGTACCCAAGTGTCCTCTTGACTTGGATCAGAGACTACTACTTTCTTGCATGCATCCCTCTTGATGGCTTTTACCATAAATCAAGCCTACTAGATGTTCTAAATATTTGCAAAAGGCCATGCTATTGAAACTTACTTTTTGTTTCTCCTTTATCAGTGATCAACTAAATAATTGCAGCAACAAGATAAGTTTGCTTCCATTTTGTATAAGCACAGTAAGAAAAAAAAGATTGTTTTTATCAGTAACTGGGCTTTTTATCGTAATCTTTGGGCTCAAGAATAAAAAGTTGGGCCCGGAGAGATAGCACAGCGGCGTTTGCCTTGCAAGCAGCCGATCCAGGACCTAAGGTGGTTGGTTCGAATCCCGGTGTCCCATATGGTCCCCCGTGCCTGCCAGGAGCTATTTCTGAGCAGACAGCCAGGAGTAATCCCTGAGCACCGCTGGGTGTGGCCCCCCCAAAAAAAGAATAAAAAGTTGAGGGCAAGCTAAATTTTCTTGGGAATATCTTGTCATTTCCCCAAACTACAGGCTTCAGGCCAGTTAGTTTTAGCTTTTCCCAACTCCAAATGGACCTTGCATATTTTCTTGGAGTCAAAGCCTGTTCCATGATTGTACTTTTGACAAATTATAGCTGTATTATGTGTGGACCCTTAGGTCCAGGCTTTGGTTCCTTTTTTGTTTTGTTTTGTTTTATTTTTGGGCCACATCTGGCGGTGCTCAAGGGTTACTCCTGGCTATCTGCTCAGAAATAGCTCCTGGCAGGCACGGGGAACCATATGGGACACCGGGATTGGAACGAACCATCTTAGGTCCTGGGTCGGCTGCTTGCAAGGCAAACACCGCTGTGCTATCTCTCCGGCTCCAAGGCTTTGGTTCTTGTTCATCAATACATTTCCTCAAGTCTAGACCAGAAAAACAAGATTAGGACACTGTTGATCTATCTCTTCTGGAAGAGTAATCTGAGCTAGAGAGGTAGCATGGAGGTAAGGCGTTTGCCTTGCATGCAAAAGGACGGTGGTTTGAATCCTGGCATCCCATATGGTCCCCGTGCCTGCTGGGGGTAATTTCTGAGTATAGAGCCAGGAGTAACCCCTGAGCACTGCCAGGTGTGACCCCCCCCCAAAAAAAAGAGTAATCAATAGAAAGTGCACATAGTCATCTACACATTGGTGGATTTCTGCTGTTTTAATCTGTCTCCAAACCAGTGGTATAAGGGGCTAGCTCCATGGCTTCCTGGTTAGAATCCTGACCAAGATATCAAATTCAAAGACAATTGAGACTAGGCCCAGGAGGACTGGTCTATGGGTGGAAGCTTGCTACAAAGAGCAGGGAAGTGTAATTAGGGCAGATAAAGGATCTCTGTGACAATAATTTGGAAATGATCACTCTACACAAAAACTGAGTGCTGAAAGGAGGTAAAGTTATATGCATGATACTCCTTCAGTAACAACATCACAAACTATAGTGTCTAAAAGAAAAAATGAAGATAGATGGAAAGAGAGAGAGGATGAGAGAAAGAGTCTGCCATAGAGGCAGGTGGGGCAGGGGGAGAAACTGGGATATTGGTGCCAAGAAATTTGCACTGGTGAAGGGATGAGTATTGTATACTGTATGTGTATGACTAGAAATTCAGTCATGAACAACTTTATAACTGCCTCATGGTGTTTCAATTTTTAAAATGTATTAATAAATTCTGACCAAGAAACAATACCTGAGAAATATAAGGAGGCACTCAGTTTTATTATGCATGCTACTTTGACCTGATTCTTGCCATAAGGATTGAACCTAGAGCACAGTTTACACAAGTATCATTTTTTATTATTGGTTTTGGCCACACCAAAATCTGTTCAGGGTTTACTCCTGTTTCTATGATCAGGGATCACTCTTGGCAATGCGTGGGGTGTCCTTGGGTGCAGGCTATTGTGCAAGTCAAGCTCCTAAACACTGTTTTATCTCTCTGACACTAACCCTGTTTTAAATGTTTTTATGTATTTGTTTTCTGGAGCCACATCAGGCAGTGAGTGCTCAGAGCTTACCCCTTGTTCTGCACTTGGGGATCACTCCTGGTGGGTTCAGGAGACAAAATACTATGGTGTAGATCAAACCTGGGTCAGCCCTGTGCAAAGCAAATGCCCTATGTGTTATGGGGCCAAGTCCTGCCACACAGACTGACAGAAACAAGTTCTGGTAATCAAGTGAGAAATTTTTTTTTTTTTTGGTTTTTGGGCCACACCCGGTGACGCTCAGGGGTTACTCCTGGCTATGTGCTCAGAAGTCACTCCTGGCTTGGGGGACCATATGGGACACCGGGGGATCGAACCGCGGTCCGCCAAGGCTAGCGCAGGTAAAGCAGGCACCTTACCTCTAGCGCCACCGCCCGGCCCCAGTGAGAAATTATTTAGGTACAGAGCTCAGCAGCTAAGATTTCACAAGCTGGGACTCTTGGCTTGGAACCCCGAGTAGAGTTTATACCTAGGTTATATATATTTGGAGAACAATTGCAACTACAAACTAGGCAGAATGTAAATTAATCATTCTCAAAATGAAGAAAACAAGGCAGGCTACAGAAGTAAAACGTGATTATAGCAAACTATGTCATTTTAGAAACATCCTATTTCTTTAAAGTAATGGACCATTAAACTTAGACTATATTGTATTTATCATATTTCATCCTTTTGATCATTTCCTTTATTCTCTGAGCTGACTCCTGTTTGCAACACTTCCTTGTTTCCTCGCACAGCCCTCAGTATTATGGCTTTGGCCCGAAATCTTGTTATTTTTAACATTCATTACACTTTGGGAGTACATTACATTTTCCCCCAATCTACCCACAAAGCTCAGTGCCCCTTTTTCTTGGGAATTAGCTCAGAATAGGTTTTCAAACTGTCCACTAAAAGAAATAAATAGAGTCAGAGATGTAGCTCAGAGGCAGAGTTCTTGTTTCACATGTCTGAGACCAAGTTAATTTCCTTAACGTACACATAAAATAAATAAATATAGAAATGAAGCAGGAATGGATGCAATTTAGATAGTGGGGTTTACCTGGAAATTCCCTTTCTCAAAAGGCTAGGAAGTCACATTTTAGTAAAAGAATTAGACTGCTTTATTTTATTTGGTTTTGAGGCCATACCTGGCTGTGCTCAGGGCTTACTCTTGACTGCACTCAGGGATCACTCCTGGCAGTACTTGGTACCAGGTAATGAACCTGGATTGACTGGTGAATTAGGCTATAGTTTGGTGTTTTATTGTTTTAGTTATCTGCCTTCCCAACCCACCCCTAAATTCCAGGCCAGATTTGGGGGGGGGGAAGGTCACACCCAGCAGTGCTCAGGGATTACTCCTGGCTCTAAACTCAGAAATCGCTCCTGGCAAAATACCGGGATTCAAATCACCATCCTTCTGCATGCAAGACAAACACTTTACCTCCATGCTATCTCTCTGACCCCCCCCCCAGATTACTGGAATTTCTTTGTGTGCATTTTCAAGGGGGTGACATAAATGCTAATATGGTTTTTAACTTTTGCACTTGCAAGTGTGAGCTGAAGCCAATGACATCCCTCAAATATGCAAACCTCCTGGGCCCTGATGTGAAAGCAAAAACAGAAAAAAAAAGAAATTTTGGGAAACAGTTTGAAACTATTTTTATTCCCAGAGCTACACTAAGAAAAATCTGATCTGCTTTGATCTTCTATCAATCTCTCACTCTAATCTCTTTTTTTCCTCCAGTCTCCTCTATGCACACATTAAAGCAAAAAGCTTCCTTTCCTGAAGAGAAGGCAGCCTAATTTCCAAAGAATTTCTCCATTTCAAAAGCATTCTTGAGTCCTAAGAATTGAGGTTGAGAATGCTTTTAAGAATTCCCCACAACATCAACAACAAAACCCAAAAGACAAAACAAATTCCCTACAGAGCTGTTATGTGTGGGAGGTGGGGGTGGGGAGGCTATAGCATCCAGGGAGAGCCCAGTGACCCAGCACTCCCAGGCTAGCTTGAGGCTGTGAAATCAGTTTCTCAAAGGTAATTCCTAGTGCTACTCAACATTGCCTCCCCCTCTCCCTTCCCAACATGCACACGTTGAAGAAGGAACCGAGGTGCGTTGCAAATACAACAAAGTGTGTAAGCACCACAAATAAAGAATGCAATCACCAGCAAGTATTGCAACCAGCTACTAAGGGTGTGTAACTTCCAGTTTTCCATAGTCATCCAAGAGAAGGATCAGGAAAATAGAGGCCATTTGGTTTGTCTATTATTATTATTATTATTATTTATTATTATTATTATTATTTAGTTTTTGGAGCTCACTTAGTGGTATTCATGACTTACTCATAGCTTTGGGCTCAGAATCACTCCTGGCAGACATTGCACTTGTGATTCTCCAAAGGTAGCAAAGGAGTTGCCGCTACATACCTACTCCAGTATTGGCCCCCCTTTCTGCATAGACTTAGTGGATTAGATGACTTCTGGCCACCAGGTAGAATTATTTCGAATTAATACCCCAAAGCCTGTGGTGCTTGGAGGGCTTCAGAGGAATCAGGTCAATGGGGACCCTATTCTTCAGCTTCTCCCCATTGTTTTCAAGCCTGCCTATCTTGTCGCCAGAACCCCAGTCAAGCACGCTGGGCTTAAGATGTGGACCTTTTCTCAACAGGGGTCAATATTTTTTGTTCCCTCTCTAATATCTAATTATCCCCTGTCAGAACTTGGGGAACATTACAATTGAATTCATGTCAGCAGCATGCAACTGCCTTAGCCATTCTACTATTTCTTCCACCCTGAGGGCAGGGAGAGAGAAAAACCTTTTCTGAGAAACTATTATGGAACTTACAGTCTAACTCAAATAGTTCCTAACTTCAAGCCCTGGACATGAACTCCTAAATAGATTAGCAGTGCCATATTCTGTTGACAGAATAGACTCCCTAGAGAGCTTTATGACACATCTAATTCACGAGGTATTCTTAAATGGCTAGTCTTATGGGAAAGCCCATTTCCAGGATAATTGCACCTGGGGTATATTTTTTTAATCTCTTATTTACAACCCATCCAGGAAGTGCCCCCTTTTGAGGTAAGATTGCTGTTTCTGAACTTACCCAAAATAAATAAATCATGGTAGTTAAGATATCCTGATGTGGGCCCGGAGAGATAGCACAGTGGCGTTTGCCTTGCAAGTAGCCAATCCAGGACCAAAGGTGGTTGGTTCAAATCCCGGTGTCCCATATGGTCCCCCGTGCCTGCCAGGAGCTATTTCTTTTTTTTTTTTTTTTTTGGTTTTTGGGCCACACCCTGTGACGCTCAGGGGTTACTCCTGGCTATGCGCTCAGAAGTTGCTCCTGGCTTCTTGGGGGACCATATGGGACGCCGGGGGATCGAACCGCGGTCCGTCCTAGGCCAGCGCAGGCAAGGCAGGCACCTTACCTCCAGCGCCACTGCCCGGCCCCCCAGGAGCTATTTCTAAGCAGACAGCCAGGAGTAACCCCTGAGCACCGCCGGGTGTGACCCCCCCCAAAAAAAAAGATATCCTGATGTACATACATACATACATACACACAATACATGCATACATATATACATATATCAATGTCCATCCTAACTTTGGGCAGTTCTAATTTTGCCTTCTAGCAGTGAATTGTCTTTGATCAAGGTTCAACTCAGATAAAGGAGAGGATTATACTGTTAATTCTCTCAGGCTCCACATTCCTTAATCTTGTGAGAAAAACTGAGAAAAACTGAATAGTGAAAAAACACCTGACACAGACAAGCATCAAAGAAAGAAAAATAGGGTGATAAAGGTTCTTTAAAGCCACATCAGATTTAACTGCAATTTTGCTTATGTAAATCTACTTGCTTGTTTATTTTCTTCCATTTTTGAAGACATAAAACAAAATAAACTCTGTTCAGGACTGAGAGTTTCCAGGGCTACCTTAATGCTTGGTCTGTGAGAATAAAATCCTTTCTCTTCCACTCATTTTGTCTGCAGTCTTGATTGCTGACTTTTCCTAACAACCTCAAACTCTCCACTTCCAGAAGAAGCAGCCCTCTTCCATGGGCCCCTGGTCTGGCTGACTTAGAGAATACGCACCTCAAGTTTTGACGTTTCATGCTAAAGTCCATGTACTCTACCTCTTGTCACTGCCTATTTCTATCATCAAGATCCCACGCCCTCGTGCCCCACCCCGTCCCACCCCTCCTATTCCTGCCCTTTGAGCTCCAGGCACTGTGCCAGAGGATTTACGGAAGTCCCCAAGCCAAGGCTACCTGGCTGGCCATGTTGCTCCGTTTGCCCTTCAGGCTGTTGGTCAGGATGTGGAACCAGACATCTGAGACGCAGGTACAGGGGGGTGATTGTGTTAGAGTTCGGAACTCAGGATCCGCCACCCAAAAGACCACCAGAGAGACAGGCAGTAATGTTTAATTCTAAACCTTAGATTCTAACAATTGTCCAGGGAACTTGCTTCCCTTCTCAGTGGGCTCTCCTGGCATTCATTTTCCCTCCTCTTACTTTCTTTAAAGACAGAGGGCAACAGAGTGACACGGAAAGCTCCACACACTGTAGCAAAGGTTATGCCTGAGAAGGCCATAGAGCTTTGTTGAGAGAAGCTGGCACTAGGCAAAGCGAGTTGGTATTCCAGGCACATTGTTTCTAAACAGGGGCATCCAAGTACCGACATAGATCTTGTTAAGGTGAGGTATAACATGGCTTCTGTTCTCTTTTTCGTTTCTTCCTGCTTTTGTTTTTAGGTCAAACCCTCTGTGCTCAGAGTCTACTACAACTCTGTGTTGGAGGGAGTGGAAAGCATAGATCCTGGTAGTGCTCAGGGAGCATGCCTGGGGATAAAATGGATTCTATTTGCATTGAACTGGGGGGTGGTGGCTTCCAGTAAGCCAGTCACGGTCTTGAAGCCTTTAGTGAGTGCTTCTATGGAGCTAGAGAGATAGTATAGCAGGTCCTTTGTCTTGCACACAACCAATCAAACCTATTTTGATCCCTTGCACCAGCATGGAATATAGTATTCAAGTTCGACTAGGAGTGATACCTAAACTCAGAGCCCTTGGCTCAATCAGGTGCAGCTCCAAACCAAAAATAAATAAAGTGAATAAAATAAAATAAAGTGAACTCTTTTTCTCTAGCTCTTACTTTCTTTTTTATAAATTATCTTTATTTAAACACCGTGATTATAAATATAATCGTAGTTGTATGATTACAGTCATGTAAAGAACACCCCCTTCACCAGTGCAGGATTCCCACCACCAATTTCCCAGATCTATTTACTCCCCACCCCACCCACACCTGTACTCGAGACAGGCTTTCTTTTCCCCTCATTCATTCACATTGTTATGATAGTTTTCAGTGTAGTTATTTCTCTAACTGCACTTATCACTCTATATGGTGAGCTTCATGTCATGAGCTGCACCTACATGGGAAGATGGGGAAAATAAGGATTGGGACTGAGGCAGTAAAATATTAGAAATGAGATTTGTAGGGCAGTATCAAGGTCACAATACAAGATGGATGTTATGGATATATAAAATATATGCATACAATACTATCAATAGGAAAACAAGGAGAAAAAAATACCAGTGACTGTCCCAACATAAACCAGTACTAAAACGGCCTGCCCTCCTCCCAAAGCGCATTTCCATTAATGTAGGGAGAGGTGGGGGGGGAAGCCTGAGGACCACTAAGAGTCCACCTGAACCCACTTCTGGCCATCTGAGCTGGCACCCAGGGAAGGCCTGGAGTCAGGGGAAAAAGACAAGGACGGCTGGGGGCCTGCCAAGCCTCCCAGCACTCCCCTGGCCAGGGAGAAGGGCTCCGGTATGGGGCCTCCCCAAACCCTATACCTGGCAAGAGCTGGTCTTTAGAATCAAAGAAGAAACCGAAGGCCAGATGTCTGCCCGCCCTCCTCCCCATGCACCTCCCCCCTGGAGTATGGAGGGAGGGGGGAAGTCTGAGGACCACTAAGAGTCCACCTGAACCCACTTCTGGCCACCTGAGCTGGCACCCAGGGAAGGCCTGGAATCAGGGGGAAAAGTCAGGGATGGCTGGGGGCCTGCCAAGCCTCCCAGCACTCCCCAGGCTAGGGAGAATGGCTCTGGTATGGGGCGTCCCCAAACCCCATACCTGGCAAGTAGCTCTTACATTCTAAGCCACGCTGTTTGCCTTTCTCCAACTCCTATGAGCTGTGGCAAAGACTAAAAGAACTGATCACGTGTTTTGTATGCAGGAGATCTAAATTCAAACACTATATCAATTGCTCCCTGAGCACCACTGGGACTGAGCCCTGAGCACTAAGTAACCTCTGAGCACTATAAGGTGTGGCCCCAAGATAAAGAAAATAAGTAAGTGAAGACCTAATCCTGTGCTCATTCTTAAATTTGTATGCCTAGAACTAGTTTAATTCTAAATCTTAGATTCTAACAATTGTCCAGGGAACCTGCTTCCCTTCTCAGTGAGCTCTCCTGGCATTCATTTTCCCGCCTCTTACTTTCTTTAAAGACAGAGGGCAACAGAGTGACACGGAAAGCTCCATACACTGTAGCAAAGGTTATGCCCGAGAAGTTTCTGTAAAGCAGAAACTAGGGTGTAAATTGGAGTGGGCAGAACCCTTAATAATGGGGAAAAGAGGGGATATTGAGTTCCAACAGGCAAACTAAGTCAGTGCATAGGAGAAATCTACAGAATTAAATTCATATATCAGAATACTTGAAAATTTGGTGTTAGGATGTGATTCCCTGAACGCTTATTTTAAGAAACTGGGGGAAAAAAGGACCAGAAAAAGAGAGTACAGCAGGACAAGGCACTTGTTTTACATGTGTTCAACCCAGGTTCAAACTCTGGCACCCCGTATGGTCCCTCAAACCCTCCAGGAATGACCCATGAAAACAGAGCACAGAAGAAAGCTGTGAGCACTGCTGGGTATGGTCCCAAAAAACAAAAAAGAGAAAAAAGAAACAGAACAGAAAAAATACTGAACAGAGAAAAGATACTGAACAGCAAACAGATATAGTACAGCAAGTAAGGGGCTTGCTTAAAGTATCCAGCATTGCCATGAGTGATTCCTAAGTGTAGGGCTAGGAGTAAGTTTTGAGTACTGCTAGGTATTGCTAGGTACTAATCCAATTGCTTAAAAAACAAGAAAGTAGAAGGAAGAAAATTATAAAGAAAAGAGCAGACATTATGAAAGATAACCAATTTTTTTTTGGTTTTTGGGTCACACCCAGAGGTGCTCAGGGGTTACTCCTGGCTGTATGCTCAGAAACAGCTCCTGGCAGGCACGGGGGACCATATGGGACACCGGGATTCGAACTAACCACCTTTGGTCCTGGATTGGCTGCCTGCAAGGCAAACGCCGCTGTGCTATCTCTCTGGGCCCAGATAAACCAATTTTAAAACTTGGCCCTTGAGCTCAGCAAGTCAAAACATAACCAGAATAAAAAATATATATAACCAGGTTTTAATTGTATTATTACTATTAATTAATTTATTTATTATTGAAACCATTGTGATTTATAAAGCCCATCATAGTTGAGTTTCAGACATAAAATGAATCAGGAACAATCTCACCCCCAGTGTCCATCTTCTTCCACTAATGTTCTCAGAGTGCATCCCATTCCACTCCCCTTGCTCCCCAGCCTGCCAGTATAACAGGCTCATTTTAAATTTAGATTGTTAAAGTTTGGGTCTCTTGATTCCATTGTGGTTGCCTTTGGCTTGCATAGTAGGCTGAGCACAAGCTTTGCATATTGGAGCCCCAGGTTAAATTTTCAGCACCTTTTGTTCTCCCAAGCACCAATGTGAGTGACTCCAAGCACAGGACCTAGAGTAGTACCTGAGCACTGCAGGGTGTGCCTCTAAAACCAGTAACTTGTTTCTTTTAGGGGCCAGGGCTCTTTCAAAACATTTGCTCTATCAGGCACTGGTCAAAGCTTTTAAATATACAGCTCTTGAGATAGAGTATAGAACAGCAGGCAATATGCTTGCCTTGCGGGGCCGGGTAGGTGGCGCTGGAGGTAAGGTGTCTGCCTTGCAAGCGCTAGCCAAGGAAGGACCGCGGTTCGATCCCCCGGCGTCCCATATGGTCCCCCCAAGCCAGGGGCGATTTCTGAGCACATAGCCAGGAGTAACCCCTGAGCGTCAAACGGGTGTGGCCCAAAAACCAAAAAAAAATATGCTTGCCTTGCATGCTGCTGATCAAGATTCGATCCCTGGAATCTCATATGGGCACCCAGGCCCATCATGTGTGATCACTGAGTGCAGAGCCTGGAGTGAGCCCTGAGCAATGCTGGATACAGCACCATCCCCAAAACAACAGTTTTCTTTTAAAAACTGAGAAATCAAGGAACCTGATCGATGGCACAGTGGTAGGGTGTTTGCCTTGCACATGGCCAATCTAGGACGGACCTCGATTCGATCCCCTGCGTCCCATATGGTCCCCCAAGCCAGGACCGATTTCTGAGAGTATAGCCAGGAGTAACCCCTGAGCATCACAGGGTGTGACCAAAAACAAAAACAAAAAAAAATCAGAAATCAAGAAATAGAAAGATTAAATGTCCATCTGACACGAGAACCAAGTCTGTTGTCATCGTTGATTTGGGTGGCACACATGGAAGTATTCAAAGGCTCCTTCTGGCTTAGCTCAGAGATTGCTCCTGGTACAGGGATCAAATGTGAACCTCCCATAAAGCTTGCTTTCAGCCATTTTTTTTTTGGTTTTTGGAATGAACCTTGTGATGTTCATGAGTTTCTCCTGGCTCTGTTTAGTAATTACTCCTGGTCTGCTTGGGGGACCCAATGGGATGTCAACGATCAAACTCACATCAGCCAGGTGCAAAACAAGCAGCCTACCGCTGTGTTATCACTCTGGCTCCATGCACTCAACTTTTTGAGTTACCTCTCTCATCCTCCAGCAAACCTTAACCACTATATTCTGCATCATCTACTGCCAGGCCCCAAAGGTGCTTCATAATTGCCCACCCTAAATTGTAAGTACATCATTTACTAATGAACACCAGTCAAAAGAAAGAGCTGAGGAGGAAGAAAGATGCAAGGGCAAGGGTGGAAAGAATGGGAAAGTGTTGTGATCTGCTCTAGGTGGATGTGTAAATACATATGGCCAGAAAATGTACAGGCAGGGGGTGGGAAGGAGGGAGATGGGAGGCATTGGTGATGGAGATGTTGCACTGGTAAAGGGGGGGTGTTCTTTTTATTACTGAAACCCAACTACAATCATGGTTGTAATCACGTAGTTATTTATTATTAAAATTATTTATTATTGTAATTATTTATGATTAAATAAAAGAAAAGAAAAAGAAAATTATTTTTGTTTCTCAGAGCTATTCCTAGCATGTGGTTTAGAGGTCCAAGAGGTTCCCCAAACTTTTGAGCCATCTCCCCAGCCAGAAATGTTAATTTCATCTTAAATGCTCTCTTTTTGTCTGTACTTTGTGACAAAGAGGGCACTACTTGAACTAAATGGCTCAACTTGTACCATTGAGTTGGCTCTCTTCTGTGTTGTTCCATTTCTTAGAAAGAGATGAATTCCAGCCTCAGGCAAGCCAGAAGGGGCTAGGTTTTTTAATCACTACCCTTATTTTCACTTCTATCTCTCTGAGAAGATTTCAAGATGGAACAAGAAAATGGTGGACAGGTCTAGATAATTAGTAGGGTTCTTGCTTCTTATACAACTGATCCAGGTTTGATTTGGATTCTAAATTGATATGGATTCTAAATCCATAGGATCCCTTGAGTCTTTGCCAGGAGTGCTCTCTGAGCACAGATCTAGGAGTAAGCTCTGAGCTCTGCTGGGTCTGGCCCCCAAACCAAAAAAAAATGTGGACAGTGTTCATTGCAGTCATACAGACTAAAAATCTGCATAAGGTCATTAAGACTCAATTCAGAGTATAGCACTTGCCTTGCACACCATTGATCTGAATTTGATTTCCTGCACCTCTTAGGGTCCTCCAAGTTCTGCCAGGAGTGATCCTTGAGCATAGAACCAAGAGTAAGCCCTGAGCCTGAGCAGATGTGACCAAAAATAATAATTACAAATTGTATTTAAGGGCCTGGAGAGATAGCACAGCGGCGTTTGCCTTGCAAGCAGCCGATCCAGGACCTAAGGTGGTTGGTTCGAATCCCGGTGTCCCATATGTTCCCCCCGTGCCTGCCAGGAGCTATTTCTGAGCAGACAGCCAGGAGTAACCCCTGAGCACCTTCGGGTGTGACCCAAAACAAAACAAAACAAAACAAAAAAATTGTATTTAAGGTTTCTTGCAGGAAATGGGAATGAAAGAGGGAGTAAGTATCTTTATTGAGCAGGTGAAACAAATAAAACCAGAAGGGGCCGGAGAGATAGCATAGAGATAGGGCCTTTGCCTTGTGTGCAGAAGGATAATGGTTTGAATCCCAGCATCCCATATGGTCCCCCGAGCCTGCCAGGATCGATTTCTGAGCTAGAGCCAGGAGTAACCCTTGAGCACTGCTGGGTGTGACCCAAAAACAAAAACAAAAACAAAATGAAACCAGAAAGTTATGCATGACCAGTAGCAGTGTGATTTTTCTACTCTCTCGCTTTTTTTTTAGTCCTGGCGGAACAGCAGTCAGACTCCTCCATGTCTTATTCATAGTCTTGACCACATTGTGATGACAGTGAAGAGCATCCAAGAAACCATCAAGTTTTATTCCAAGATACTGGGCATGGAGGTTAGGACTTTTAAGGTAACTACCCAAAGACAAAGTGCATTTTCAGTACAGTTCAATCAGACTACTTTGAAAAATAACTTATGTCCAAAATAACAAACAAATGTGAAAATTCTGTGAGAAATTATTGAATAGGTCTATGACAGAGTCCAAACTGTCACTAGTGTGGCATCTAAAAGGAATAGAGAAAAAGGAGATGAATAAATTACCATAGAAATCTTGCAAGAGAACATCCCTTTGTTATATAGCAGAAATAACAGAATGTTCAGCACACAGACCACTAAATATGTTATGAAATTATGAAAGCTTATAGTGAAAACAGAGGTCGTAAAAATTTTCAGAGTGATTTGGATTGTAAGGTATTTGCTTCGCATGTAACTGACCAGATTAGGATCCCCCAGCACTGCATAGGATTCCCTGAGCCCTGCCAAGTATAATTCCTGAGTGCAGAGCCTGGAGGAAGCCCCAGGCATGATCCAGTGTGACTTCTAAATCTAAATTAAAAAGAACTTTGGGTTACTGATCCTACCCTAGTCAATAATTGTACTCCACCCTAGGGTGTGAGCTGATGATAGTATATTGGATTATCCTTACTTGGTATTCTTCTCCCACCCTAGGGTAGTACCTGATTCTTGTCAATAAAAGCAAGGATCTGAGGAAGGCTGGGGCTCATTATTCAGTCTTTTTCCACTGAGCTGCATTTCATCTTAGGAGCAGAAAGTTTTTGTGGTTTGAATTCCTTGCTTGAGCACTGGATTTCCTGAACCCATTCTTGTACCTTTTCACTGTGTGAATTATTTTCTGCGGATCTCTACAACTGAAACTGTTCCCCTTGACCTAATCGGACAGGGGAATGGGAACTGCCTTTCCTGTCTGGGAGCTCAGTGGGAATGAAACCTTAACCAATCTCCTAAAAACGTGACTCTTCACTTTCAGAGAGGATTAAGAAATAAATGTAGGGCCCGGAGAGATAGTACAGAGGCATTTGCCTTGCAAGCAGCCGATTCAGGACCAAAGGTGGTTGGTTCGAATCCCGATGTCCCATATGGTCCCTTGTGCCTGCCAGGAGCTATTTCTGAGCAGACAGCCAGGAGTAACCCCTGAGCACCGCCGGGTGTGGCCCAAAAACCAAAAAAAAAAAAAAAAGAAAGAAATGTAGTTCAGGATGCCAAGGAGAGGGCTCAGGACTCAAGGGATGTAGCCCTAATTTCAATCCCTGGCACTGCATGTCTCCCAGTACCATCAAGTGTAACCCTGGGGATGCTCCAGAACCAGTGAGCCCTAGCAGCACCTAATCATTGGGCCTAATGGAGGGACCTTGGGCACTGCTTGGGGAATCTCCTCCCTGCAAAGGAAAAATAATAGTTTAACTATAAAGGAAAAAGGCATATATACATATCAGATTTCCTAAAATCACATCTGAGTTCAGAAGACAATGACTATCTTCATGATTTTAAGAAAATATTTTTGGCTTTATAGCTATAGCCAAAGGTGCTCAAGGACTAATCCTGCTATTTTCTCAGGAGTAACTCCTGGTAATACTCAGGGAAGACTATATTTGGTGCCAGTATGGAGGTGGATCAGAACAGAGGTGGGTGGGGGTGGAGTCTATTAGGAACCTCCTTGAGGAAAAACTCTTAAACATCAAATATATGTCCAGTAGTCACACTATTAATCAAGATGAGTGTAAATAAAACATTCTTAATCCATAAAAATAGAAAGACAAAATGTTCTCCCCTTACTTTCAAAATAACTTGAAAGCATACTCTAGCCAAATGATTGATTAAAGCCAAAGTAAGGAAGACTTCAAACTCAGTATACAGTTCATCTGAAGATGAGAGCCCAGTCAGATATCTAAAAAACCATTTATCTGATTTGAAGCAGGAAAAAGAAAGAACCAAGAAAGAGAAATGTAAGGGGAAAAATAGGAGATAGAATTCACCTTTGAAAATGAGAATTTTTAGTAATTTTAACCCCCTCCCAAAATAAAAAACTGGAAATGGAACAGGCCTTAAATGCAAAGGTTCAATAAAAATGCTAATGACAATAAAAGTTAAAAAGGAATACTACTGAGAGAGCACTGAGCATATAGAAGCATACAATAGAATTATGCAGCATATACATAGAATTACGGCATCTTGAATATATACACACCCTAGGCAGACAGGTGCTAAAATGATCAGAGGAGTGAAAAAAGGCAAAATAGTTCAGATAAGCTTCTTCCCTTTCCTCCTCCTCCTTTTCTTCCTCTTCTCCTTCTTCTACTTCTTCTCTACTCCCTCTCCACTTCCTTCTCCCCTCCTACTCTTTTTCCTCTTCATCCTCTTCCCCCTCCCCTCCTCCTCTCTCTCCTTCTCCTCCTAAAAAAAAAGAAAAGAAAAGAATAATTCAGATAAAACCTTTCATTAGAATGTCTTCCTTAAGCTTATTATATTACTAATTTAATTCCTTGCCAAAAACAAATAAACAAACATGGGGCTAGAGAGAGAACAAGTAGGTATGGCATTTGCCTTGCATGCAGCAAACTTGAGTTTAATCATTAACCTCCTAGATGATCCTCTGAGCACTAACAGGAGTGATTTCTGAGTGAAGAGCCAGGAGTAATTCCTGAGCATAGTTGAGTATAGTCCCCCTCCCCGCAAAAAAAGACAAAAAAAAAAACAAACAGTTCTTTAAGACAAAGGAAACAAAAAAAGTCCAGAATCTACATGCTAGTTTGTCTGTATGACATTCACGCACAAAACAATAAAGTAATTTTATGATGAAAATCAGAAGATGCACATCAAAGACATTACAATGGTTGCTTAGGCTGCAGTCAGAATTAGAGAATAAAGATAAAAGGAATAAACATGTAAACCAAGTGCAATAGGGTCCTCATTTTACCAGATATGATGAAGCATCCGATAGTTTAACTCTCTGCACTTGGACACATTGGAGTGAAATTTCAACATATATATATATATATATATATATATATATATATATATATATATACACACACACACACACACAGAGAGAGAGAGAGAGAGAGAGCTCTGGGGTTTTCTGTATTTTATATATATATATATATATATATATATATATATTATTTAGAAAATGAAAAATATCCTCAAATAAGTGAACATGTGGTCGCCCAGCCTGCCAAGGGCGATTTCTGAGTGCAGAGTCAGGAGTAACCTCTCAGCACCACTGGGTGTGGCCCAAAGACCAATCAATCAGTCAATCAATAAATAATTTTTTTACAAAATTTGGAAAAGTACCCTAAAAAAACCTAAAAAATAGGCAGGTGTAAGGAAATAAAAAAATGTAGAGCAGAAATTAACAACTGGAAACCAAAAAATGTCCAAAAGATCAATAAAAGCAAGACTTGATTCTTGAAAAAAAATAAACAAGATCAATAAGAAACTTAATAAAATGAATCAGAAATGAAAAAGGTAAGGTTACTTCAGATACTACAGAAATTCAAAGAGTAATCAGATATTAATTTGAGAATCTTTAAGCCACAGAACAAGAGAAGCTGGAAGAAATGAATAAATACTTGAACTTCTATAACCTTCTGTGATTGAACCAAGATGATCTGGAACATCTGAACAGATTTATCACTATTGAAGAAATTAAATGGTAATCAGAAAGCTTCCCAAAAACAAAAACTCAGGCCCAGATGGATTCATTAGTGAATTTTTTCAAACCATTAAAGAGGACCTACTTCAGGAAGATGAAGGAACAGAAACACTCCCAAATAGTTTCTATGAAGCTAACATCACCCTGATAACAAAAGAAGCAGAGAGAGACACCATAAAAAAGAGAACTACAGGCAGATATCTCTGATGAATACAAATCCAAATATCCTCAACAAAATTCTTGCAAAGAGAACACAAACACTCATCAATAAGGTCATATACTATGGCCAAGTAGGATTCATTCCAGATATGCATGGAGGATGTTTAACATCATATGCAAAACAATCAATATAATAAAGCATATAAATAATAGGAAAAATAAAAATCATATGATCATATCAATAGATCCAATGAAAGCATTTGACAAGATCCAGCATCCATTCATAATAAAAAAAACTTTCAACAAGATGGGAATTGAAGAAACTTTTCTAGTATAGAAATGGCCATTTAACACAAGCCTTTGGCTAACATACTTAATGGGGAAAAAAATAAAAGCTTTTTCTCTAACATCTGGCACAAGACAAGCTTGTTCCCTCTCACCACTTCTATTCAATATAGTACTAAACACCTACCATAGCAATCAGGCAAGAAAAATATATCAAGGGCATCCAGATAGGAAATGAAGAAGTCAAGCTTTCACTGTTTTCAAATGACAGGATACTATATTTAAAAAATGTTAAAGACTCTACCATAAAGCTTCTAGAAACGATAAAATCGTATACACTGTAGTAAAATGGCAGGGTACAAACTTAATATGCAAAAAATAAAGGCTTTCTATACACAAATAATGAATATGCAGAAAGACATTAAAAAGCCGATCCCATTCACAGTTGTGCCTCAGAAAATCCAGTACCTAGGAATTAAGCTAACTAAGTAGGTAAAAGACCTATACAAAGAAAACTACATAACACTTCTTTAAGAAATAAAAGAGGGGGCCGGTGAGGTGGCGCTAGGAGTAAGGTGTCTGCCTTGCAAGCGCTAGCCAAGGAAGGACCACGGTTCGATCCCCAGCGTCCCATATGGTCTCCCCAACCAGGGGCAATTTCTGAGCGCTTAGCCAGGAGTAACCCCTGAGCATCAAACGGGTGTAGCCGGAAAAAAAAAAAAAAGAAAAAAAAGAAAAAAAAGAAATAAAAGAGGGCACAAGGAAATGGAGACACATACCCTACTCATGAATTGGGAGTATCAACATCATTAAAATGGCAATACTTCCCAAAGCATTATACAGATTTAATGCAATTCCTATTAAAAAACCCATGACATTTTTTTTTTGTGGTTTTTGGGTCACACCCGGCAGTGCTCAGGGGTTATTCCTGGCTCCAGGCTCAGAAATTGCTCCTGGCAGGTACGGGGGACCATATGGGATGCTGGGATTCGAACCAATGACCTCCTGCATGAAAGGCAAACGCCTTACCTCCATGCTATCTCTCCGGCCCCAACATTTTTCAAAGAAGTGGATCAAACACTCCTGATTCATTTGGAACAATAAATATCCTTGAATAGCTAAATCAATCCTTGCAGGAAAAATATGGAAGGCATCACTTTTTCCAAATTTAAATTGTATTATAAAGCAATAGTCATTAAAACAGCATGGTATTGGAATACATTTGATCAGTGGGGTAGACTTGAATATTCTGAGCCTCAGGTATAATATTAATTAATCTTTGATAAAAAGGCAAGGGCAAGAAATTAAAAGTGGAGCAAGGAAAGCCTCTTTAACAAGTAGTGTTGGGAAAATTGGTCAACTACAAGCAAAAAAATGAACTCAGACCTCTCTTTAACACAATACACAAAGGTCAAATCAAAATGGATTAAAGACCTTGATATCAGACCTGAAATCATAAGGTACATAGAGGAAAACTATAGGCAGAATTGTAGGCAGAACAATTCATGATGCTGAAGCTAAAAGCATCTTCAAAGATGAAACACCACTGTGCAAGTAAGTGAAAACAAAGATAAACAAATGGGACTACATTAAACTGAGAAATTTTTGCACTTTGAAGGAAACACTGACTAAGACACAATGACTACCCACAGAATGGGAGAAACTATTCACCCAATACTCATCAGATAAAGGGTTAATTTCTAAGATATACAAGGTATATATACTTGAAAGAATATATATAGAATATATATTATATTATTATATATTTTATATTATATATAGAATATATATAAAGGATATATATACTTGAAAGATATACTGAAAGAGCTCAAGAAGATTATAACACCTAACCCCATCCAAAAATGGGAAGAAGAAACAAACATTTTCTCAAAGAAGAAATATAGATGGTTAAAAGGCACATTCAAAAATGCTGCACATCACTAATCATCATGGAGATGCAAATCATGCAAGTCAAAACAATAATGAGGTAACATCTCACACTACAGAGATTGGTACACATCACAAAGAACTAGAACAACCAGTGCTGGTACAGATGGGGGAGAAAAGAACTCTCACTCACTACTGGTAAGAATGTAGACTGGGGCCCGGAGAGATAGCACAGTGGTGTTTGCCTTGCAAGCAGCCAATCCAGGACTAAAGGTGGTTGGTTCGAATCCCGGTGTCCCATATGGTCCCCCGTGCCTGCCAGGAGCTATTTCTGAGCAGACAGCCAGGAGTAACCCCTGAGCACCGCTGGGTGTGGCCCAAAAACCAAAAAAAAAAAAAAAAAGAATGTAGACTGATTCAGTCTTTTTGGAAAACAATTATTTTTGGAAGCATTTTTTTGAAAATAGTTTTTCTCAAAAACTGGAAATTAAATTTCCATATGATCCAGTAATATGACTCCTTGGGATATGCCCTAGGAACCAAACTTACCATGTGGAAAAGCCCTCTGCATGTCTATTCTCATCACAGCACTATTTACAATAACAAAAATTTGGAATCAACCCAAGTGTCCTAGAATTGAGGACTGGCTAAAAAAACTGTGGTACATCTCCACAATGGAATATTATGCAGCTGTAAGGAAAAATGAAGTCATGAAATTTGCTTATACATGGATATCCATCCATGTATAATTATTGTAGATTATTGTAGATTATGTAGATTATTGTGTTGAGTGAAATGATTCGGAAGGAGAGAGATAAACATAGAAGATTCTCATTCCTTTGTGGCATATAGGAAAAATAAAACATGGTATGGTAATAATATCCAGAGACAATAGATATGAGAATCAGGGGGACCAGTTCATGGTAGGAAGGTTGCCACAAAAAGTGGTGAATGTAGTTAGGATAGTAAATGGTTCACTATGACACTGATAGTTTGAACTGATAAGTCTGAAAAAGAACTGAGGGACGAAAGGGGATAAAGTGATATGAGTTGTACCCCTTAGTTAGCTATAGTGCAAACCACAGTGTCAAAAAAGAAAAGAGAGTGAAGTAAATTACCTGCCCAAGAAGCAGGCACGGGAGAATGGGTGGGAGGGAAACTGGGGACATTGGTGGTGGGAAATGTGCACTGAGGAAGGGTAGTGTACCTTCTATGACTGAAACTCAACCATGAACAGTTTTGTAACCACAGTGATTAAATAAAGTAATTATGAAAAGCATAAAGATCTCCTTTTTGTTTGTCTTTGTTTTGGGGCCACACCTGGTGACGCTCGCTCAGGGGTTATTCCTGGTTCTATGCTCAGAAATCGCTCCTGGCTTGGGGGACCATATGGAACGCTGGGGAATCGAACTGCCATCCGTACTAGGTTAGCTGTGTGCAAGGCAAACGCCCTACCTCTGCACCACTGCTCTGGTCCCAAAGATCTCCTTTTAATAAAAAAAAAAAGATAAAATTTAAAAAAGAGGAAAAACAGATTAACATCACATTTATCAGCAACGCCAGATTCAGGAACACAATTGAAGCTTTTAAAAGACTTTTACAGGGGCCGGGCGGTGGCGCTAGAGGTAAGGTGCCTGCCTTGCCTGCGCTAGCCTTGGACAGACCGTGGTTTGATCCCCCGGTGTCCCATATGGTCCCCCAAGCCAGGAGCAACTTCTGAGCGTATAGCCAGGAGTAACCCCTGAGCGTCACCGGGTGTGGCCCAAAAACAAAAACAAAACAAAAAAAAGACTTTTACAAGGCTATGGAAAAATAGTCTTTTTAAAAGTGTTCTAAAAGGCTATTGGACAGTAACCTGCAACTTTAAATTCTATGCTCAACAGATTATCATTCAAGTGGAATAGTCATTTTCTGATACATAAAAAGAGTTCATAAAATAATCAACTTGCTTTGTATGTGACTGTTTCCATGCCAGGCATTGCATGTGGTCCCCTGAGTGCAGAACCAGAAATAAATAGCCCCTGAACAAGGAGGTGTGTCCCAACCCTCGAAAATAAAAGAATGGATGTAGTATTAATTATAATAATGTAAAGAAAGAAATGTAAAACTGATCAAAATTGACAGAGGAAAGGGAGGACACAAGATGAAAGGGAATTTAGGGGTTCTAAGATACTAGCTGAATTTGGTCTATCTAAGCATTAAGATGAAAGATTATTAAAAAATAGTATAAAGGAACCAAAGGACATAAAATGCTCATGGAATTCTATTGGGAGGGGTAATAAAGTGTATGAGCTGAGGTTTCACTTAGCATAGCAGGGAAATGATAGAAAATGTTTCCAGGAGACCAGAGAGATAGCATGAAGGTAGCGCATTTCCCTTGCATGCAGAAGGATGGTGGTTCGAATTCTGGCATCCCTTATGGTCCCCTGAGCCTGCCAGGGGTGATTTTCTGAGCATAGTGCCAACCCCTGAGCGCTGCTGGGTGTGACCCAAAAGCCAAAAAAAATGTTTCCAGTAGGTCAATCAAGAAATATTTGTTGCATCAGTTATAGAAGTACATATAAGAACACTCAGCTAACAGTGGATTAAATATGATAGTTTTCTTTTTCTCATTTAATAACCAGTCCGGAAGTACGATCAAAACTGTCATGGCTGGCACAAAGGAGGAAGTGAATGGGCAAAAAGAGCTTGTTCAGTGAAGCAGGGATGCTCCCAGAAACTCTGTTTACTGACATGCTTACATCTCATTTATTGTTTAGCCATTTTATATGGCAGATTCCAGCAGGAAATTGTGGAAAATCTGGATTTTTAAAGCTGAAAGCACAAATAGACCCATTTGAAATTTGGGTAATGTTCAGAAGAAAAGTGAGAGAAAGGTCTCTGCCATAGGTAGTATTTGGAGAAATGATAATTTTCAGAAACATGGGACTAGATAGATAGTACAGTACAGGGGATAAGGTGTTTGCCTTGCATGTGCCTGATTTAGGATTGAGTTGTAGCACCATATGTGATCCCTGAGCTCTGCCAGGAGCGATCCCTGAGCACAGAGTCAGTAGTAAGCCCTGAGCACCATTAGGTATGAATCAAGGATATAATAATAATTAATAATAATAATTTACAGAAATAGACACCCAGATATCTAAAACAATTGCCTGTAGGGAATGAGATGGGGTAGGGCAAAGGGCTGCTGTTTTTTTCCCAAGAAAAACATTTACCTGCCTTTTTGCTCCCTTGTTTTGGTTTTCGGGCCACACTAGTGGTACTTAGTACTTTTCCTGGTTTTGTGGTCAGGGATCACTCCTGATGGTACTCAGGTGACCAGAGAACTAAGTCCAGGTCAAGTGCATGCAAGACAAGTACCTTATCTTTCCCTTCTATACTATTTCTTTAGCCCTTACCTGCTTAAAAAACTTGTTAGATATGGGGTGGGGGAGGGAGACGGTGCTCTGTTTCTCACTCCTCTTGGAGGTTCAGTTCTAGTTGATTTTCTTTTCCCAAATAGGGGGACCGGAAAGCATTATGTTTTGGAGACCAGAAATTTAATCTTCATGAAGTGGGAAAGGAATTTGAACCTAAAGCAGCTCATCCAATTCCTGGCTCTTTAGACATTTGTCTGATCACAGAGGTGCCTTTGGAGGAAGTGGTTCAGCATCTCCAGGTGGGTTTCATGCTGTCCTTTTGGAGAAAGCTACTACAGACAGTGAAAAACAAAAGAATGGGGACCGGAGAGATAGCACAGCGGCATTTGCCTTGCAAGCAGCTGATCCAGGACCTAAGGTGGTTGGTTTGAATCCCAGCATCCCATATGGTCCCCCATGCCTGCCAGGAGCTATTTCTGAGCAGATAGCAGGAGTAACCCCTGAGCGTCACTGGTTGTGGCCCAAAAAACAAACAAACAAACAAAAAAAGAAAAAGAAAAGAAAAGAATGATACTTGGAGGTCTTCCCCAAACTTGATACCTTGTTTTATCATATCTAAATACTGCTTGTATACAATTGTTGACTCAGGATCTTGTATGGCATTATTTTTCTTCATTGGAGTGCAGCCCACTAGGCTGTGCTCAGGGCTTACTCCTGGCTCTGCTCAGAGATCACTCATAAAAATGCTGGCAACCAGAGGGAGTTCTAGGGATCAAACTTGGGTTGACCATATGCAAGACTAAGTCCCTATCAGCTATATGGTTGCTCCAACCTTGACATCATTTTCACATAAGCAAATATATTTGAGTTTCATGGCGCTGGGCACAAACCCAGGGCCTTACAGGTGTGAGGAGTTATGCATTTTACCACTGCATCACATCTCTGGTACTTAAAGAAATATATTTTAAAGAAAATTTCATGACAGGAGAAATAGTATTGGGGTTAAGTGATTGCCTTGCATTGGGTCAGTCTGGTTTGGATCTCTGGCACTGCATATCATTCCTTGAGCATAGTCATATGCTCATAGCTCTTGAGAACTTTGCTAGAAATAACCCCCTGAGAACTACTGGATGTGGTCCCAACATGCCCCCACCAATGGAAAAATAATTTTTAGCTTTTTTGTTTTGTTTTGTTTTTTGGGCCACACCCGTTTGATGCTCAGGGGTTATTCCTGGCTAAGCGCTCAGAAATCGCCCCTGGCTTGGGGGGACCATATGGGACGCCAGGGGATCGAACCCGCGAGGTCCTTCCTTGGCTAGTGCTTGCAAGGCAGACACCTTACCTCTAGCGCCACCTCGCTGGCCCCGGAAAAATAATTTTTAAAGGAAATCGTAATTTATCCTTGTACAAAAATATATATCTAATATTTTTTCACATGAGTATATTCATGTAACATTCAACCAAGTAAGTGAAAACCCCTTTCTATCTTGGCACAAAGGGAAGATAACTGTAATAACAAACAGCTATAAAAGTATCGCAATGTCATCAGATTCTACCCACTTCCGTTCCCTCAACTCTCTGGGCCTGACATGACAAAGGAAGAGTTATCACATGATTAAGGAGGTACTAACCACGAGTTACTTAGCATCTACCAGAGATATTTTTCTTGGTAGAGTCCTGAAGCCTTAAGGAATATTAAAGAGAAAATAATTTCTGATTTGCTGCTAGTTGGTATGCTTGTAAGACATCAAATGATTTCACAAGATGTAGCATCAGTTCTCCTTTTTTAAAACAAGGTTGAAGCTGTGAATGCACTCTCTTCAAACATCCTGAGCTCTTTCTTTATTCAATATCCATAGAAAAGGTTGGATAGGAAGTAGAGAATATAAAAAATGGGATAAGAGTTCAGTCTTTGACCCAGACATTTTGGGTTTGAACTCTGGCTCTGCCTCTTTCTAGATAGTCCTAAAACTTAGTATTAAGTTCATGTTACAGGGAAGGAAATTAGGATACAGAGCATTTGGATATTATGTGGGAGACCTAAGTATGTCATAGTTACAGTGTTACAAGTGTGTGACCATGCCTAGGTTGCAGTCTTCTTTGAAGTTCTATTTAGGCTGTTTCCCCTCCCCAAATAGGATATATTTTAGGCCACAGAAGTTGTACTTTGGGTAGGGAGCTTGCCTTGCATGAGAATGACCTGAGTTTCATCTTCAGTACTGTATATAGTGCTCCAGAACTATAAGCCCTGAGCACCAATGGGTGGTCCTAAAAACAAAAACAAACAAAAATAAACAAAACCCACGAATAACAGTCACTTAATATGTCACCCTTACAGTGTGTGTTATTTTACTGTTTTGGTTTCTAGACCACACCTAGCTGTGTGCAGGGTTTACTCCTAGCTTGGTGCTCAGAGGTCACAATTGGTGAGGGCTCAAGGGACCATTTGTGGTGCTGGGGATAGAATCTGGGGTGGTCCTATATGCAAGGCCTTAGCCACTGTACTGTCTCCTCAACCCCGATTTAAATGGTCTTATCTAGTGAGGAAAAGAAGAAAAGTAGTAGATGAGATGTAATATATACTGATGAGGGGAAATGAGGGATGGGACTACACTTGAGAAAAATGTTCAGAGAAATTGGGAATAGCTGTTGCATGTTTACAATAAAAAACTACTTCAGGGGCCGGTGAGGTGGCGCTAGAGGTAAGGTGTCTGCCTTGCAAGCACTAGCCAAGGAAGGACCGCGGTTCGATCCCCCAGTGTCCCATATGGTCCCCACAAGCCAAAGGCAATTTCTGAGCGCTTAGCCAGGAGTAACCCCTGAGCATCAAACGGGTGTGCCCCCCCCCCAAAAAAAACCTACTTAAAATAAAAACAAAACAAGACTTTAAAATAAAGCAAGACCACTGAATGCAGCAAATAACAAAACCAAGTTAACCACAAATGGTGGCTTGAGGAGAACATAACTTGGTTTCTAGGCATCTGCTAAAGAATAAAACCAATTCATGTATTTGAGAAAAAAGAACTACACAATGTCTTCTAGGAAGTAAGGTCTCTATAGACTGTGATTAATCATTATTTTGTTTGGGGACAGCATCAGGTAGTGCTCAGGGGTTATTCCTGACTTTGAGCTCAGAAATAACTCCTGGCAGGCTCAGGGGAACCACATGGGATGATGGCTCCATATGGGAACCATATGGGATTGAACCTGGGTCAATTACCTGCAAGGCAAACTCCCTGCCCGCTATGTTATAGCTCCAGTCCCCTGTGATGTATGATTTTTATCTTCTCCTTTAGGCTTGTGATGTTCCCATTGAGGATGGCCCTGTGCCTAGAACGGGGGCAAAAGGGCCCATTATGTCCATCTACTTCCGAGACCCGGACAGAAATTTGATTGAAGTGTCCAACTATATTTCCTCTGACTGAAGCTGGCACTCATCCATTCAGTGACCTGGATTGTCACCCTCTGTCTTCCCTCCTGCAAACCTTTGCCCAGACCCAAAGACCTCTGAAGGCTGAACATTGAAGTAGGAATTTCATACATTATTATGGTAGAACATGAATGTGTTTGGATCCCCTCCCACATGTCTCCACATTTTCCATTTCAGCTGCCCCCATAATCACTGGGTTACCAACAGTGCTTAATTATTACTGACTCAGTACTTTGTATCTGTTTTGTTTTGTTTTGGTTTGACTTTTGCATCATACCCAGCAATGCTCAGGAGTTACTCCTGACTCCGCACTCAGAAATTACTCTTTGCAGTGCTTGGGGGACCATGTGGGATGCTGGGGGTAGAACCTGGGTTAGTTGCATGCAAGACAAGTGACTAGCTGCTATACTATTGCTCCAGCCCCTGTATCTGCTTTTGAGGCCTTAGCGTGACATCTCAGTTCTTCGGGGGTCAGGGACCATAGTTTCACAATTATTGTGGAACAAATCCAGGCTCACTGAATCCCAAGATCTTTCTAATTATGATAGAACATTCTGAGATCAGCTCAGATGACACTACCTCTGCCAGGCACACCTTATCTGATATCAACCACAGGGTACATGGCACTTTCTCTCTTTGATCTGGTAGTTTTGACCTTGTCAACTCCTGATAGAGCAGATAGGATAAAGATAAATCTCAGATTTTTAACCAACCAAGACAATATAATGAGCACCTGATGTGTGCTTGGCCCTCTTCCAGGCATTGGAGACAGTGATGAATTGAAGAGATAAGCATATGAATAGTTGGAGACATCACTGTAGTGGAAAATATAGAAATAAACATAATTAAGTATAATACAATTAAGAAAGCAATGAAGTAGATGAGGGGGTGCATATTAAAGTGGTTGGGGCAGTTTTCTCTCTGTGTGTGTTTGAGAGAAAGAGAGAGATTGAGAGAGAAGGTGATAGATGAAGGAATCAGGGAAATCCACACAGAGGAGACCTTGGAGTAGAAATCTAAAGAGAGGGAGAGAGCTTTACTGGAAGCCCATTAAAGACTCATCAGGGAGAGACAAGCCACACCAATGAGACTGATGTGTGACAAGGGAAATGAGGGGGTTTTAGGGGTGCAGCAGGGAGTGAAGTGGGAGAAGCAGCAGAGACAAGGTGTGGAAAGAACTCTGGTATGTCCTGTGAGTCATTGAACAGAAATGGTCCTGAGTGGAAGAGGGCTGGAATTAGACAGACACTCCGCCTACTATGAGGAATCTACTGTGAGTGAAGATGGAAGTAAGAAGGCTGAGAGATGGAGCCGGAGAGATAGCATGAAGGTAAGGCGTTTGCCTTTCATGCAAAAGGACGGTGGTTCGAATCCGAGCATCCCATATGATCCCCTGTGCCTGCTAGGAGTGATTTCTGAGCGTAGTCAGGAGTAACCCCTGAGCACTGCTGGGTGTGACCCAAAAACCAAAAACCAAAATTAAAAAAAAAAAGAATGCTAAGAGGTGGGAGAGTGGGGGTCACTTAGGCTGACAGGGCAGGTATTTAGAAGATATACTGGATGAGTCGATTCAGAAAGAAAATGTCAAGTAGGGAAGAAGTCAGAGCCTAGTTAGAATTCTGCAGTCAGAGGAGGAGTGAACAAATGAGAGAGGGGGAAAGTAGGATCTCCTGAAGACTGTGATGATTGCTGTAGTCTGTCTGAGAGCCTCTGAAGGTGAGGAAGCCTTCAGTCTGTTATCTCTGCTCTCCAATGCAGCCTCTCAACAATGCCCAATCTGTAAACTCCCAGGGAGTTCCAAAAATACTTGGCAGAAAATAGAAATACATGGAGGAGAGGATATAAATTTTAGCAAGTGAAAGGCTTGGTCAAGAGCTCTAGCAGATTTCTTGCTTATTTGATGTTGTTTAAATGTATTTACTTAAATTTGGGGGAGGTTGGTTTTGGGGCCACACCCGGTGACATTCAGGGGTTATTCCTGGCTATGAGCTCAGAAACCGCTCCTGGGTTGGGGCACTAGGAAGCCAAGGGATCAAACCATAACTCATCCTAGGTCAGCCGCGTGCAAGGCAAGCACCCTCCCGCTGCACCACCGCTCTGGCCCCTGTATTTACTTTATTAAAAATTTACTGATTGAGATTTTGTGACTTATAGTATTGTTAATAATAGTTTCTCATTCACATAATTCCAATACCACACCCACTACCAGTACACAGTCTCCCTCTACAAGGATCCCAACAACTGTCACTCTCAAACCTTTCCCCACAACTCAATTATGTTGATCAGTTCTCCCATTATGTTTCTTTTGGATATTTGTTGCTACTTTCCAGTATATCTATAAGTCTCACATTTGGAAGAGATCATGCTATATCTCTCCCTTTCTTTCTGACTTCACTCAGCATGATATCCTCTATCTAGTTCCATTCATGCTGCTGCAAACCATTTTTTTTTTGTGGTTTTTGGGTCACACCCGGCAGTGCTCAGGGGTTATTCCTGGCTCCAGGCTCAGAAATTGCTCCTGGCAGGCACGGGAGGACCATATATGGGACGCCGGGATTCGAACCGATGACCTCCTGCATGAGAGGCAAACGCCTTACCTCCATGCTATCTCTCCGGCCCCTGCAAACCATTTTTTACAAAGTTCTTCATGATTGAGTTTCAGTCATACGTTTTCCAACACCCTTCACAGTGCACATTTCCCTCCACCAATGTCCCCAGTTTCCCTCCTGCGCCCCCCCCCCCATTGCAGAAAGTTTTCCTTTCTTTCTTTTAGACACTTTGATTTGTAATATTGCTACTGAAGAGATGATAAAGGGGCAAGAAATAAGAAGTAAAGCAAGTAATGTTGGGAAAACTGGTCAGCTACAATGAAAACTATTTTTAAAAGAGCTTGTATTATTTCTAAGAGATAGTACAGAGGTGAAGATACTTGTATTGCAAGCAACTGATCCTTAGTTTGATCCATGGCACCCTCCTCAGCTCTATCATGAATGATTCCTGAGTACAATGCAAAGAGTGCTGCTGTATGTTAACCTACAACTCATGATGAACAAATAAATGAATAAAAATAAAATCACCTTCCCTGCACCCAGACATTGTATTTCTGAAAGTCTATAATTTATGTAAAGAAGGAAGGGGGTTCAGAAAGTAGCAGAGTGTCAGAGAGGAAAGGAAGAAGATAGGCAGCCACTAGGAGTATGAATGAATAAGTAGACAAGTGAGGAGATGAGTGAGGAGATGGGCTGATAGTCCTACATCTGAAGAAAGTTTTTCACATGGGTATACAGAGAGAATATGCATTTGTAAATTGCAATTTTCTTGATACAGAAAAAAAACTGAAAATAACTCCCAATGCCCATGAAGAGATACATTTTCAAAGAAACTGGCATTCCGTGAATGCCACTCAACAATAAAAGTGAACTAGTTCAAAAGTCTTACTAAAAACAAATAGTAGCATTGGTCTGTTACCACAACTAGTCAAGCATACAGCAAGAAGAGTGGGGGTCAGAGTGGTACAGTGGTTAAGGTATTTGCCTTGCATGTAGTCAACCTGGCTTTGATTCCCCCAGAATACCAACCATTGTTCCCTAAACCCACCAAAAGTGAGAGCTGAGTGCAAAGCCAGGCAAGCAAATAGTGAGAGAAAAAAGCTACAGAAACAAAATTTCAGGGATTGTAGAGATAGTACAGGCTGTAAGGCACTTGACTTGCTCATGGCCAAGAGGGATTTGGTCTGTGGCACCTCATAGTGTCCACTGAGCTCCTCCAGAATGGATTCCTGAGCAAAATCAAGAGTAAGCCCTGAACACTGCCAAATGTGACCCCAAAACTAAAACCAATGTAAAATAAAATAAAATAAAATAAAAGGCCAGGGGATGGATAGACAGTACAATTGGCAAAGTGCTTGACTTACATGTAGCCAAACCAGGCTTGGACTCCAGAATCCCATATTTATCTCAAAGCACTGCCAGGAGCAATTCCTGATGCAGAGCTAGGAGTAACCACTGAGATCACTGGGTGTGGTCTTAAGAAAACTAACAAAAGAACAACCCTGATTTAATCTCATAGTGATAAAAAATTTTCTCCTTCCTTCCTTCCTTCCTTCCTTCCTTCCTTCCTTCCTTCCTTCCTTCCTTCCTTCCTTCCTTCCTTCCTCCTTCCTTCCTTCCTTTCTGCCTGCCTTCCTCCTTCCTTCCTTTCTGCCTGCCTTCCTCCTTCCTTCCTTCCTTCCTTCCTTCCTTCCTTCCTTCCTTCCTTCCTTCCTTCCTTCCTTCCTTTTTCTCCTTATTTCTTTCTCTTGATTATTGGGGCCGGAGAGATAGCATGGAGGTAAGGCATTTGCCTTTCATGCAGGAGGTCATCGGTTCAAATCCCGGCGTCCCATATGGTCCCCCGTGCCTGCCAGGAGCAATTTCTGAGCCTAGAGCCAGGAATAACCCCTGAGCACTGCTGGGTGTGACCCAAAAACCACAAAAAATATTTTTATTGTGATCAAAGTGAATTACAAGTCTTTCACAGTAATTTTTAAGGTACATAGTGACAATGAATTAGAGCCATTCCCACCACCAGTGTTATCCTCCCTCCATCCCTATTCCCAGCATGCTTCTCATAGCTCCCCACTTTCCCTCATGAACTGCTAGTGTAACAGGTTTCCTTTGTGTATAGCTTGTTGTAGATTGGGTATCGATATGGTGTCATTGACTTTGAGTTTAGTGCTTAAGTCTGATCATTTTTTTAATTTCCACTCAGTGTTCATATGACTGGTTGCTCCTGGTACCATCCATTTTTTTCCAACTCAGTTTATGAGGGAGAACAAGATGATTCAAGTTCTGTGGTTCTGTTGGAAAAAGAAAAGAAAGAAAAATCCTTTTCTTTCTTTTTCTTCCTTCCTTCCTTCCTTCCTTCCTTCCTTCCTTCCTTCCTTCCTTCCTTCCTTCTTTCTTTCTTCCTTTTCTCTTTCTTTCTTTCTTTCTTTCTTTCTTTCTTTCTTTTCTTTCTTTCCTCCATTCTTTCTTTTTTTCTTTTTTCTTTCTTTCTTCTTTTCTTCCTTCCTATCTTCCTTTCTTTTATATGTGCCTTAACCACTGTGCTGTCTCTGTGATCCACAGAACATTATAAGACTAAAACTAAACCATACAAATTTTAACTCTATCCCATGGTGAGTTAGAAATAAATCATTCTAAATAAATTAGAATAAAAAGAGAATGCCCAGAACCAGAGTGATACTACAGTGCTTGCTTTTACATGCAGCCAAACCAGGGTCTATCCTCAGTATCTCATATGGTGCCCTGAGCACCAACAAGAGATGCTCACCAACCTGAGCATCACTGGGTGTGGCCCAATCTCCTAAATAAATAAAATTTAAAAAATATAAAGAACAACCAACAAAGAATAGAAGAACTTCATTAAGTTAATAAAGTGCATCTATTAAAAAAAACTAAAGCTAGCATCATACTAATTGGTGATTGACTGAAAACTTTCTCATAACAATCAAGACTAGGACTTCCACTCAAGATTGCATCAGAGACTCTAGCCAGAGTAGTCAGACAAGGAAAAGAAATTCAAGGCATGTATATTGGAGAAAAGAAGAACAATCTCTATTTGCAAATGACATGATCTTCCACACAATCTTTTTTTAAGTCTGGTGGGGGGAGGGGAGGGTTGTGTGCTTAAGGTTTGTTCCTGATTCTAATTTTACTCAAGGGACCATATTAAGTGCTGGAGATTGTTTTTGTTTTTGTTTTTTTGTGTTGTTTTGTTTTTAGGTCACGCCCAGCAGCACTCAGGGGTTACTCCTGCCTCTATGCTCAGAAATCGCTCCTGGCAGGCTCGGGGGACCATGTGGGATGCCGGGATTCGAACCACTGTCCTTCTATATGTAAGACAAACGCCCTACCTCCATTCGATCTCTCCAGCCCCAAGTGCTGGAGATTGAACCAGGATCAACGACATGAAGGACAAGTGCTTTAATCTCTGTACTATCTCTCCACAACAAATTCACTATCTCTTTCTATATACATATATATGTGTATATGTATGTATATATTCAGAAAGATTGCAGAATACAAGATCATACAAAATTTAAGTTATATTTCTATACACTAACAATAGATAATCTCAAACTGCAAATAAGAAAACAATTTCCTTTACAATAGCATCCAAAAGAATAAAATACTGGCATACAAAGAGAGATGTAACATAGGGTGGAGGTTTTGGGCACTTTTGTGGTTGACAGGTAAAGTAACTGTGTACTCTATAAATGAAAACACCATTATAAACATATTATTTAAACTATAACACATTATAAAAATTATTAAAATATTAGGTGGTTTCTGAGCACATACTTTGTAGGCAAAAGATCCAAGTTTGACCTATATGGTCCTGTGGCAACATTAGGAGTCACTTTCTTTTTTTTTTTTTTTTTTTTTTTTGGTTTTTGGGCCACACCCGGTAACGCTCAGGGGTTACTCCTGGCTATGTGCTCAGAAGTTGCTCCTGGCTTGGGGGACCATATGGGACACCGGGGGATCGAACCGCGGTCCGTCCAAGGTTAGCGCAGGCAAGGCAGGCACCTTACCTTTAGCGCCACCGCCCGGCCCAGGAGTCACTTTCAAGTACAGAGCCAGGAGGCCCATAAACAAAAAAAAGGAACTGCGGGGATAGTATAAGGATAAGATGCTTGCCTTGCATACAGCTGATCCGAGTTTGATCTCCAACAACCTATAGGGTTCCCAAGTACCTCCAAGAATGACCACTGAGCACAGAATGAGAAGTAAGTCCCAAAAACCACTGAAATGTGGCACTAAAGCAAGAAAGAATCAAGCAGAACAAACCTAACACAATAAGCAATGCTTTTATTAAAATTTTAATAATGAAAATTATTTTTAAAATATTGAAAGAAATTACCATCTTGAATTATATATATATATATATAAGACAGGAATTAGGGCTGCAGAAATAACACCAGAGATAGCAAGTGCAGGGTATGGCACTTGCCTTGGATGCGCTGAACCCAGGTTCAATCCCCAATATCCTATATGGTCCCCTAAGCATCACCAGGAGTAATTTCTGAGTGCAGAGATAGGAGAAACCCTAAGAATTGTCAGGTGTGACTACCCTCTCAAAATTGACAAGAGTTAAGGCACTTTCCTTGCACATAGTCAACCTGTTATTGATCCTGGAACCTCATATGGTTTCTCAAGCACAACCAGGAAGTGCTGAGCACAGAGCCAGCACTTAGCCTTGAGCATGGACTGGTGTGATTCTCCCCAAAAAAACTTATTGGGGCTGGGGGCTGGATAGATACACAGTGATAGGGCATTTGCTTTGCATGTGGGTGACTCGGGACAGACCCGGGTTTGATTCTCAGCATCCTATATGATCCCCTGAGTCTGCCACAAGCAATTTCTGAGCACAGAACAAGGAGTAACCCTTGAGCACTGCAGGGTGTGGGCCAAATCCCCCCAAATAAATAAATAAATGAAGCTGACTAAGGACCAAAAACTAAAAGAAAAAAAAAACTTATGGGGGCTGAAGAGATAATACAGTGGATCTGGTGCTTCCAGATTCAATTTCCAGTGCCCCATATTATCCACTAAGCGCTATCAGGAGTGATTCCTGAATGCAATCCAGGAGTATTCCATTCTCTAAGCACTTTCAGGTGTAACCAGCAAAAAATTAAAACAAAATAAAACAAAACAAAGCAAAACTGTACTCTGGGAGTGTGCGTGTTATAGTTCAGCAGCCAGGCACACAACTTGATTCTCACCTATATCTGGGAATCTAGGGCTTGATTCCTGCTGGAACTACAAGAAAAACCATATTACACAGATACACTAACCAAGATTTTTTGGAGTCATAAAAGTAGATATAGGCATTCATAGAACATAGTTGAGTGATTAGAAATAAAATCTTACATTATGGTCGAGTGCTTTTTATTCACTTTTCATTTGATATTTTGTTTTTGTTTGTGGTCACACCCAACAGTGTTCAGGGCTCACCACTGGCTCTGTGCTCAGTGATCACTCCTGGAAAGACTTGAAGGGGTATATGGTGTGCTAGGGATCAGATTTGGTTTGGCCACGTACAAAGCATATATCCTATGCACTATAGTATTTCTTTAACTGCTGCATTTGCTGTTTTATTATTATTGTTGTTGTTGTTTTATTTAAGCACCGTGGTCTTCAATGCTTTTAATCAATAGCTTCAGACATTCAATGTTCCCACTCCAAACCCATCACCAATGTCAGCATCCTTCCATCTAAGATTTTTTTCCTCTCTCTACCACACTTCCTTAGCAAACTCAATTTTCCCTCATTTTTAGTGAGGTATCATGATTTACCAATACTAATTTCTTTTTGTTGGTTTTTGAGCCACCCCTAGCAGTGCTCAGGGCTTATTCCTATCTCTACACTCAGGGGTCATTCCTGCTGGGGCTCAGGGGTTCATCTGGAGGTTGAACCTGAGTTGAGTACCTGCAAGGAAAGCACCCTACTCACTGTACTATCTCCCAGCTGTACAAAACGGTTAATAACAGTTTAATGCATACATAGTCCCAATACCATACCCTCTACCAGAGTCTCTATTTTCCTCACCAATGTCCCAGGAACCCTGTCCTCCCCCTGTACCCCCAATAAGGTAAGCTCAGTTTTGTAGACAAACTACCCAGTTCTGTTGCCTTTGACCATTTTTTGTTCCCTTACTGTATTTTATGTCCCACATGAGAGAGCTCATTCTGTAATCTGTCCTTTGCCTTTTTTGTGTGTGGTTTTTGGGTCACACCCGGCAGTGTTCAGGGGTTATTCCTGGCTCCAGGCTCAGAAATTGCTTCTGGCAGGCACGGGGGACCATATGGGATGCCGGGATTCAAACCGATGACCTCCTGCATGAAAGGCAAATGCCTTACCTCCATGCTATCTCTCCGGCCCCGTCCTTTGCCTTTTGATTAACTTCACTCAGTATTATATCCTCTAATTTCATTCATGTCGAAACAAATTGCATGATTTTATCTTTTCTTTTACACTATATAATAATGTAAGAAAACAGTTTTTTAATTTTTCACTTTATTTAAAAAATACATTACATAGTTGACATAGTTGATCATCATACATGTTTCAAGATAAGTGAGAGCAAATTTATTTATAAAATAATAGAAAGAAAAATAAAAAGAAAAAAGAAGAAAGTAAATTTTTAAAAAAAAGTACAGTGGCAAACAAATTTGTTAAAATTGTTTGTTTGTTTTTTGTTTTTTGGGTCACACCCGGCAGCGCTCAGGAGTTACTCCTGGCTCTCTCCTCAGAAATCGCCCCTGGCAGGCACAGGGGACCATATGGGATGCCGGGATTCAAACCACCGTCCTTCTGCATGAAAGGCAAACACCCTACCTCCATGCTATCTATCTCTTCGGCCCCAAATTTGCTAAAATTATTATATCTCCAAGAAAGTCATTAATACAATGGCAGAAGGTTTAGTAAGTTCTCATTGTTAGTTATCCATTCTTTTATTCCATTTGTTTCTGAACATTAAGTGATCTCAGCTACACATTGTCATCTAAATTGATATGTTCCTCTAGGGATGATAATATCATACAAATAAAGTTGTCCAGGAATTCAAAGCACTATTATTGATACTGCAGATCTTGTGGGACATGTTCTCAGCTATTAGGCCTTCTGGAATAAGGAAGATATGGGGAGGGAGTACACACACTCACTCCAAAAAAAAGCCCTGGTGATATCAGCCCAAATACCGGCATACCTAAAGTTTGGTAAGATTGGTGTCTCTGAAGAGAATCATAGAGGAATGGTGACGCATGGTCATAGGCAAAGTGGTAATTATGGGTGATGGATGCAGCAGGCATGGCTTCATAGGTTAGGAGATTATCCCATCCTCTCATCCTGAGATTGCCAGCTTTCTGCTGCGTGGCCACTCTACCCATGATTTTTCACAGCTTGGTTTACATCTCTTGAGAAAAGAGTGAGTCAATGAATCTGGCCTGGTGTTAAATGGTGACTGTGTTTGTGGGTATGGTTACAGCTACCAGGCCCTCTTGGAAGAAGGAAGGTTTGGGGGAAAGGTGCCTGTACTTGCTCCAAAAAATTCCTGGTGATAACAGCCCCAAAATCTGCACATCTGAGTTTGATTCAATTGGTGTTTCCAAAGAGAATCATAGAGAAGTGGTGAGGCAAGTAAACAGTTTCTTTACCTATCATTTGTTTGGGGACACTTACTTGGATGTTTCCAGATTGTGGCAATTGTGAATAGTGCCTTAATAAACATAGAAGAACATATGTCCTTTTTCCATAGTATTTTGGGGCTTACAGGTTGTATGCTGAGAAGTGGCAGTACTCTTGGGTCATATGGAAGCTTAATTCTTAGGTTTTTGAGAAGTGCTCATATTTTCCAAAGAGGCTGAACAAATCAACATTATTACCAAGAGGAGATGAAGGCTCGTTTCCCCCTATATCTATATATATGCATTGTTTTTGTTTACTTATGTAAAATATATTTTTGGGTTTTTTTTGGTCACACTCAGCAGCTCTCAGGGGTTACTCCTGGCTCTATGCTCAGAAATCATCCCTGGCAGGCACGGGGGACCATATGGGATGCCGGGATTTGAACCACCATCCTTCAGCATGCAAGGCAAACACCCTACCTCCATGCTATCTCTTCGGCCCCTACTTATGTAAAAATATTTTATTTTATTTATTTTACTTTGGGTAGAGGTTTAAGGCACACCTGGAAGTGCTCAGGGATCACTCTTGGCAGTGCTGGAAGATCATCTGTAGTGCTGTGCTAAAGATCAAACCAGAGTTGGCTGTATTGCAGGCTCTCTCTCTTGGACCCATTTAAATTTATTTACTCAAATCTAGTCACATGCTTAGACTACTATTGAAGCTTATGGTTTTGATGTACATATTTACTTCATCTCTACATCACTGAAAATTTCAAGACCCTTGACCAACAGAATTTTGACAAGTGTGCCAAAAACAGTTCAAAGGGGAAATGGTACTGGGATAGAGAGTATAAACATGCAAAAGAATGAAATTGGGTGTTGAAGTTGTGACTCAAAGATAGAGCACCTGCCTCATATGTGTTAGGCCCTGAATTTGATTCTCTTCCTCAAAAGTAAAACAAAAAATAGAGTTGCAAAGAAGCTTGTTAAACTGGCAGGCCAGGGGGCAAAGGGTGGTGGGATAGGATGCACTCTGGGTCTATTGGTGGAGGGAAGGGCCCAGACTCATTGTATGTCTGAAATTCAACTACGAAGGACTCTGCAGATCACAATAGTTTTGTTTTTTGGTTTTTGGGTTACACCCGGCGGTGCTCAGGGGTTACTCCTGGCTGTCTGCTCAGAAATAGCTCCTGGCAGGCACGGGGGACCATATGGGACACCGGGATTCGAACCAACCACCTTTGGTCCTGGATCGGCTGCTTGCAAGGCAAACACCGCTGTGCTATCTCTCCGGGTCCCACAATTGTTTAATAAAATAAAATTTGGAAAAAAGAAAACACAGAGTTGGAACAATAGAACAGAGGATAGGGTGTTTGCTTTGCATGTGTCCTACCCAGCATTTATCTTCAGCACCCTATATGCTCCCCAAGCCCACCAAGAGTGATCCTTGAGTGCAGAACAAGGAGTAAGTTCTGAGAACTGCCAGTTGAGGCCCCCAAATTAAGAAACACCTTAAAAATAAAAATAGGGAGTCAGAGAGGCAGTACAGTGGGTGATATGCATGCCTCGATCCTCTGCATTCCATGTAGCCCTCTGAGTACCATCAGGAGTGATCCCTGAGAATAGAACCAGGAGTAAACTCTGAGTACTGCTAGCTGTGGCCCCTAAACAGAAAAAAATCCAAAGAATAAAATGTAATAGCTATTTAACACCATATCAAAAATTAACCCAAGATCATTAAAAACTTAAATGTAAAAACTAAAACTATACTTTTTTGTTTTGTGGTTTTGTTCAAAAGTGCTCAGAGCTTACTCCTGGCCCTGCACTCAGGGATCACTCACAGTAGGCTCTTAAAGATTGAATGGGTGCTGGGGAAAAATTTTGAGTCTCCATGTGTAAAACATGAACCATGTCCTTTGTGCTATCTCTCCAGACTCACTATAAAATGTCTAGAAGAGAATATAGGCATATGTTTATCTGTTGATTCACCAGTGGTTTCTTAAATATGATTCCTATAAGCATAAGCTATAAGAAAATAGTGAAAGTGAAATTCATTGAAATTGAGTGTTTGGGGTATCCAGGAATAATTCAGTGGTAGATCATAAGGCATAACACTAAGAGTTCAATCCCTAGCACCATCCCATGTGTCAAGTGCAGTCCCAGCAACACTGCTGTTTATAATCCCTGGTGCCTTGATATCATCTCCAGCCAGTGCAACTATGTGAAAGACAACCATGTGGAAGGCAAGAGAAAGAGAAAAGGAACAAAACAGCAGCATTTCAAAGGCTTCCCTTTCAAGAAAAGGAAAAGACGGCCCACAAATAAAACAATATATTTGCAAATAACATATCTATGAGTCTAGCATCCAGAATCAAAAAAGAACTCTTTTTACTGAACAATAAAGACAACCAAGCAATAATGAGCCAAATATTTAAATTGCCAGTTCTCTGAAGAAGATATACAAATGATCAGCAGCACATGAGAAGATACCCAACCTCCTTGTCATCAAGGAAATGCAAATCAAAGCCAAAAGGAGATGCCACATTGGGGGTAGTCCCATTAGGATAACACAATCAAAAAGTGATTCAATATTAAGTGTTGCAGAGTGTGGGGATAGATAGGAACTCTCATTCAACTGAGATGAAAACATTCATGGTTGTTAAAAAAGTTAAATGTAGGGTCAGAGAGATGGTACAGGAGTTAAAGCACCTGCCTTGCATGTGGCCAACTCTGGTTCAATTCCTAGCACTACATGGTGCCCTGAACACTTCTAGAAGGCAACTTCCAAGCATAGAGTCAGGAATAGTATCTGAGCACCACTAGGTATGACCTACCTCTACAACAAAAAGTTAAAAATAAATTCATAATTGGACCTTGCAATTCTATTCCTAGATATATGCCCAAGATAAACAAAATGTTATGCTCACTGAAGAAATTTTACATAAACATTTGGGGCTGGAGAGATAGCATGGAGGTAAGGTGTTTGCCTTGCATGCAGAAGGATGGTGGTTCGAATCCCGGCATCCCATATGATCCCTCGAGCCTGCCAGGAGCAATTTCTGAGCATAGAGCCAAGAGTAACCCCTGAGCACTGCCGGGTGTGACCCAAAAACCAAAACCAAAAAAAAAAAACATTCATAGCAGAATTATTTGTGATAGCTAAAAATTGTTCACTAACCAGAGCCAAAGAGATAGTAGGGATTAAGGCACTTGCCCATGGAAAACCCTAATTTAATCTCTGGCATCTCATAGGGTCCTCTGACCCCCCCCCAGCAGAAGTGATTTCTCAGTGTAGAAACAAGGATAAGCCCTGAATACCACCAGGTGTAGCCCCAAAACAAAAGAAATAATGGATTAAATGAACTATTGAATTAGTGAGAAAGCCGAATGGATACAGAACTCTGCTGTATAAATAAAAATGTACTATCTAGTTCTGGGGGCCTGAGAGATAGCACAGCAGTAGGGCATTAGCCTTGACCACAGCCAACCTGGAACACACCACAGTTCGATTCCCGGTATCCCATATGGTCCCCTGAGCCTGCCAGAAGCAACTTCTGAGCACAGAGCCAGGAGTAACCCCTGAGGGCCCCTGAGTATGACCCAAAAACAAAAACAAAAAGAAGAAAAAGAAAAAAGAATGTACTAACTGGTTTTATTGAGATGAAGTTCAAGAAAAGACTCCCAAACTCAAGTAGCATTGATTGATTATGGGCATCTACCAGGATAGTCATAGAATAAAAATAATCACTTGGAATCTAAGCAAATTCAAGGTCATGGAAGGGCTGCAGGAACTACAACTGTATCTTTAATATCATGTTTATTTTATTTTTTAAGGTTCTACCAAGCTGTGCTGTGTGTGCATAGCTTCTCCTGGCTTTATGCGGGGGGGGGGGGGTGTCATGCTCAGCATTACTCAGGGGACTCTATGGTTCCAGTAAAAGCATCCACCCTCCCACATATAAACTATATTCTCCAACCCGAAGCCATATCCTGGTCCCGTAAATATATTCTTTCTTTTAAAACTTCTCTTTTCAAATAAGGCATACTAAAGCCAGAGAAATAATATAGTGGAAAAAGTCTTTGCTTTGCATATAGTAGACCTGGGTTCTATCCTCAGTAACCCACAAGTCCATCAGGAGTGATCCTTGAACAAAGCAAGAGCCTGAGAACCACTGAGGTTTTTATATTTTCTTAGACTCACACACAATGGTTCAGAGACAACATTTCCAGGTCCTTAGGAATTTGTGTTGATGTTCTTTCAGTTTCTCTTGGGGTTGTAGAACAGAAAATGAGGTGTTCTTCCCTGCCCTGGAATCCTCAACCATCTAAAAGAGAGTCTGAAAGAGACAAAGGCCATGTGATCCATAACCTTAAAAGATGCCAAGAGACGAGGTGGCGCTAGAGGTAAGGTGTCTGCCTTGCAAGCGCTAGCCAAGGAAAGATCATGACCGCGGTTCGATCCCCCCGCGTCCCATATGGTCCCCCCAAGCCAGGGGCAATTTCTGAGCGCTTAGCCAGGAGTAACTCCTGAGCATCAAATGGGTGTGGCCCGAAAAACCAAAAAAAAATGCCAGGAGAGAGAGAGAGATCCAGTCAAGAAAGGTTGGGGGTGTGTGTGTGTGGAGGCACAGTGGATAGGGTGCTTGCCTTATATGAGGCCTACCCAGGTTCGATCCCCAGCATCTCATATGGTCCCCTGAACCTGCCAGGAGTAAGTTCTGAGCACAGTGCTAGGAGTAATCCCTGAGTGCCACCTGGTGTGCCCCCTCAAAAAAAACCCTAAAACCATGAAAAAACATCAGAAAAAAAGAAAGTTTTCTAGAAACAGTTTCACATGGAGGCCTGACAGCGGAAACTTGGCCTAGACACACCACCCCCACTTCAACCCCCGCCTCCTTTGGTACCCCTAAAGCTTGGCCTGGCCCTGCCGATTCCCTTATCTACCCACACCCAGCTGCATTCCTGCTGGCTGTACTGTTGCCACAGACTTGTGCACCCCTACCCCCTCCATGTGGATGGGGGAGGGAATTGGGTGAGGCCCAGGCCTGAGAGTTACAGGGTTCTTGACTTTTGATGAAGGCAAGATTCAGAGCACCCCACTTTGCACTCTTGATTTCCCTTTGTGCACCTTTTCCCTACTCTGGGTAGAAAAATATGCACTGGCTGTGCACCCCAAAGCCAAACCCTGGTCTGAGACATGAGCGTGTCTTTTTCATTTCTTTGATTTTGGGGGCTTTTTTGAGGAGCCACACTCAGCTGTGCTTAGGACTTACTCCTAGCTCCACACTTTGACATCAATCCTAGTGAGCTCCAGAAACCATATAGGGTATTCAGGATTGAAACCTGTTAGACTCATACAAGGCAAGCACCCTGTCCACTAACTCTCACTCCAGCCCCATGAGACCCATGGGGTCTTGGCTTTCCCAAGGCAGGGCTTGTGTGTTGTGGATGGGGACTTTTCTTCATTCACATTGCTACTATTCTCATGTAGGGTGTGCCAGGCAGGCCCTGTGCAGAATGATGACAGTCTGTGTGGATGCTAACCATTAGAAACATTTTCTAGGTAAAGAAATGGGCTCAGAGATAACCCAGAAAGGATGCTGAAAATCAGGGTCACCACTGAAAAACATACCCAGGGCTGTGGGTGACCATCCTCGAAACACTGGGTGTGGCTTGGGACCTAAGCTCACTGGGCTGATCATGCTGCTATAGAAAGAGTCTCTGCCCAAGTTTGCATCTATATTATTGCTGTTGAAACAATGAATATTCTCTTTAGAAGTACTAATAATAGCCTTGGGGCTACAGAGCTAGTACAGTAGATAGAGTATTTGATTTTACACATCTCTGAGAGCTACCAAGAGTGATCCCTGAGCACAGAATCAGGAGTAGATGTGGCACCTCCATCTACCTCAAATAATAATAATAATGGCCTTCAATCTGAGTTAGTGGTACAAGTAGTAACATGTCTTTGGTCGAGTATCAATATCAGAATTAATATGAGATTATTTAAAGCTGACATCTTAGATTAAATACATTAATATTGGTGTCAGCTATGTCAAGTAGTAATCGAATCTATTGTGCTAGGATAAAACAGTTAACAACTCTCCCCAGTATTTAATAGGTACTCAATATAAAAGCAAGGCTAATATTTATTGAACTTTCATATCTGAGTAAGTCTAAATTATTTATTTTATTTTAATTATATTTTGGGGGGAACTACATCTGACAGTGCTCAGGGTTTATTTCTGGCTCTGCCCTCAGGGATCATTCATAGTCCAACTCATGGGACTGTATAGGGTGTAGGGGACTAAATCCAATTGGCAAGGCAAGCACCTTGCCCACTGTCCTTTCTTTTTGACTTTAATTATTTCATTTTAAAAATTATTTATGTGTAGGGGCTGGAAAAATAGCATGGAGGTAGGGCATTTGCCTTGCATGCAGAAGGACGATGGTTCAAATCCCAGCATCCCATATGGTCCCCTGAGACTGTCAGGAGCAATTTCTGAGCATAGAGCCAGGAGTAGCCAGTGAATGCTCTCGGGTGTGACCCAAAAACCAAAAAAAAAATTATTCACGTGGGGTTGGAGTGATAGTAGAGTGGGTACTGCATTAACCTTGTACATGGCTAACCCAAGTTTGTTTTCCAGCATCCCATGTAATATCTGAATGTTGAGACTGAGAGAAAACACTGAGCATTTCCAGGTGTGGCCCCCAAAATAAAATAAAATAAAAATTATTTGTGAGTAATTTGTTCAAGGCCACCCATCCAGCTCCAGAGCAGATACACTAAAACCCTTGCCACTTAAATCATAGAGGTCTTTCCCTGATGAGGACTCAGCGCAGGCCATGGCATCCAACAAGAGATTAAAACATCAAAAATGGTGACCTTGTTCTTATTCCCTCTTCAACATCAAATTTATCTTGGATAATTTACAATTTCTCTGGACACTGAGGCCCAGAGTTGGGCCAGGGAGAGGGTAAATGTGAACAGAACTCATTGTTCAAGTCTCCCTTCTGGTTCTTGGCCATATGTGGGTATCAGTCCTCAGACTAAGATCTGTAGAATGGATCAACATGAGTCCTACTATTGTGTGGTTTTATCCCTTACCCTTTGGGGACTCAAGATAGGCACCTACTGAGTGTTTATGTAATGATCAGACTAGGCCAGACCCTGTTGCCATTGTTATTATTTGGTAGGACAGGGTAGGAATGTGGTGACTCTCAGCCCACAGAAAGAACTCCAGGTCACCTAGACCCATGTCAACCACATCCTCCATCTTTCTCTGCACCATACTAAGCACCTGATCCTCTCCTTTGACTAGCCCCTGAGTCCTCATTCAGACTTGAGGCATTGTCCCTAACCCAACCCCTTCCAACTTCATCTCTGTCACCTCTTTCAGTTTCTCCCTCTGCATCCTTGGCCATTAGTTTCAGGATTTAGGCTCAAATCTGTCTCTTGCTCACTTAACTGGTCTGGCTGGCTAGCTCTGGGTGCCTCTCTCCCTTGTGCTGTCTCTTCTTTCTTCCTGTGCCTTCTCTTGGCCTTCTTCCAGCTGTCATTCTATCTGGCTCTGCCACTCAGTTTCTCCTCACTGCCATTTCCCTCCATCTGGGTCTCTTTCCCTACACATCTCCTTCCCTTCCTCACAACTCTTCAAAGCCTGGCAACAGAGCCAAGTCCAGGTTTCCCGCCTAGCCAGGAGCATGGCGGACCTGAAGTTGGGGCCTACTGTCCCTGGGTGCCTCCCAACCCCGCCCCCCATCCCAACACAGCCTGTTACCGCCAAGCCAACAGCCACTGTTGCCTCCATCAGATAAGACTTATCTGCTGCCCCAGGGCAGGCCAGAGCTGGCGTAAGCCCCAGTGGGTGCTGAGTTAGTGTGCCCTTGCCTCCTGCTAGTCCTGGCCCGTTCCCTAGGCTGAGCTGGCAGAGGGTCTGGGTTGGCAAGATCTTCCACGGGTATGCTACATTCTGGACTTGCCTTGGACATTCCAACTTAAAGCATGTCCTTTCTTTACTTGATGTTCTGGAACTTTCTCTGTCTCTGTTTCTCTCTCATATTTCTGAAAGAATAAATATTTACTTCCCTTTGGTACACAGAAAGATCACCTATGGGTTCTGGCTCTAATATCACCAAATAAGGTCTCTCAATCTCATTAATTTTGCCTGCAAAATGGGTACAGTCATTACCCTCCTTCTCCTTGAACCCAGAAGGCACAGGCTCCAGTGGGGCTCCATACCAGGTGCCTTCAGGGTGTGTGTGTGAGTATCTGCTCTTCATATTGGGCAGCCATTCTATTTGGCTGAGCAGTGAAGTCTGCAGAAGTCCCAACTGAACAGGGTTCAAGAATCCATGGGTAGAAGAAGGCTCCCACTGGCTAAAGGGTGCCCCAGCAGCAGGGGGCTGCCCCCTCCCCTGTGTCACCCCACCCACTGGGGCACCAGCCACTCCCTGGGGTGGAGGGAGGAGAGAGAGGGGAGAGAGGGCGGGCGGGAGGGAGCCTCAAAGACCAAGACTGGCCAGGACACCCCTGGGAGCACACTGAGCTCACCACATCCCCAAAGCGGCTGAAAACTCTGCACCCAACCAGCTCAGGTCAGTCTCAGCCCCCTAAGAACCCCCAGCAAGGCAGACCCTAGGCCTGCTGCCCCTTATCTGAATGGTACTCCCTAAGCCTACTCCAGGCTCTTCAACCCACCACTGGTCCCCATAGTGTCTATCGCCCTGAGTCCCTTCACAGCTCCTCCAACCCATCTTGATCTTTCTAGCCCTCCATCTTCATCTCAGATCTACTCTTCTGCTCCATACATCTGTTCCTATCCATTCCTTCCAGAATATCTTTGCACAGATCCCTTAATTCTACCCCCTCCCCATCTATGTCCCTTAAGCCATGTCTTCATTCCCTCATTCCTAATTCTGGCCCAAGCTTATTTTCAATGACCTCAACTTTTCAACAGCTAATGATGCCCCTGCAACTATTTCTGCTCCCAGTAGTTTCAGCCTCTGGCCCCATCTCAAGCCTCACATTTATTCCCTGTGATTTCTCTCTGCTCCTCTCCCAAATGGTCTCTTCTGCAACTAGAACATCTTTGTTCCTCATAACACTAAACCCCTGCCTGCCTGTGTCTTTCTTCTATCAACTCATCTCAGCCCACCACATATTTCTGTCCTCCAACTTTCCTTCTTGGGTCCCCAACTTTTCTCTACTCCAATTCCTCTTTGTTTCTTAAACTCCTCCCATGGAACCCCCTTTTGAATTATCAGCAACCTTTCACACCTGCCCAAACCTATCTTTCACAGCAAAACTCTATCTCTATTTTAGCAAAACCTGTGAGATTCCCAAACTTTCCCTCAAATGCTCAGAAGCATCTCTGATTCCCTGAATGACATCTCCAACATTTCAACTTTCTATTGATTTTGATCTCTGATTTCCCAACATGCCATTTCCTTTCCAATCCTCTGTCTAATCCCTTAGAAATGGGCATTCAATGTTGTCAATGCTCCTTTATCCCTGGCCCTGCTTCCCCTAAACCTTCCTTGACTCCTCAAAACTATCTCTGAGCTTCAAGTTCTCCTCAAACTCATCTGCCTCCAAACCTTATCTCTGATCTCTTCACTCTCCCACTTGAGAGCTGGGATAGGGATGTTACCTGGACTGAGCGGCTTGAGGGGTGCTGGCTGCTGACTGCCTTTGTTGAGGTAGCAACTACTCTATTGAGGCAGCTGATAAGGAGATTTCTTATTCCCCAGCCCTGAGATAAACTTTATCTTGGTCCAGAGAGTGATAACTGGGGGTGGGCAGCCAGACCTCCAAGGTGCAAGGTACAGGAATGGGGGTGGCTGTGAGATCAGGAGATAATGGGGGGTGTGAGGAGGAGGAGGAGTAGATAAAGGAAGAAAGGTGACAGACAGCAAAAGAGCTAGACATGGGAGGGGGGAGAGAAGAGAAGGAGACACAGAGGTGAAGAGAGGGAGACCAGAGAATAAGAGAAGGTAACACAATAAGAGCTAAGAAAAATGAAAAAGGCCTCTATGAGTAAGAGACTGCAATGGGGAAGAGTGAGGAAGAGGAGAGGCATGGGGGAAAAGAGAGAGGACTCAAGAGGAGGAGGAGGAGGACCCTTCCTCAGGGAGGAATAGCAGGAATCCTGAGGCATGGAGGTGTTGGGCATGCACTTTTGATGTGGCCTAGCTCTACCTCATTCCTAGCCCGTGAATTAAATGCATACCTAATCTCTCTGCCTCGGGTCAGTCAGAGTACAGAAGCAGGCCTTCTACTGTCATTGCACCTCACAGATTAGGGAGAGGGTCTAAGGCCCTCCAAGTCACAGAGTAAGGACAGCTTTGCAAGTTGTCAGTTGGAGTGAGCACAGTGGAATAATGGAGGGATGTGGGGACAGGACGATAGACATAGAAATGAGGCCTAGGGGTGGAGAGAAAGTGTGTGTGTGTGTGTGTGTGTGTGAGAGAGAGAGAGAGAGAGAGAGAGAGAGAGAGAGAGAGAGAGAGAGAGAGAGAGAAAGAGAGAGAGGGTGCGGGTGGTATGAGAGAGATGTGTGTGTCAAAGAGAGAGAAAGAGAAAACAAGGTATATCACTGCAGCAACATTACAGCAAAGGAGTCTAGAAAGCGATAGAGGGACAGACAGGAGAAGAGAAAGTGTCAGGGATTCGCATAGAAAAGGCTAGATTCCGGCCCGGAGAGATAGCACAGTGGCGTTTGCCTTGCAAGCAGCCGATCCAGGACCAAAGGTGGTTGGTTCGAATCCCGGTGTCCCATATGGTCCCCCGTGCCTGCCAGGAGCTATTTCTGAGCAGACAGCCAGGAGTAACCCCTGAGCACTGCCGGGTGTGGCCCAAAAACCAAAAAAAAAAAAAAAAAGAAAAGGCTAGATTCAAATGGGACAGAGACCCTATCACCATCTCACAGCCCTTAGCCTGGCTCTGTCACCTCCTCTCTCTGGCTTCTAGGGAAACTGAGGCCAGAGAGGGTGAGGAGTGATGAACCTGGAAAGCAGAACTCTGGTAGCCCTCCCCAGAGGAGAGGGTAAGGGGAGAGGGAACACCTCCCACCTGTTCCCCTCCTGGGGGAAGCCAGTGGCCTGGAGGGTGATTTCAAAAGTTGGGTGGGGATGGCAGAGATAAGAAGTGGGGGTGCTGACCCCCCCATGGAACAGGGAGGAACTAACAAGGCTCTCTGCAAACTCAAGGAGGGGGAGGAGTGAAGCCGGAAACCATGGGGTTTCTGAGAAAGTCAGAAGGGAAGATGAAACAGATAAAGATAAAGTTGGGGAGTACAAGAGGGTGAACCCCAAGGTCTATGGGGCTGACCAAATGATTCAAGGGACTCTGGTACTATACCCTTAACTAATCTTCCACCCAGACTCTTCCAGAGGGTGTGGGGAGAGAGAAAAAAGGCAGAGGGAGAAAAGGAAGTAGAGGCATAGGGGAAGGAGAGAGCAAGAAGGAGAAAGATGGGTAGAAAAGGAGCAGAAAAGGATGAGGAAGTAGAGGAGGTGAGATAGAAGTAGAAAGTGAGGGCCGGAGAGAAAGCATGGAGGTAAGGCATTTGCCTTGCAATCAGAAGGTCGGTGGTTCAAATCCCGGCATCCCATATGGTCCCCCGAGCCTGCCAGGAGCAATTTCTGAGCATAAAGCCAGGAGTAACCCCTGAGTGCCGCCGGGTGTGACGCAAAAACCAAAAAAAGAAAAAAAGAAGTAGAAAGTGAATGAAAGAAGAGATGTCATGGGGCCGGAGAGATAGCATGGAGGTAAGGCATTTGCCTTTTATGTAGAAGGTCATTGGTTCGAATCCCGGCATCCCATATGATCCCCCAAGCCTGCCAGGAGCAATTTCTGAGCCTGGAGCCAAGAGTAACCCCTGAGTGCTGCCGGGTGTGACCCCCCCCAAAAAAAAAACATAAAAAAAGAAGAGATGTTGAATGCAGTAGGATTTCAAGGAAATGAGTGGAAGGAGGGAAAGAAGAGGGGGAAGAGGGATACAGGGAGAGGAGTGGAAAGAACAATGGTCAGAGAAGGGGAAAGAAGAGGTGAGAGAGAGCATGAAATAGAAGACAAGGAAGAGATGATGAGCTGGAAGAAAGGAGACAGATGCAGAGGAAGAAGAGGGAACTCAACTTTGTAGGAAGAGTGTAAAGAGCTAGGAAATAGGGACCAAGAGTGGTGAAGGGAAGAGCGTTTCTGTATCTGAGGAGAACTTCTGTCCTCACAGGTTCTATCCCTGAGACCCCATGGAGTTTCCTGGCCTGGGGGCCCTGGGGTCCTCAGAGCCCCTGCCCCAGTTTGTGGATCCTACTCTGGTGCCCTCACCACCGGAGTCTGGGGTCTTCTTCTCCTCTGGGCCAGAGGGCTTGGATGCAGCTACTTCCTCCACTGCCCCGAGCACTGCCAGCACAGCAGCAGCCCTGGCCTATTACAGAGACACTGAGGCTTACAGACATTCCTCAGGTAACTGCACAGTTCTTTTACCTTCGTGCTATTGGGGCCACCATAGTGACTTTATCTGTAGCAGCATCTCCCAGGAAGCTACCTTGAAAATGGCAAGATTTCGGAGAGATAGCATGGAGGTAAGGCTTTCATGCAGGAGGTCATCGGTTCGAATCCCAGCATCCCATATGGTGCCCCGTGCCTGCCAGGAGCAATTTCTGAGCCTGGAGCCAGGAATAACCCCTGAGCACTGCCGGGTGTGATCCAAAAACCACACACACACACACAAAAAAGAAAGAAAATGGCAAGATTTCTTCACAGAGCTATGCTAATCACTTTCCCATAACCAGAAGAAATGGCACTGATATTCGTGCACCTAGATTTGTGAATGGCAATGCTCTTTGGCAAACACTGTTGGTGGAATCATACTAGGAGCCAACCAGAAGTAGGCTGTGGTAGGCCTAGTTGTCAAGCAATCCATGGTGCTTCCAATACCTACAGGCCTCCTTAGAGTTCATTTGCAAATGATTGAAGGTTCCTTCAGGGGCTGGAGAGATAGCAGCTTGATTGGCACATAACTACCTGGGTTCTATCCCTGGCACCCCAAATGTTCCTCCAAGCACTACCAGGGATAATTCTTGAATACAGAACCAGGAGTAAGCCTTGAACACAGCCAGATATGCCAAAATAAACACAAAAAGCTTCTGTAGTTGCCAGAGTGACTTGTGGGGTTCAGGATTCCTGAATCCCAGGCCAGCTACTCTGAACAGTGATGGAATGGCTAGCCATATTTGGGCTGTAGGGCACTGTTGCACCTCAAAAGCTACATGGTTTGAGGCTGTTCTTTTCTTATTCCTCTTGTTCCTTCTCTCAACAGTCTTCCAGGTGTATCCACTGCTCAATTGTATGGAGGGGATCCCAGGGGGCTCACCCTATGCCAGCTGGGCCTACGGCAAGACTGGACTCTACCCGGCCTCAACTGTGTCCCCTGCTCGAGAGGATTCTCCTCCCCAGGCTCCTGAAGACCCCGAAGGGAAAAGTGGCAGCAGCTTCCTGGAGACTTTAAAGACAGAACGGCTGAGTCCAGACCTCCTGACCCTGGGCCCTGCCTTGTCTTCACCCATCCCTGTCCCCAGCAGTGCCTATGGGGGCCCTGATTTTTCCAGTACATTCTTTTCTCCCACTGGGAGCCCCCTTAATCCAGCAACCTATTCTTCTCCTAAGCTTCGTGGAACCCTGCCCCTGACTTCTTTTGGTGAGATTCCTACAAAGTGAAGGGGTGGTGAAGGTGGTGGAGGTGGTGGTTATTTTCAAGGAAAAGGTGAGCTAAGCCATTGGCTCCCCCTTATGTTCTGTCTCCCCCCCATCCCCAGAGGCCAGGGAGTGTGTGAACTGTGGTGCAACGGCCACTCCACTGTGGCGGAGAGACAGGACTGGCCACTACCTATGTAATGCCTGTGGCCTCTATCATAAGATGAATGGGCAAAACAGACCTCTCATCCGGCCCAAGAAGCGCCTGGTAAGAAAGCAGGCCTAGCTCCCCTTCTCCAGGTATGGCCTTTTTGTTACTCCAAGAACCCACATTTCATTTCTCCCATTTCCACCTGCAACACAGGTGCTTTGCACAGGGAAAGTCTATGTTCTATATATCTTCACAGGATGTCCACTGATGGCCCACTTTCCATCCTGGGCTTCTCTGGGGTCACTTTGGGGGCACAGTGAAATTAGTGGAGCTTAGAGCCCTAAATGTGTAACTTGCATGGATCTGGGATAATGCCTAGCACCTTTTGTTCAATTTCTCAAGTCATTCCCATGTATAGCCAATTTAAGCAGGCTGTAGGCCATCCCCCAGACAGGGCAGGACCCGTCTCTTCTCTCCAATATGACAGGGCCTGTCATGGCCCCCCACAGGAAGTTCTGGAGTCTCCCATTTGGGGTCTTCAGCCCCATTGTAGGGGTATCCCCTAATATTCTTTACCTCCCCCTAGATTGTCAGTAAACGAGCAGGTACTCAGTGCACCAACTGCCAGACAACTACCACGACGCTGTGGCGAAGAAATGCCAGCGGGGACCCTGTGTGCAATGCCTGTGGCCTCTACTATAAGCTCCATCAGGTACAAACCACCTCTGAGTCTCTGTTCTCACCTCTAGGGCTCCTATCTCTAATTCAGCCCCTCTCTTCTTTAGGGAGGTACCCACACATGCTCAGGAAATGCTCAGGGTACTCCCAGCTTTGCATTCAGGGATTACTCCTGGGGTACCAGGATTGACCCAAGTTTGCTGTGTACAAACTCTACTTGCTGTACTCATGCCCCTCTAGCCACCTTCATTAACACTTCCTCCTTTCTTCCTTGCCCTTCCCTCTCTTCTCCCTCCTTTACCTTATCCTGTCCCCTTTGCCCTTCTTCATTCTTTTCACATCTTCTCTTATTTCTTCCTTCCTCCATCTCTTCTCTCTTTCTTCTCTCTTCAGCTACCACATACTTCCCATCTACTCCTCTACCAGAGAGCTGAGGCAGCTCCCTAAGCTAGGAGTTTTCAGACTCTTTAGGATAATAAAGAGTGGCATCAGCCACTCTCCACCTACGCCTCTAGACCTTGAACAACTCCCCTCAAGTGGGTTCCCTGGTCTGAGTTGGCAACTGCATGATCCTCCTTTTCTGCAGGTAAACCGCCCTCTGACCATGCGGAAGGATGGTATTCAGACACGAAACCGCAAAGCATCTGGCAAAGGGAAAAAGAAGCGGAGTTCGAGTCTGGGAGGTGCAGCAGCTACAGAAGGAGCAGCCAGTGGCTTCATGGTGGTGGCCGGAGGCAGTGGGAGCGGGAATTGTGGGGAGGTAGCCTCAGGCTTGACATTGGGCCCATCTGGTACTGCTCATCTTTACCAAGGCCTGGGGCCTGTGGTGCTGTCCGGGCCTGTTAGCCATCTCATGCCTTTCCCTGCACCCCTACTGGGCTCCCCTCCAGGGTCGTTCCCCACAGGGCCCATGCCACCCACCACCAGTGCCACCACTGTAGTGGCACCACTCAGCTCCTGAGGACACAGGCATGGCTTCCAGGGCTAGGAGTGATGTCCCTCTCCTCAGTGGCCTGTACCACCAGACCCTTCAGACCCATACATTCTCTGGCCTGGACCTTCTAAGCTTTTGTAAAATAAAACAGAGTCCCAGGAAACAGAGCTGTGTGGACGACCTACAAGATGTGAGTTCTGTGGGACTGGCTAAAACACAGAAAGAAAGTGGTGGGGAGCATCTACCTGCCTATGGTTCTGTAATGACATGGACAGTGGCCACAAGAGAGATGACTCATCTGAAATAGCACAGGGTGTTTCATGATTGTGGTTTATGATGGATAATGATCACATGGACATGAAATGGCTAGCTGTGAGAGCACACAGGTGAGAGAGATGGCTTGTGTTACCACACAGTGGGTAGGTCAGAATATGACTGGTAGGAGATATGGTTCAAGGGCATGTGACAATGTATACCTAGAAATACATGCACCATGTAGGGTTATTTTTGGGAGGAGGAAGTTGGGTCGATTGAAGTGGTGCTCAAGGCTGACTTATATCTCTGTTCACCAAAGATCACACCATGTGGGGCTTGGCGGTACCCACGGTGGTGCCTGCTGTGAGCAAAGCAAGTGCCTTAACACCTTATACTAACTCTCCAGTACCTGGGGATGATCTTTAAGGCAGTTTGACCATTTCTGTGCTGGGCACACATTGGGTTTTATTATCTTTTTGTTGTTGTTGTTTGGGGGGGGCCACACCTGGTAGCGCTCAGGGCTTGCTCCTGGCTCTGTACTCAGAGATCACTTCTGGAGGTGCTTTAGGGACCCTGTGCAGGGCCGGGGTCAAATCTAGGTTGATTGTGTACAAGTAAGCACCTCACCCACTGTACCAGCTCTCTGACAATGAACAAAAATTTTGGTGAATAAACATTTGTGGAATGTTTAATGTTAAGTGAGGATTGAATATGAAGTGCAGTGTGCTCAGAAGATCTATGACCATGAGGACCTTAGTTTCAGTGGCCTTGTGTGGAAGGGGGCCAAGGCCAGTATTTCTGTTCAAGTCTGTGTCCATGTGAGTA